>NW_016107330.1:9631208-9657916 GCF_001604975.1 Cebus imitator | reverse complement strand
AAAAAAAAAAAAAAAAAGCACATGTGACAGGAGACACCAGTAAAGAGACAGCCTTGAGGGTCCAGAGATTAGAGCATGGTCCAGGTAACCCACAGCCCACACTGGCCTTCCCAGAGAGCAGGACTTACTGTATCTCCAGAGGCTCCCTCTGCCACCAGAGAGAAATCTTCTTCACTGGATCCTGAGGGAAAGACTTGGATTCTGTCTTCAGGTTTGGGCTTTGATCCCTGGCTCTGTAAAGGCTCTGACTTTGCAGGGAGTTGGACTTAATCATTAGCACATGGAATCAATATCAGAATAATGGAGCTGGGGCCAGGGGAAGGGTTGACCAGCAGGCCTTTCTGGCTTGTAACTCCTTGGAGATGTGGCAGCCCCACTCCCCTGTGGATTGAAAGGGCCAGCAATTGGGAGTGTGACTCCTCAAGGTGGGCAAAAAGCGAGTAGGGGCCTAGGGGCTGAGCCCTGTGTCCTCACAGCTCCCTCTGAAGTCCACTGGCTCCTAGCTTGCCCTGGCCCTGCTGGGTCCCTGTGGCACTCTCACTTCCAGGTCCCTTCCATACTGATGATTCCCTTCTCTGCCATCCTCAGGGTCAGATAAGGATCATAGTGGTACTTTCCCTATGAGAATAACTGTCAAGCCACTGTTGATGGCACTAGCCAAACAGCCTTGTTTTTAGATTGAAAGAGCCAGTTTGTGCAAATGCTTAGAGATGACAAGCACGTTTTGCTGGAGTGCTGGGGCTGGGCGAGGGCATTATCTGCCCTCAAGTCACCTCCATTTTCATCACTTCCCTTCCCCAGCCAGGCCACATACCTGGTGCCCAACATCTAAGCTATGGTCTCTCCCAAGCCCTGAGATGGTTTTCGACCTGTAATTGATGGGCCCTGCTCATCCAAGGGATGTCATGAGAACTGAGTGCCAAGGCAGAGGGAAAGGCAGTGGAGCGGGTCAACTCGCTGGTGGCTGGCCCAGAGGATGTCTTGACATTCCTTCTCGGGACAGCCAACTCTGCTTTCTTAGGTCCAAGCCTAGTCTAGCTCATCAGTCGCAAAACCTCGTCTTTTGACCTAAGTGATCTTTCTTGGGAGAGACTTAAAAGTGGAGACTTCAGGGCCGGGCGCAGTCACTCACGCCCGAAATTCCAGCACTTTGGGAGGCCAAGGTGGGTGGATCCCCTGAGGTCAGGAGTTTGAGACCAGCCTGGCCAACATGGCAAAACCCTGTCTCTTACCAAAAATACAAAAATTAGCTAGGTGTGGTGGCAGAGGCCTGTAATCCCAGCTACTCGGGAGGCTGAAGCAGAAGAATCGCTTGAAGCTGGGAGACGGAGGTTACAGTGAGCCAAAATTGTGCCATTGTACTCCAACCTGGGCAACAGAGTGAGACTCTGTCTCAAAAAAAAAAAAAAAAAAAAAAAGTGGAGACTTTGCTGTGGGTTAGGCATCAGCAGCTGTCAGAGGAACATCTTGCTGGCGTGAGCGACCAGTGGGCTGCCATGAACCCCAAGATGAACACTTTGATTTTTTAGGTTAGTAGTGAAGACAGGAAACCTTCCCTGCTCGAGCTTTCACATCATGTCTGGCCCTGGCCTCTGCCAGCCCCAGGTTCTGCCTGGGACCAGATGTTCTGACCAGAGGGCTGGCACCGCCTTCTTCCAAAGATGATTACTCCCATCTGTGCCAGACATCTCGCCCCATGCTCTGCAGTCCTCGGCTCTTGGCTTGGAGCAGATAATACCTTCAAACATGCGGTTGTAATTTATTGGCCTTATAGTTAATTTTAGTGGGTGTGCAATTGATTGAAATCAAAGCCTAATGAAGGCTGGAGTCTTGAGGGGTGGAGGAGCAGGGTGGGAGGGCATTTTGTGTTCTTCCTTGCCTCAGTTCCAAGATAATCTTCAAAAGCTTTCATTAGCTTTTCCAATCAGCCCTCCTAGTCTGGAAAAAGTTTATAGAGTGAAACAAGGCTGGCGCCCCTGTGGCAGTCCCAGGGCCCAAGGGCCTCTCCAGGAGTGGAGCAGCCCAGAGCATGGTGGATGGGCTCCCCCCAGGCTCCCCAGCACCTGTCCCCTCTCTGGGCCGTGTCAGAACTGCAGCTGTTCTCCTTTCCGCCAGTCTCTGTCCCTCTGGTCAGAGGATGTTTGAGGAACGTTGGCCCAGGAAGGGCAGGACGTCCGTGTTCACATGTGAGAAATGTTCGCACCTGATTTCCTGGGTTCTTGAAACTGCAGGTTCCCAGCCCCGGGGCCCTCAGGGCACCCCTTCCTCGGGACATGAGCGTGGAGGAACTGTGGGCAGTGGCAGAGATTTTCAAGGGAAATAGTGCAGAAGTATAAGCAGGAAGCTGAGGTGCTGGGGCACTTCCCAGGCAGAAGGCACCACTACCTCCTGCCAGAAGCCTCTAACCCTTACCAGTGTCTGAGGCCTGGCCATGGAAGGGAGAGGACCTCAGCTTTAAAGACCTTTGGACTGGATTCTCTGTCTTTGTTTACTGACCAACTGTGGAGTTAGTTTATCTCTCTGAGCCATTTCCTTACCCTGAGGGGGCACTCAGTGACACACTGTGCATCAGGCTTCTGCTGCACTCTCTCCTTGCATCCACCCAGCACCTTCCAGGGTGCTGGGTGACAGGGCTCTTTTAACTGTGCAACTGGTATCCGTATATGCATCTTACATTGGGTGTGTTTATGATCACAGATACGGGGCTGTTTGGGTGGCAGACCTGCTGAGGTAGCAGGTTTCATGGTCGTGCAAGAAGGCTGTGGGTGTGGGGTGTGGCTCTGCCAGCACCTCCCACAGCAAGGCCTCCAGGAAATCTCTGTCTTGAAAATGAATTAATGATTCCTACTCAGTCCACATCATCAGGGTGCAGTGAGGCTGAACAGAGATGCTGGTAGTGCCCACCTGCGGCAACTGGAGAGTCCTTGGGATCAGTCACCAAGTCTTGACTGGGAACCTGCTGGGGACGATGCCATGCGCCCAGGGTCAGTGGCAAACGTGTCAGGCCCAGTCTCTCCCTCGCGGGGCCCATGTTCCAGCACAGGAACGAGTGAACAGATGAACACAATACTTGTACAGTTTGATCAATGCTGCAAAGGAATGAGAGCCGGGTCCTGTGGTGGGGAAGAGCAAAGGGTGTGGACGTTAGGGCAGGCGCTGAGGAAGGAACTGTGGGTCAGTTACTGGGGGATTTGCCAGTTTGCCCTTGAGTGGAGAGAGCTAACAGACCTGACCTGAGACTGCTTACAAGCTTGGCCCATGGCTGGCATCTGTGTGACATCATGGAGCAGAACATTGAAAGCCAGTGTCTGGTTTCTCAGGACCTCAGCCCCGTGCCTTCTCCCTTGGCTTCCTCTGCTCTCTCCTCTTTCACTGCAATAACCCTTGGCCCCAAGGGCAACTTTGTGCCGAGTTCTGTGAGTCTTTGTAGTGAATTATGGAGCCTCTGGTGGTCTTGGGGATCCCGGGCACAGCCCTGTACCCTGGTCAGGGAAGACAGTGCCCTGAGCAGTGGGAACTGCCCGGGCCAAGCCCTGAAGTGATTCCCACTGGTTGTGGGCAGTGAGTGGAGGCCAGAACAGGACAGGGCAGTGGGGAGGGGCGCATAGGCCTGTTGGGCATGGGCTCTGGGTGTCATTCTGGGAACCTTGGGAAGGGTTTGGAAGGTTCCAAGGGCAGGACAGCTCTGATATACATCCTGAGAAGTTCCTCGGAGGTAGTATGGAGGCTGGATTGGAGGGGCCAGGAGCAGGCACAGCCTGATGGCTCAGCTAAGGTGGAGGGCTGCTTCCGGTGGTCTGGCTGAGTGAGCTCTGCAGCTCCAGGTGCCCAGGGTTTTCTGCTGCTTGAAACAGCCAGGCCTGGAGTCAGAGTCCCATTGGGAGGTGGACAGAGTAAGGGCAGTAACGGGGAATGCTTATGAGTGTCCTGGAGCTGCAAGGATGGTTTGGTTGGGCACCTGCTCCTTCACTGCCTGCCCCTCCAGTGAGGTCTGTGTTCTCGTTTCCAGGCCTCCGGAAGGATCCTGTGACCGGCACCACTGGCCACACATCTTGCACTCAGGGATGGCAGGGTAGAGCCAGGTCATCTCTGGTTTCTGGCATGTCCGCAGGGTAATTAGCCCTTGGGTTTGAACATGTTTGTGTCTTCAGCCATGTGTCCACAGGGCCTCTGAGAACCCGCCCTGCCTGCTATGGGACACGGGCTTGCCACTGCCTAGGGCTTGTGAGAAAATACCAGAAGCATTTAATGGGGAAACCCAAGCCCACCTCAGTTGTGTTGTTTCCACGGAGTAGGGAGAAGGGTCTGGAGAAACCTCAGCTTTGGGGGAGTAGAGCTGGGCCTGCTCCTTGCTCTTGAAGTGAGTTTCAGCTCTTTCGTGATCACTGCTCCCAGTCGGGGTGTCTGCTGCAGTTATCAGGCCCCTGAAGAGTTGGGTCTAGACAGGCTTGCATGCTGCCCCCTGTCCTGGGGGGTCCCCTTTCATCTGGCATCCTAGGGCTTTAGACCAGTGTCTGGTTGCTGTGGCATGCGAGGTCTGATTTTCATCTGCTGAAAAAAAATTAAATGGAAAACAGGAGGGTACAGGAAACAAGTTTGCTTATAAACATGATCCCCGAGTCAGCATCAGGGACTCTGATGCCTCCAGAATTCTTGACTTCCTCTAACCAGATGTCACACAGTCACGCTTTAGTTTGTGCAGTTGCACGTGCTGGAGGGAACCCCGCTGCTGGAAGCAGGGACTAGCTCCCTCCCTTGGTCAAGTCCCCCATCCTGCCAGAGACCCTGTACTCCCCTCGCTGAGATGCTTCCCGGGCTTCTGTGATGGAAAGCTGTTTTGTGCAAGTATCAAGAATAGGCGGGTGTGGCTCACACCTGTCATCTCAGTGTCTGGGGCCTATGGTGGGAGGATCACTTGAGCTCAAGAGCTAGAGGCTGCAGTGAACTGCAATCGCACCACCACACTCCCACCTGGGTAACAGAGGGAGACCCCATCTCTAATTAAAAAAAAAAAAAAAAAAAAAAAAAAAAAGGCATTCTTGCAGTGACCCAGCCAGCAGCCCCAGTTGCCTCACTCAGGCAGAGAACCTTCCAAATCCCCAGTACAGGGTGCTCAGGGCATGTCCCCGATTCCTGGTCACCCAGTAGTTTCCCTTTTCAACTCTAACTCTCTCCACTTTTTTTTTTTTTAAGAAAGGAAGGGAGGGAGGTATAGAAGGAAAGAAGAAAAATGGAGATGGTGGGGGGGTCTCACTGTGTTGCCCAGGCTGGTCTCAAACTCCTGGCCTCAAGTGATCCTCCCATCTTGGCCTCCCAAAGTGCCGGGATTATAGGCATGAGCCACTGCACTCAGCCTGACTTTCTCCACTTTGGGGCAGCTTTGTGTTCAGTCGTGTGGCTTCATACATGGATCTAACCTTCAGGCTGACTCTGTTCTGTCCACCTGCACTCCATCCCTCCACACAGCTGGCATGTCTCAGGGTGGCCAGGCAGCCTGGCATGGGGCAGAACATGGGCACTGGGGCCAGCCAAGCCTGACATCTACCCCCAGATCCCTGCTTCTCAGCCTGTGACTTGGGCGCATTCCATATCTCTCTGGGTTACGGTCTTCTTAAATGTAAAAAAAAGATCTGCAGGCCATGTGTGGTGGCTCACGCCTGTAATCCCAATCTCAGCACTTTGGGAGGCCTAGGTGGGTGGATCACCTGAGGTCAAGAGATCAGGACCATCCTGACTAATACAGTGAAACCCCATGTCTACTAAAAATACAAAAAATTAGTCGGGCGTGGTGGCACCCGCCTGTAGTCCCAGCTACTCGGGAGGCTGAGGCAGGAGAATCACTTGAACTGGGAGGTGGAGGTTGCAGTGAGCTGAGATCTCGCCACTGCACTCCAACCTGGCGACAGAATGAGACTCCGTCTCAAAAAAAAAAAAAAAAAGAGAGATCTGCAAAGCCCATGACACAGTATGAGTTCTCGACAGTGGCAGCGCTTTGGGTGAGAAGGATGAGTTGGAAGCTCAGAAAGCCTTGACTGTTGACGGCTCATTGAGGTAACTGCATGGGGCCGGCGGTGTTTTCACAAGTAGTCCAGAGGGCAGAAGGTGGTTGCAGTGGTGCTGAGTGTGGACAGTTTGGTCAGATCCCAGAGCCAGATAGCCGGCCCCTGCAGTGGCACCATTGTTTCCAGAGAGGCCTTCATTATTTCTCTTTAAGTAAAGAAATAAAAGCCTCATAAAAGAGAGGCTGTAAAGCGCAGCAGCCGCAGTCCAGATGTGCACTTATAAGTGCAACTGGCATGAAACTCGCACATGCCTAAGCTGATTGGTATGTTGACTCGGGGGATTGTTGCACCTGTGTGTACTGGAAGACATTTCCGCTGAATACCTGTCCCGTGTCCACAGGCAGCCTCTGGGCTATGTTCCCTAAACCATGGTGAAAACAGCTGGTCTCAACACACAAACAAGGGTGGTCGAGTTTCAGCATCAGCTCTGGACATGGCCCGCCCAAAGTCAAGTGTTGATATTTCTCCGTTTTGTGTGGAGCCTGTGCCTGTGGGTGCGGAACCGCTCCCAGTAAGCAGCACTTCGTGTTTCTGAGGGACGCTTCCGAGGCAGTTCAGAACACGTCGAGGCTGCCTTCTCCTCCCCTCTGCTCAGAAAGTAAGGGCCTGGTAGAAACCAACAGCCACCACTTGTTGAGTGCTTGCTCTGCCAGGCGCCATGGCAAGTGCTTGCCCGTCTGCTTTTTTTCTTGTGATCTTCTCTCATGTCTTCTCATGCCTGTGTGCCAGATGCATCTTGAGTGCAGACTGGTACAACCAGTGTAAGGAAGAGAAGCCACGCTCTCCAGCCCCTCGTGTGCCATCTGCAGCTCTCTGGACTTTGCAACGTTGTGCCCACTGGGCAGCGCCCACGCCCACCCATTGGACAGGGGATGCCCTCGGCTTCTTCTTGAAGTTGGCCACATGGCAGCCAACAGAGCAAAAAGGAATGTTGGTCTACGCCACGAGGAAGGGGGCCAGGTTTTAGATGCCTCCCTGAGCAGATTGGAGAGTTTTCTCTTTTTCCTGGGGTGGAGTTGAATTGTTCCCACCTGTGAATACCAGGTATCCATTTTGTTGTAAGCATGTTAAGGATGATCAGAAAAACAAACTACTGCTGAGAGCTGGGGATTTTCATTTCTTTTTTACCCTAGGAGGGAACAAAAAGGCATTGTTTTGGGGCCAGAACCTCAGCTGCCAGGGAATGGCTGTGCCTCTGCATTTTATTCTCTTCCTCTTTGCCACAAAATCAGCCGTGGGGCTTGGGAGTTTCTGTTTGTTTGTTTGTTGTTGTTTCTTTTGAGACTGAATTTTGCGCTTGTTGCCAAGGCTGGAGTATAGTGGCGCCATCTCAGCTCACTGTAACCTCCACCTCCCGGGTTCAAGCAATTCTCCTGCCTCAGCCTCCTGAGTAGTTGGGATTACAGGCGCCCAACACCACGCCTGGCTAATTTTTGTGTTTTCAGTAGAAACAGGGTTCACCATGTTGGCCAGGCTGGTCTCAAACTCCTGACCTCAGGTGATCTGCCTGCCTCGGCCTCTCAAAGTGCTGGGATTCCAGGCGTGAGCCACCATATCCAGCCAGGAGTTTGTTTGAACTAATGCCTGTATAACCTTGTCTTCGTCATGACCAAGCGCCACTTACAGCAAAAAGTGTCCCTCATGATCATTTATTTGTGTATATATATGTATATTTTGAGACAGGGTCTTGCTGTGTTGTGTATGTGTGTGTGTGTGTGTGTGTGTGTGCATGTATATAAAATGTGTGTGTGTGTGTGTGTGTGTGTGTGTGTATATATATATATATATTTATTTATTTTTTTTTTTTTTTTAAGACAGGTCTTGCCAGAACTCCTGGGCTCAAGTGATCTCCCACCTTGGCCTCCTAAAGTGCTGGGATTATAGGCATGCTTCACCACGCCCGGCCTAAGACCACTTATTTGTCTCAGGTCTTGCTGCTACTCCTTGGTGAGAGATACCAGAAACAGAACACACCATACATGTGCTGGAAAAACATAGGGTCAGAAAAGGAAGAATCTCGTGGAGTCTTGCACATTGGAGCCATTTGAGGGACCAAGTCCCTAGCTTAGCACCAGATCACAGAGGAACTGCTTTTTTCAGTTATACCAACATTTTAAAATTTTTAGTCTGAACTCTTCAGTCAGCCCCACCTCCTGTGTACCCTTCTACCTCTCCCTTATCACCCTAGCAGGTCCCTTCGACTCAGTCAAGGCTGTGGGCATTTCCATCTCTATGCTGACTGTCGACCTGGAACTCAGTGACATCCTCACTTCTACGGTCTCCTGCTTTCACATCTACTCCTGTGCATAAAGACCCCTGGGGAAGAGTGGCTTGGATAGAATACAGATCACGACAAACTCAGAATCCCAAAAGAGACGTGGAAATGTTGAAGGCATGTCTATGAGAGTGATCTGTAACAGATTTGAGTGGAAGGTGATGTTCTCGGGTCCAGTCTACCAAGTTCTCAAGTCCAGGATGTGAGAGGCAATTTCATGGCAACATATAAGAAAAAATATTCAGCTGTGCATGGTGGCTCATGCCTGTAATCCCAGCACTTTGGGAGGCCAAAGTGGGAAGCTTACTTGAGCCCAGGAGTTCAAGACCCACCTGAGCAACATAGCGAGACTCTGTCTCTACAAAAAATTTTAAAATTAGCCGGGTATGGTGGCATGCATCTGTAGTCCCAGCTACTGAGGAGGCTGAGGTGGGAGGATCACTTGAGCCCAGAAGGCCAAAGTTGCAATGAGCCATGGTCATGCCATTGAACTCCAGCCTGGGCAAGAGCACGAGACCCTGTCTCAAAAAAAAGAGAGAAAAAAGAAAAAAATTACTCCATTTGAGATGACCACAAGTTAGTTTGTGTCAGCCTGAATTAGGTGTGATTGCTGTGAAAGCTAATCGGGCCTTGAGTGCTGGAGGGAAGAGTAGCCTGTTTGCCAAGAGATGTGCTGGTCTCTGCTCTGCATAGGTTAACACTTAGTTGGGACATTGTTTTCTGTTCTTTCTGTTTGTTTTGTTTTGTGTGTGGGGGGTGGGGGGATAGAGACGACGTTTCTCCATGTTGGCCAGGATGGTCTCGATACCTTGACCTCGTGACCCATCCACCTTAGCCTCCAAAAGTGCTGGGATTCCAGGTGTGACCGGTCCACTGCGCCTGGCCAACACTTAGTTGGGGCATCATTTTCTGTTCTTTTAAGAAGGATATTGGCAACCCGGAGCATAAACAAGGTATTGAGTCATATGAGGAATAACATAAGGATGAGAAGGCCAGAAGAGAGAAAGCTTGGAGTTCATGTAAGCCAGTTTTAAATGCTTGAAAGGACTATACGAGGAAAGTGTGTTAAGTTCTTGTTTCATGTGATTCCAGAAGGCAGTAGTGAGAAGTTTTCACTCAAGTCCGGAGAAAACTATGAGTTGTTCAGAACAGAAATGTTTTTGCCTCGGGAATGTAATGAGTTTGCCATCACTGGAGGTGTGTAAGCAGAGGTTTGACAGAGACTTAAGATGTTAGGAACCTGCTCTGTGGTGCTCAGTCAGCCTCATACAGGCCCTGATGCAACCACCAAATCCTGGAATGTCAGAGCTGGGAGAGACCCTCTATACTGGGCTCTGATCCAGCTCTTTGATTTTACAAATAAAAAGGTTTTTTGCACTATGTTGGTGCCAAATAAATACTCCTTTGTCGTTCACTGGGCTTTATTCAGTGAAGTTGACTACAGGAAAAAGCCCATTCCAGCATCTATGGAGCTTACCTTATGATGCCCCTAACTTGGCTCCATCTGTGGGTGCTGCCTATGCCTCAGTGTCACAGATGGTCTCAGGCCAGACGTCCAAGTCCTGTGAGTGTGGCCCAGCCCGCTAACAGCCAAAAGGTTGTGTCTCAGTGAGCTTGTGCTGGAAAGCCCCACTCCCAGCAGGTCTGCCCTGGCCTTGGTTCTTGTGGCATGTGACTCATTACCTGTTGGAAGCCAGCTCTTCTCCCGGGGGTGATTTGAAAGGAAGGAGGAAAGGCCCACTTCAAAGCCCCTACCACTCCCATTTTCCCTGTTACATTTGCAGCCCAGTGTTGGCCAGGCCTGGGAACTGGGTAATTTCTAGTTACAGCTCAGATTCCCGGAACAGGTTTCCATCCCAGGTCTCCACGCATGCCTCAGCTTCAGACACTCCATAAAGCTTTTGGAGCTGAAATCTTTTTTCTTTTCTTTTTACTTTTGTGAAGTAGGTCATTTTGAGTGTGAAGTATTATGTTTTGCCTTTTTTCTCCTTACCCCCAGAAGTCCTGTGGTTGAAAAGTTACGGACATAGAATCTATATACGCGACTATGGCATTATTCAACTGGAAGAGTGATTTTCAGGGAAAAACAACCTTAAAAACTCTGAGAAGAGAATTACTGGCATATTAGGCTTTTAGCCGATCCATGTTTAGGGACCAAGGTGATGATAGAGGAAAACCCAACCAGATGTTTAATTGTAATCAGCTGTGCTGATAAACAGCTGGCCTCATGGGAAGGCCTTGCCCTTGGCTCCTGGCTCCTTCAGCTCAGAGGTGCCCTCTGGTTTGCCAGTCTCCTGGAGTTTTGAAACCTATATATCTGCCTGTTGTGATCAGCATAATTTCACATGGTAGGACTTACAGAGCCAACTCAGAGTGGCTTAGTCCCAGCTGACCAAATGCTCTGCCATTCTGTTTGCCTTTAAAATGTTAATCTTTGCTGGGTGAGCTGGCTCATACCTGTAATCCCAGCACTTTGGGAGGCCCAGGAAGGTGTTTGAGACCAGCCTGGGCAATGTAGCAAGACTCTACAAAAAAATAAAAAATAAGTAGCCATGCATGGTGGTGCACACCTGTGGTCCCAGCTACTTTGGGAGGCTGGGGAAGGAGAATCACTTGAACCCAGGAAGTCAAGGCTGCAGTGAGCCATGATTGTACCACCACACTCCAGCCTGGACATCAAAGTGAGACCCTGTCTCAAAAAACTAAAACAAAACAAAATGTTAATCTTTGTTAGGAAAGTCTTAAAAGCCACCAGGACCATTGGTAAAATGGATGACACTCAGTTGAAGGAGTTAGCTCTTTGGCAGACACCAGCAAACAGGTGACTCCAGCACTTTGCTCCCAGTCATTTCCGGGTGGATCTGTCATTTCACCCCCTCCCCATCTTCCTGGAGCTTCTGAGCCCACCTCTTCACCCCCCAACTTCATGGTTCAACACTTGTCCAAGCAGATTTCTCCGCAGTCTTTCCGAGATAGTCCCTGTCTTGTCCCGGCCACTGGGAGCCCTGATTTGAGTGTGTCATTCAGCCTCTTGACTGTGGGTACTGATTTCAGCCCTATGCTGCTTTCCATTTAGGAAGGAAGCCTAGGAAAAGCCCGTGCTTTTCTCTGTGAGCCTCCATGTTTTATTTTTTTGTAGAGGCTGGCCTTGAACTCCTGGGCTCAAGCAGTCCTCCCACCTCAGCCTCCCAAAGTGCTAGGATTGCAGGTATGAGCTGCTGCACCTGGCCCTGGGCCTGCATGTTTAAAAGAGGTTCTTGACCAGGCGCAGTGGCTCACGCCTGTAATCCCAATACTTTGTGAGACTGAGGCTGGCGGATCACTTGAGGCCAGGAGTTAGAGACCAACCTAGGCAACATGGTGAGACCCCGTCTCTACTAAAAATAAAAAAAAAAATTAGCCAGGTGTGGTGGCAGGCCCCTGGAAGCCCAGCTACTTTGGGAGGCTGAAGCAGGAGAATCACCTGAACCAGGAGGTAGAGGTTGCAGTGCGCTGAGGTCGTGCCACTGCACTTCAGCCTGAGCAACAAAGTGAGACTGTCTCAAAAAAAATAAAATTAAGAGTTCTCCCTTCTGCCTCCTTGATCAGAGACCTCACTGCAGGGACTTTCGGGGCTTTTCCTCGAGCCCAAATCAACCAAGCTGTGGTAGTCAGTCCTGGGCCCATTCCTCCCTCCCTGCAGAGTTGGGAATTTTGAAATTGTCAGGCATGGGCAGGGGCCAAGGCAGGGCGGGTGAATTCTTCTGCAGCCTGCTCTCAGCGCCTGGCCACATTTGATCATTCTCTCACATGGATGTGCGAGGCCTGAGAGTGAGTCGCTGGCGATGGCAGAGCCACCTTATTGGAATAGCATGTTAGCATTTAAACAATATTAATACTATTTGACTCATTAAATATACAAAGGCCAGTTAAAGTGCTTCCATGTGTGGGCTGTTAGTTCTGGCGGGCAACTCCTCAGATGGCTTCATGTGGTTTCAGACAACATTTTAGCACATTCTTAAAATACCCACAAAAGCCTTTATGTAAAAACTCATAAATGCAAACCACATAAAAATTATTTTTTTCCTTGTTTCATGTTGTTATGATCAAAGTACAGTAGGTAAGAAGTAAATTTTCAAAAACGTGTTGTGGTCCCTCTTTAATTAATGCTTCACGCGCAGCGCAAGGCCATAAAGCACGCAGTGGGGGCGCTGTCTGTGCGCCCGGCAGTCACCTCCCACTGAAGGTGTCCGGAGCCGTCCTGACAGCACTTGCCTGAGAGGCCGGTGCTTCCGTGCGATTCTGAAACTGGCCTTAATAATTGGGCAGTCCTCTGCTGCCTTTGTCTCAGAATGTCAGGTTGAGACTTGTGGCTGCTCCAGTCCCTGGAGATCCCTTTTCGTGAATGGAAAGCAAGTCCATTCTTGAATTATTGTGGTGTTTGAGCTGTACCTGCAGGTGCCAGGTCTCAGCACGTCTGACTCACCTCAGAGGGAACACCCCGATTCAGAGAGGGAACAGATTCAAAGCAAGAGACCAACCGCCCCACCTCTAACTCTGCCACCATTGTTTCTTTATTAAAAGTCAGATCGACGGGAAATGAGGATACTACCCAATGGAATATTGTCCTTGCTATTTAAAATGATTATAGAGATCATGTGGCTCCGTGGAAAAATGCACATGATTCCGTGCCAAGTGAAAACAGCCGAATTCAGCGTGGTACTCTTGCTGTGCTCACGGTTATATAAAAATCATGCATCTGGACTGGAAGGGAATTTGGAAAAATCAGATTTATGGGATAAGTTGATTTATGGTATTGTGGGCTAATTTTCAGATTTCCTTTTTTTAAAAAACAATAATGTTCTTGCAGTAAGCTTTTAAGTTGTGGGTAAAAGAATAGTAACCCCACAAAGAGGTCACAGTTGAGCTTGCGTTTTTACCTCCCCTGGCCCCAGCATTTGAAACATTAGACCTGGTCACTGTGGCCCGCCAAGGAAAAGCTGCCCACAGTGGGAGCCAGGCCACGGGGTGGGACGTTGGACTGGAAACGGCTGGTTCCACCTTATAAAACTTTAATGCGGTTGTTTTATTTTTCTGGAAGAAACGGAGCACTCAGGGATGGGTTTGAGGGGAAGCAGCCGTAGGCCACCTGGTGCTTTTGAACTGGTCCCTGGATAGTGTCAACAAGGGCTGTCAGGCCATCGGGATTTGTCCTGGTTCCCCTCCAGGGCAGCCTGATCTGCGTCCCCCCAGTGTCCCAGCACGCAGAAAAGAGCAAGCCATGGGCAGGCATGGCACCGCAGCTCTGCACAGAGCTGTGAAGGAGCGGAAGGATGAAATGCCTGGGCTGCAGGCCTTTCCAGAACGACCAAAGGAAAGAAGGAACGATTGGCCCATCCTTCTTGCCAGCACAAGAAAAGCCACAGTTTTCAAAGTGGGTGTTTCTGTTTTATTTATTTTTATTTTTTGTCCCCCACTGCTTATGTGGGGCTGCTCTCCCTGTAAGCCGACTGAAGGGGAAAACCGTGTGCTAGAACCAACCCGTCTGTCGCCAATATGAAGGGTATGAGCAGGTCTGTTGAGAGCTGCTCTTCCCTCAGTAGTATTGATGTGCCTCGTAAGTTAACTTGAGAGAATCCAGGGGAACAGGCCAGAAAGGCCCACAGAGCCCACGCTGCCAGTCATCTGAGCCCTGCTAAACCCCAGGTCCAGCATGCGCGGTCAGTCCCTCTCCAGGTGTTTCTGGAGCATTCCAGAAGTGCCTGGTCTATCCAGCTCTGTGTGGGGCTGATCCAGACCAGGAAGGCCCTATGGAGGTAGATGGGGCCTTGGGCCCTGGACCAAAACACTCATCTGCTTACCTTCCTTCGCCCTAAGTTAGGGGAATTTGGAGAGAGACTGAAGTAAAGGAAATGATCTTCTGAAGTGGGGTCCCTGAGTGCCAATGTTGGCCAGTTTCCTGGACCTCACCTGTGCCAGCAGGGAGCCCTGGGCCCCACAGGTGTGTCTGTTCATCCAGTGGTCCTTGTCCTCTCGTAGGAAGGGTGCCTGTGCTGCACCTGCCAGAGCCAGACCCTTCCCCACCTGCACAGTGACCAGCGATTAGCTCAGCAGCTGGCAGCGGACACCTCCCTCCCACAGGTGTTCCCTGAGTGACTCTTGTGTCAGCCAGGCAGTCCTGCCTTCATCTGCCTCCTGCAGACTCGCCCATGGGAGGCATGGTGGTGAATTCAGTTTGATAGCTTCATCGCAGTGGGCGGTCCAAGAGGGAGGAATGGGGAGATGTAGTCCTACAGCAGGAGCTGGCCTCAGCCTGCCTGAGGGAGCCCTGCAAGGGAGGGCCGAGGGTAGCCCACCTGAATCAGCCCCCTGGGTGCTCCGCAGGTCTGCGGGTTGGAGCGAGGGCAGACCAGCCAGGGCACCCTGTGTCTTACCAACACAAGCAGGAGATTCTCATTCTCCTGGGAGGGTGCCTTGCTTCCTTGATCTGATGGTCTCTTAGTTCCATTACACTCTGGTGTATTCGTGTACTGATTTTTTACAAAAGCTTTTTAGTTTGGAATAGTATGACTTACTGTAAAATTGCAAAAAAAAAAAAGGGGGGTGGAAGTACAGAGAATTCTTGTATACCCATCACCCACATTCTCTAAATATTAGTTTACCATGTGTCTTTTTTGTTATATAATAGCTTTGGTGAGACATAATATATAGATACATGTTAACTTCTAGTACTTAATTTTAATAATGAAAACAATAATGACCATTTGGCAGGTGTCTAGTTTCCTAATTGTTTTTGTCTCTCAACAGCCCCAGAAAGTAGATGAAGTCCCTAAGGCCCATGTTCACACAGCTGGTGCTTTAGTAAATAGTTGTTGGGTGCATGTGTGCCTGAGCATAGCTCATAGCTGGGGGTGCTAGAGCTGTCACTGAGTCTGACTCCCCAAGCCTGTTCCCACCCAGTGCACCATGCTGCCCACCTTCCAAGCTGTGTGGGGCTGAGGGAGTGTGCTCTCAATACACCTGCCACTCTGGGGCTTAATAGGGGTCAGAGAGGCCTCAGACTTTCTGATAAAGATGTGCTCACCATGAGAGATGAGATGGGCCACCACAGTTGGTTATCAGCAGAGATAAGATTCCTCTCTTTGGGACTTAATTGGGATTGGAGAAGCTACAGACTTTCCCCACAAGAAATGAGATTTCGCATGGTCTCTGTTGGTTATCAGCAGCATTTGCGGTTCCCATCAGCTGACCCCACCCCTTGACTCTGCTCATGGCAGCCCCAGTGAGCCACAGTAGTTGACCTGGGTCGGTTGAGTTTGGGATCCCAGACTGATTCCCTGTTTTCATCTGGCCTTTTTTTTCCTTCTTCTATTTGATCATAATTAGAAATGTTTCTGGGCTGGTGGGGGGGTGGCTCACACCCATAATCCCAGCACTGTGGAGGCCAAGGCGGGAGGATCACTTGAGGTCAGGAGTTCCAGAGCAGCCTGGCCAACATGGCAAAACTCCATCTCTACTGAAAATACAAAAATCAGCCTGGTGCGGTGGTACGCACCTGTAATCCCAGCTACTTCGAGAGGCTGAGGCCAGGAGAATCGTTTGAACCTAGGAGGTGGACATTGCAGTGAGCCAAGATGGCGCCAGTGCACTCCAGCGTGGGTGACAAAGCGAGACTTCATCTCAAAAAAAAAAAAAGATGTTTCTGTATTGACTCAGATTTGAGGAGGAAGCTCTGTCTCGAGCTGAGCCCTTCGTTTCCAGCCAGCACTTTGTGGGAAGTTGCTCCAGAAGACCAGCAGGAGCCCTGGTCTTCCGGACTCAGGAGGGATCAGGATATAGGGAGTTTGTTGCTATATTTTCTCATCTGCCCTATAAAATATCCCAAAAGACAGAAATATCGAACAACCGTGGTCACTCCGGTGGCCTGCATGGATTATCACTGGATGTCACTCGCTGTACTGCGTTCTTTATCTGGAAGGAGTGTGACACCCAGAGAGGTTTAGTAATCTAAAGACCACAAAGCTAGAGGAGGTGGCAGAGCCCAAACTCAAATTCATCTTTATGACACTAAACCTACTATTCCCCCAAGGATGCTGCACCACCTCCCCCAGCGAAAGGACGATCAGAACACACCCAAGGATCGGCTCCTACAACCGTTGCAGGGAGGGCCCCAAATCCCAGACAGGTGTTCAGGTGAATCTTTGCTGAGCAATAGCCTGGGACCCAGGCTGATGATCTGTCATTTAACATCTAACAGGCACATTGGCCTGTTTCCTGCAGGTATTTTGAAGGCGGCGTCTCATCTGTCTACCTCTGGGATCTGGATCATGGCTTTGCTGGAGTGATCCTCATAAAGAAGGCTGGAGATGGATCAAAGAAGATCAAAGGCTGCTGGGATTCCATCCACGTGGTGGAAGTGCAGGTACTGCCCCCCAGCAGCTGGTGGCCGGGGCCAATGGGTATAGATGGCACACCAAACAGTGCAGCCCTGCTCTCCAGCAGATGCGGGGGAATGCTATGATCTCTGAACCCCTGATAATTCTGAAAAATGTCTCAAAGCCATTTGGATAAAGATAAGTCAAGATTGCAGTAGTCATTGATGATTAAGTTCCCAAAAGAAATACACAATTAGAAATGTTGTCCCTTTAAAAACCAGTCAGGGTTTTATAAGAAAAATAATATTGTGAGGCTAGGTGCGGTGGCTCATGCCTGTACTCCCAGCAGTTTGGGAAGCTGAGGCGGGCAGATCACCAGAGGTCAGGAGTTCAAGAGCAGCCTGGCCAACATGGCAAAACCCCATCTCTACTGAAGACAAAAAAAATTAGCCAGGTGTGGTGGCAAGACGCCTGTAATCCCAGCTACTTGGGAGACTGAGGCAGGAGAATCACCTGAATCTGGGAGGCGGAGGCTACAGTGTCTAAGATCACACCACTGCACTCCAGCCTGGGCCACAGAGCCAGACTTTGTCTCAAAACAAAGGTAGTATTTTGATAATGACCTAGGAAGGGAGATGTTAGGATAACCCTGAATTTAAGGGGCCACTTCAGGCTCTCCCCCAGCTCAGCAGGTCTCTGTCTTGTCCTTCCAGGAGAAATCCAGCGGCCGCACCGCCCATTACAAGTTGACCTCCACGGTGATGCTGTGGCTGCAGACCAACAAATCCGGCTCTGGCACCATGAACCTCGGAGGCAGCCTCACCAGACAGGTAGAGTTACTGCTCCTAGCCACTTGCCTGTGCCCACCGGTGCTGGCCTCAGTGCTGACCTGCATAGATGAGTGAGCAGGGGCCCCATTTAGGATAAATGTGTTCAGCGAGCTATAAATCCACCATCCAAGTAGGTAGGGCTTCACATTTTCAAATGAAAGCCCTCTAGGCTGTACGTGGTTGCCCACAGCTACCGACACCCTGCTAGCCTTCTGCTGAGGGAGGCCAGGTGCTGGCCGTGGCTCCTCCTTACCCCTCAGGGCCCCACACACCCCCATGCTTCAGGCTCACGTTGTGCTGTAAGAAGCGGTGCATGGCTCTGTTTGCTGTCTCTGTGGCCATTCCCGGCCCATCAGTCAGGCCAGTCTCTGGAAGCCGCTTACCTGCTGCACCTTGCTGCCCTCAGCCTAGTCCAAGGACCAGCATCAGCATCACCAAAGAGCTTGTCAGAAAGGCAGAAATACCTGGCCCCACCCAGACCTGGCAAATCAGGATCTCCATTTTCACAAAATTCTCCAGGTAGTGTGTGCACATTGAAATTTAAGAAGTGCCCTATTGGTTACCTCTCTCTTACCCATCTTTTGTTTGGGTATCACTAGCAACCCTTCTCTATGGCGTTGCTCCCAGGTTCTGTCTGAGGCAAACTTGGACTTGGACTGGAAGGTCCTGCCTCCGCTGAGCAGACTTGCCTGCACTTCTACTGTAGATGCTCCCATAAGCATCTAGGTGGGTTTAAGATCCTTGTATAAGGGTCCATGTTCAGGCCCCTTCAACCCCCATCCCAAGAGAAGGCCTTAACCTTCTGACAGTGCAGTGCCACCAGATGCTTGGCGTGAAGGGGAAAGAGAAAGCACAGACCAAGCACAACTGGGCTTCAGAAGGACCCTGCTTTGCCTTCAGCGAAGTCGGTATCAGCAGAAACCACATGGCCTTGAGAGCCTCAGGAGGGAGCCACTTTGTGAAAGGATGCCCTTCCATTCTCGGTTCCAATGGTCCCTGACTCCACTGTGAGGATTCCTTTTAACGTCAGAGAGCTCTTTCAGTAAGAATTATGCTCTCGATAGCTGTGAATAGAAAAAATATGACCGAATGGATCAAGGTAGTAAATCTTTTTTTTTGGTGAGACAGTGTCTCACTCTGTCACCCAGGCTGGAGTGCAGTTGTGTGATCTTGGCTCACTGCAACCTCCGCTCTGGGTTCAAGCAATTCTCCTGCCTCAGCCCCACAAGTAGCTGGCATTACAGGCACGCACCACCATGCCCAGCTATTTTTCTTTATTGTTAGTAGAGATGGGGTTTCACCCTGTTGGCCAGGCTGGTCTCCAACTTCTGACCTCAAGTGATCTGCCCAGCTCGGCTTCCCAAAGCACTAGGATTACAGGCGTGAGCCACCGCGCCCGGCCCAATGTAGTAAATCTTTTAAGTAAATTTGTATTCTGCTAGTTACAACATCTACATGCATTTAAAAAATATGGTTCAAGGTGAATGACAGCCATCATGCCTGGGGATCCCCTGCCCCCACCTGTAGAAGCTCCGCTGCCTCTCCTGCGTCAGAGGGGCTGGAGGCCAGAAAGGATGTTGGGGTCCTCTTTTTGGCCTCTGGGCAGGGATGTCCCGGTCCCACCCCAGAACTATGCACTAGTGCTCATGGGGGCGCTTTGCCTGTTTGCATGGAAGTGGACTCTGATCTTTCAGGGGCCATTGGCTGGGGAGGAGCAGCCAAACTCCCAGGCAGCCAGCTCTCCTGCAGCTCAAATCCCCCACATCCTGCCACCTGGGGAGTGGGTGGAAAATCCTCTCTGTATCCAGAGACTGCTTCCTGCACCACTTACCGCTCCAGGCTGTTGATAATTCCACCTGGTTTACAGTGACCTGGACAAATATTTAATCCTTAGCCCTCCCAATAGTTTAAATCAGAGCTGTCAGCCCATGGCCAGAGCCTGGTTCTGGCTTGCTGTGAACAGTGTCTCCTGCCAAGCAAGACCCAGGCCTGATGAGTGCCTGTCCTCAGCACACCTCAGCCAGGGCTTCAGACCGTGTTTGCATTGCCTTTTGCTCTTGGGGCTTTAATGAGGAAATTCATGCTCTGTCATCATTCTAATGGCCGATCACATAATTCATTTGAGGTGCATTAAAGCTGGGGCTGGGTTCCAATGTAAGTAACTACAGAAGGGGGAAGGATTGCAATGAGGTAGACAAATCTAAGTTAATGATGCACAGCTTCTGAGCAAACAGGGGAAGTGAGGGTTGCAGAGCTTGGCTACAGGTCCCAGAGGAGCCTTGGGAAAATGGCTGTGCTTGCCTGGCTGGGTGGTGAAGGGCTCTGGGAGAGGTGAGCAGATCAGTGTTAGTGTGAACCTGCATGCTTTGCAGCCTGTCCGCTCTGGTTAGATTCTAAGCAAGGTCCAGTTAGTCCCATTTAACAGGTGAGGAAGCTGAGATTCAAACTCAAATAAATTGCCCATATAACTTTTTTTAAAAACTTTTTTTTTTTTTGAGACGCAGTCTCACTCTTGGTGCCCAAGATGGAGTCCAATGGTGACATCTCGGCTCACCGCAACCTCTGCCGTCCAGGTTCAGGCAATTATCCTGCCTCAGTCTCCCAAGTAGCTGGGATTACAGGCATGTACCACCACGCTTGGCCAATTTTTGTGTTTTTAGTAGAGATGGGGTTTCTCCACGTTGGTCAGGTTGGCCTGGAACTCTTGACCTCAGGTGATCCACCTGCCTCAGCCTCCCAAAGTGCTGGGATTACAGGCATGAGCCACCGCCCCCGGCTTGCCCATATAAATTAAATAGTAAGACGCAAAGCCAGGATGTGAACCCGGATTTGTCTGGTGAGAAAAAAAAATGCTACTTTCTGCCACACCACAACTGTTTTGGTCTTAATTCATCCCCTGTGCCTGCCATTTGATGAGACTGCTAAATAAACAGTCAGATGGAAGTCAGGGGCAGTCAGCTCAGTGTAGACAGGACACTGTCTCTGCAGCCAGCATGAGCAGCTGCAGTGGCCATGTGGCCTTGGAAGCAGGCAGCCTCTGGAAGCAGGGCAACCCTCTAGAGCCCACATGGGGTCGGGGCTCCCTGGGGGTGTGCTGAGCAGCGCCACCCTCTGGGCCCCTCCCGTGGCTGTGCCTTTGTCTTTCAGGATGACCTCCTGCAGAAAGCCACTTGGCCACAAGTGGCCACGGCGGTGTCTTCACTACTAGAAGCAGTCAGGGGGGCTTTGAGGTTTCTAGGGAGTCCAGTGATCTGATGACAGCTGTGTTTTCAGAAGGTGGCTGTGCCAGCGGCCTGGGGAAAGCAGTTAGAGTCATCCAGGAGAGAAGACATGGTGGTCAGTGCAGAAACTGGTGTCTGTCCATCCATCCGAGGCAGGAGGTGGCAGGGACAGAAACAGAGAGCGGCAGGGGAAGAAGGGCGGGCTGGGAGGCGTTCTGGAGCAGAGTGGTCGGACTGGGCCACAACTGAGAGGTGAGGTGGGGTCAGATGAGAGCCCCTCACTCGAGTTCTTCCCTACACAGTCCTCACGACAACCTGGGCTGGGCTTTTCCTCTGGAAACTTGGCCTCATCCAGGTCACCCATGCTCACGTGCCCCACGTGTGTCAGGAAGGAAGGCTGCTTGGTTTTGGAGCCATCTCCCCAGGCCCACAGTGCCAGGCCCTGACCCCAAGAGCCCTCCCAGCCAGCATCAGCACCCTCAGCAAGACCCCGTGGGTTCCCAGTTCTCCCAGCGTCCTGTGACCCAGCCTGCCTCACCTTGGCAGCAGCCACAGCTGCCCTTCCCCGTGTGTGGCCCCGGGCGCACCGTCATCTTCCTGTTTCCCACGGCCCATCTGGGGAAGACCACTGGCTTTGGCTTACTGGCACCTCCAGGGGTCCCTTTTGTGGGCTACCAGGCTGTGCCCCATGCCCACTCGAGTCCCAGTGTAGACAGCTGATGGTAGGCCCGTGGCCGGGGCAGAGCACCACTCTCCTGGGCACGTGTGACAGAGGTGGAGAGCCTGAGCTGTGCTTGCCAGCCAGTGAGGACACAGCTAGCATGCAGCGAGGCCGCGCTCCCTCCCCCAGCCCTGCCTCCCTCACTTTCGCCTTTTATTACTCCCACCCACTACCACCAAAAGACATGTCTAGGGACGTCTGCTGGAAGACAAGGTGAATAGCTAAAGTGTTCTGGCAAATTCCTGCAGCAGTGGGGCTGTCGGAGAGGTGAGCCACAGGTCTCATGGAGGCTCCTTACGGCCAGGTCATACCTTCCTACCAAGGCTTGTGGACATGTGAGGGCTGGCAAGCAGAAGGTGCCCTCCGGCACACTGCCACGTGGGCCCCCGTAGGAAGGCTGTGGAGCAAGTGAAAAAAGGTTGCCAGCCCCGAGTTCCAGAATAGTGAAAAGAAGTCGTACTGAGGGGTCATGTCTCCTGTGTGACAGGAGATGTCGGAAAGAGGCGAGACCATAAATCTCTGAAGAGAAGTCCAAGGTTTCCCATCTGGGGACGAGCCCTGCAGATGTTCGTTTGATATTTTTTCAGCTTCTAAATATTTAGAAATGAAGGTGGAGTGTTTTGCTGAGTGGGGAGATCAGGCGGGTCATTGGCTAGTGAGCCCTCTCTCCCCACTCAGCGGTAGACGCCCACAGTATATCTTCAGGCAGTAAAAGCCCAGCAGAGTCTCTTGCCTGTGTACCCTAGCAGGAATGTCCTCTCTGACTTGTGCTTGGCAGTTAGGCCAGGCAGTATATTTTCGTCACAGGGAAGAAGCCCATCGCCCTTCCAGATGGAGGGAACAAAGGGTGGGCTGGGCCCGACTTGGCATGCCCAGGAGAGCACGCTCGCTGGGGAGGCCTGGTTGCAGCTGCAGACATGCTCCTGGTGTCCCGTGGGGCTCCTGGGTTCAGGGGTGGAGATGCTTGAGCAGCGCAGCTTCGAGGGGCAGCTGGGTTTTTGTCAGATGACCTGGGGTAGAGTGACCAGTGCCTGGCTGAGAAGGAAAGCTGGCATGAGACAGGCTCCCCACAACCATCCCATGCTGTGAAGGGCAGAAACAGGAGGAGAAGGGACCAGAGATCCCTGGCAGGAGGCGGCTGAGGCAGGGATGGACCCTGCTCAGGTTCTCTGAACCCTGGATTGTGGTTTGTCCTTCAGTTTTCTGGTGGACAGAAAGGATGTAGATGAAATTGAGGCAACAGAGAGGTCTCATAAAGGGAAGCAGGTTTCAGAATCACCCAGACCTTGGTTCAGATCCCAGCTCAGGATCTATCCAGCTCTGTGACCTAGACAGACCACTCCACGTCTTTGAAACTCAGTGTTGATAATGCCCATTTTGATGATATGATAATTCCAGCACTTTGAGAGGCCGAGGCAAGAGGATTGCTTGGCCAGGGGTTCGAGACCAACCTGGGCAATAGCTGCACTGTCCCCTCCCCCCAACAAAACAAAAAATTAGCTGGGTGGGGTGGTACCTGCAGTCCTAGCTTCTTGGGAGGCTGAGATGGGAGGATCACTTGAGCCCAGGAGTTAGAGCTTATAGTGAGCTATGATCACATCTCTGCATTCCAACCTGGGCAGGAGAGCAAGACCCTGTCTCTAAAAAAACATAATAAATTTTAATTTTTGTCAAAAAAAAAAAAAAAGGAAAGATCACTGTAGAGTAGAAATAAAAAATGTTTTTACACAGCATTTTATGTTCAATAAATAACTTTTGCCAGGTGTGGTGGCTCATGCCTGTCATCCCAACACTGGGAGGCCATGGCGGGCAGATTGCTTGAGCTCAAGAGTCTGAGACCAGCCTGGGCAACAAAGTAAGACTCCATCTCTACAAAAAAATACAAAAGTTATCCAGGAAAGGCAGCATGCACCTGTAGTCCCAGCTACTCAGGAGGCTGAGGTGGGAGGAAGGCCTGAGCCTGGGAGGCAGAGGCTGCAGTGAGCCATGATAACCAGACCGCACTCCAGCCTGGGCAGCACAGCCAGACCCTGTCTCAAAAAACAATGAAAACAACAACTTTTACTGCTACTATCACATATCTTGCAAGGAGAGACTTTTAGAATATGTACAATTCTAGATTCAAAATTTTCCTAAACCAGGCAACCCTAACTTTCCCTGGGAGGCCGGCTGACCACCATCTTCTGGCCTGGCTGCACATCGAGTCCTGGCTAACCCACAGCGCGGGGTGGCGTCCAGGAGGACGCCAGAGGCCAGAACAGTCGTGGGGATGGAGCTGTGCTAATGACAGTGGGTGACATCTGCCCGTCTGGCAGGCCCCGCCCTGGGCCTTACATTTGTTTATTTAGTGCGAGGTAAAGGCGAGCCTGGGCCCTTTCCTCGGGGGCTGCAGCACAGCAGCTGTGGGGCCTCAGAGCTGTTGAGTGGGGGCCGTGCTGGAACATGCTGCGTGGCAGTGGGAGGTGCAGTATACCCCCCCCGGGGAAAGGCTGCTGGTTTTGGTTTCTAAACCCTTGGCTGTGTTAGGGCCGTGGGGAGGAGGAGAGGTGCCTGCTGGGGATGTGTGGGCCAGGCTCCCGCTTCAGACTCTGTTAGAACCACCTTGTGGAACATCTGTGCAGCCACAGCACATTAAAATGTTTTCCTTCTGGCAGCTACTTTTATAAGGATGTAATAAAATACGCATTGCACAGATCCTTCTATTTTTGGTGGGTCAGTATTGCCAGCGAGCTGACCCTGACCAGGTGTGGAGGGGTGTGGGCAGGCGGGCAAAGGCTATGGAAATGTGGCCGGATGCACTGAGCCCTGTGCCCCTCGCTTCCCAGGTGGCGTCTCCTTCCCAACCCATCCCCTGCGTGGCCATTGACGTGGGCTCAGCTTCCCTACCATGGGCTGGGGCCCCCTGTGTTCTGGGGAGTCCGTCTGCCCCTGGGGACAGTGCTGCACACGGCGAGACCCAGCAGCCTTCTCCACCTGACCTTGTCTACCTTTTGTGGCCAGAGGGTTTCGCCTGTTTGTTGGAAGATAACTTGATTCTGAAACACAAAGATGGGAACCAAGAGGCCGAATTGCTGATGTGACTGGACTTGCCCTGATGACCCCGGGTCTCACTTTGGGCTGTTGGTGTCCATTTAAAATGGGCCCCAAAGTGAGCTCAAAGCCCTCATCCCTTCCCTGGGGTGGCAGGAATCTGCCCGCTGCATGGAGCTGGGGAGGAGAGACTCTGATTTGCTGGAAGGGCCTCATTCATTTCCATCTGACCCCCAGGCTTCCCTGTCTGCAGGGCTGACTCCACCCAGCCCTGAGCCCAGGCACCTCGACCACCTCCACGTAGGGGAGAACACACAATCCCTGGGGGTCGGCATCCAGAAGTTCTTTCTGAAGATGGGTGGATGGAGCCCCTCCCTCCTGAGGGTGCTCCCCAGCTCCTGTTCAGCAGACAGCCCACCGCATTGTCTTAGCAGCAGCGTTTTGCTAGTGGCAGATGATGTTCCACTCCCAAGCAGGTTCTGGACTGTTGCTGTCACCTGGACCTCCTCTTTGTCAGATGCCACCCCCTTTCTCAGACCCCTTGGTGCCATAGAGCACATGGCTTTGTGAGCAGATGCCCGTCAGGGACAGCTCTACCAGAACAGACCGAGCCCAGCCCGGCGAGCTGTGATGTTCTCTCGCTGCTCGGTTCCCCCTCTGCCATCTGCAGCGACATAGGTGAGGTCTGTCCCCTGGCAGACAGCAGGCCTTCAGAGCCCTGCCAGAGTCTCTTAGGTCTCCCTCACACACCCACATCCCCTGTCCCCAGGCCTGGACAGCCCAGTTCTTTCCCATTTCTTGGTGTCAGACCTTTTCAGTAGATGAATTCTAACTTGTTCAAATCTTTTAAAACCCAGTGCCTGAGCAGGGGACAGCAGCACGCACCTGTAGTTCCAGCCATGTGGGAGGCTTAGGTGGAGGGTTTCAGGAGTTCCTGTCCAGCCTGGGTGACAAAGCAAGACTTTGTCTCTTAAAAAAAAAAAAAAAAAAAGCAGTGCCCTAAACAGAATCCAGCCCTGCAGATGTAGCTGGGCCGGGACAGAACAGAGGGAACCACTGCCTTCCCCAGCAAGCGTTGGAACCTGGCGTCAGCAATGTCTTCGTCATGGGATGGGGTGGGAATGCTGCCCTAATCCGGGCACGAGTAACAGTGTCATTTATGCACCTTCATTTTGCACAGAAGCTTTCCTGGCAGCCACATCGCGTCCTGGTCAAACTTGAAATTATCTAAAAACCACACATCTCTTCATAGGATCTGTTTGCAAGTCAGCAGTTCCCCATTTTGTACTCCATGAAATGCGCACCTGAGCCTAAATACCTGGTTTGCATTTGCCCAGGTACATTTAACTGGCGTGCTGAGGTAGGAAGAGCAGAGGTGTCAGAATCTAACAGTGCTGTATGATTCTTGCATCTTTAAGCTTCAGTTTCCTTGGGTTTAAAACAGGGTTCCTAGGAAGATGAGGAAGCAAGGTGGCCGCCGCCTGGCTCTGTTCCCAGTAGCTGCGCTCGCTCTGTAGCTAGCCTGGGTTTCTGGGTTCTGTAGTAACCCTCTGACCATCTCAACCCTTGACACAGTCGATAGGTTGCCGGTAATTCTCTCAGCTGGGCCTTCAGTTAAATCTTGGACAAGCAAATTGACCAAAGGCAGGTAGAGACTGCTACAGGGTGCCACGTCACATATGCAGTGCATACATCGTTCTGTGCCAGTGAGCTGACCCTGACCAGTTATGAAGGGGAGGGGCGGGGGTGGGCAAGGGGACTGGAAACGTGGTCAGCAGGCCTCCACCATGCCCCTCCTCTCAGCCACAGGAGCAGGATGGTAGATGGGAACCTGCCAGAAGGATGCAATCCTATTTAAGTAGTTCTGTTTTCCTCCAGCCCAGCATCCAAACCAAAACAGGAAAAAAGGTGTTCTCGTGGAAGGGCTTGTTCACAGTGAGCCTGGCTGGCTCCTCGTGATCTCTGACTTTAAAACGTGTCAGCATATGATTTTAACAAGACCATCACAAATTGTTATCTGGATCTGTTTCAAGCTAGCATTTACTTGGCAGAGTTTATTCTTCCTTATTTGACAAAAGTCAGGTCGGCCGGGCACAGTGGCTCATGCCTGTAAAACCCAGTACATTGGGAAGCCAAGGCAGGTGGATCACCAGAGGCTGGGAGTTCAAGACCAGTCTGGCCAACATGGTGAAACCCTGTCTCTACTAAAAATACA
>NW_016107330.1:9617022-9631173 GCF_001604975.1 Cebus imitator | reverse complement strand
AAAAAGCCAATTAGCCAGGCATGGTGGCAGGCACCTGTAATCCCAGCTTCTGGGGAGGCTGAGGCAGGAGAATCACTTGAACTTGGGAGGCGGAGGTTGCAGTGAGCCGAGATCATGCCATTGCACTCCAGCCTGGGCAACAAGAGGGAAACTGTCTCAAAAAAGAAAAAAGTTGGGTCATCCACTGGCGCCCTCTAGTGTCAAGGGTTGCAGTCACAGGTTGGGTTTGCCCAAGCCTGGAAGCCTGGTTGTTGACAGTGGCTTGGTTCTCTCCTGCCCTCTGCTCTAACCGGGTCCTTTTTCTCCTTTCCCGGGTCTTTTTCTCCTTTCCCAGCCTGAAAGTCATTCTTCCTGATGAGGAGAAGAAGAAATGGGTGAGAAGCAACAGGGCCCGTACCCTCTGAGCACAGTATCTGCCCTGCCAGCCTCTCCCGTGTTCTCTGGGTTCTAAAGAAAGAACCCCGCCCTTTGCTGGCTTTTTTTTTTTTTTTTGGTTTGAACTCATTTTGAGCTCCACCCCTTCTGATGCTGCTCTTTTCTTCCTTGATTATTTCAGCTTCCACATTTCATTTCAACAGCACTAGTCATGGTAGCTGCGTATTCTTATCTTCAGTGTAGTACTGTTGAGCATTTACGTGCCTAGCACTCTGCCAGGCACCCTGTGAGTCACGGGACAGGCACATCTCTCCTTAAAGAATTTATATTCTTGTCAGGGAAATAAGGCTTCAGAGAAGAAAAACAATCGGGAGAAGTACCGAATTCCTTCTTCTCTGCCTGCCTCCATTGCCTCCCTCCTCCTAGTTGAGATGATTGGGTCAGAGCCAACTCTTCCTGGGCTTGGGAAGAGGAGATGGGGCTCGAGCTGCTGCCGCACCCCTCACAACCTCAGAGACTGCATTGAGACTCTCCTGCTTAACCTCCCCTCGCAGAGTAGAATGAACCGGCCCTGGAGCAAGGAAGGGTATGACCCAGGCTCTGCCATTGCCGCCTGCATGACTGGGGGCGAGCCACTGCGTCCCTCTGGCCTGGAGTCTCTGTCAGAGGCTGTCAGTCCCTCTCTGTGCGACCTGCAGCAGGTGGCATCATGAAGCCGCCATTTGGGAGCAGGAGGGCATGGGAGCAGCACAGAAGCTTCCCCTGCAGTGTCAGGCGCTGAACCTCAGGTGGACGGCCGGGACCCAGGCCTGGGCCTGTCAGTAGAGGCCTGAAGACAAACTGAGCGAGTCTTCTCCAGGTGGCTCGGGTGAGCTGGTGCCTGCCAAGGGCAACCACCCTCACCCTCCCTGCCGTGACTCGGGGTATCTGCCTGCTCTACCTTGGGCAGCAGCAAAACCTTCTCCCTTGCAAGTGGGGGCTCTGGGCTTCTGCCGACTGGGCTCGTTATGGTCTGAAACTGAAGTCATTTTGTTTCAGTTCCCAGGCTGCAAAAGTGACCTTGTCACACCTGCAGCTGGCTCCATGGCGGGAACAACAGGCCCTGTGCAGACCATGGAGGTGGGCTGTGCTGTCCGCCATTCTCAGAAAACTCTGGCTCTCTCTGACTTAGAATGCTTCTGTATTTTCAGATGGAGAAAGATGAAACTGTGAGCGACTGCTCCCCACACATAGCCAACATTGGGCGCCTGGTAGAGGTGAGTGGCCTGGGCTCTCTGGGCTCCTGTGTTGACCCAAGGTGGTGACGCTGCACCCCCGGAGCCACTGTGCTGGCCGCTGCCTCTGCCGCTTTGTCCTAGCTCCGCAGCAGCCGGCAGAGCGGGCCTCGGATTTTCAGAGCCTCTGATTTGGATGCCAGCAGGCTTCCGGACCACCTCCTGCTCCACCCCCCAAACCTGAGCTCCCAGAAGACTCTGCTCAGGCACCGGTGCTGGGGCACGCTAGGTCTTGTCTGCCCTGATCACTGGGGTGTGAATGGGCCCTGCACTGAGAGAGGAAGCAGGTCCCAGGAACACCAGTGGGCCCTGGCACAGCTTCAGTTTCGGCTGCCTCGGCCCTCCTGTCACCACGTTGTTTTAGAAGGAGGGGCGGTGCTCTCCGTTCTCACAGAATTGCTCACAAAATTAGTGGGGAGCCCGAGGGGTGATGATGTGGTTTAGACCAGCTCCCAGGCATGGGCAGAGTTGGCCGCCAATACCTGGGTATTGGCTTCCTCCCTGCCTGAGGACAGGAAGGCACCTGGAGCACAGATGGCAGGTGGGGTCTTGGCAGCGTGGAGGGCACTCACCTGTGCCCCAGGGCAGGCCTGTGCCGCCCTCCAGTGGCCACAGCGGGGACTGCAGGGCTGGCAGGCCGAGGGAGGGCATGGGCCCGGGGTTCCTGACCATTTTGCCACATCCCTTCCAGGACATGGAAAATAAAATCAGAAGTACACTGAACGAGATCTACTTTGGAAAAACAAAGGATATTGTCAACGGGCTGAGGTAATGTACCAGAAAGCACAAGCTTTAGAAGCAGAAAGAGGGATTTGAATCCTGGCTCTGCCAGTCCTAGCTATGTGGCCCTGGGCCCGGGTTTCCTCGTTTGTAGCCCGCAGCACCCCTCTTCTAGGATCGTTTTGCTGATCTGGGGAAGTAAAGTACTGGTGTGTCATCTGCACCCTCAGTAGCAGCTATCGGTCCCTACCTGCACTGTTGGTTTTCTGGGGCACATTCACCCTAATGGCCATTGGTGCCCTCGCCCCAGAGCCTCCTCAGGCCTGCAGTTTGTTAGTCCCCATGCAAGAATGTGCCCAGCCTCTCCAGCCTGGGCCTGGGGGAGCCACGAGACCACAACCCGGGCAGCCTGGCTGCCTCTGACGGGCCTGCTCCCTGAGACAGCAGAGTGCAATATGTAGGCAGGGCCTCAGCCTGGGCCTTCTCAGGGACCCCGGCCTCTCTGATGTCCTCTGCCAGTGCTCTGCTGGCAGTGGCCAGTGTTCTCCACCGTCCCACCCACCTGGTACCCTCGGCTCTGCAGTGTCAGCCTGAACAAAGGCCGGGGCTCTCTGGATCCTCCAGGTCCATGGTGGGCAGAGCCAGAGGCAGGCCTCTTGCATGAGGATGGAGCCCAGTGGGGGCAGTAAAGATGGCTGTGGAGTGAGCACTGGCCTTGGAGTCAGGAGGCCGGGATCTCCCCTAAGCTCTGTCATCCTGAGCTGCGTAGCCTCTGGCACGCCACGAAGAGGCCCTTGTCCGATGGAGGAGGCAGGGTCAGCTGAGGTGATGAATCTGGAGCACGCTCTGCAGTCGCACAGCACCTTGTGAGTCCGGGCTGTGCTGCGCCCTTGGCGCCCAGCCCTCTCACCCACTGCCATGGCAGAGATCTCACAGCCCAGCCCAGAGGAGAGGCAGGATACCGCTCTGGGGCGGCCCTGGCTCGTGGATTGGGGTGGGCGACAGCTTTCAGTCGCCTGCTCCACAGTTTTAAAACAGAGGCGGCGTCCTCCTTGGGCCAATGTCTTCCTGATCTCCTACCCACCTCAGGGAGGCTTGGTCTTCATGACATGTGGTGGGGTCAGAGCCCTGTGGTTCCAGGCGTCAGGACGGCCACCTGCAGCCACTGCCCATCCACACCAAACACACTTTCCCTCCTGGCCAACCTGCACAGTCCCCAGGCAGTGGCCGGGAAGTGGGGGAGACAAGCGGAAGAGCCGGCAGGGTGGTGGTAGCAAGCCCCTGAAACCATGACCACTGCCCACGGCGATGCCACTGCACAGCCCGAAGCCGCGGAGGCACCCCCCTTCCGCCTCGTGGGTCTCCCTGAATTTCCTCCTCAGCTGTGGCCCCCTGCGTTCCCTGCGTTCTCATCGTTCTCTTCCCGCCCGCCCCACTCATCTTGAACACTCTCTGTAGATCTGTTGATGCTATCCCTGACAACCAAAAGTTTAAGCAGTTGCAGAGGGAGCTCTCTCAAGTGCTGACCCAGCGCCAGATCTACATCCAGCCTGATAATTAAGCCGATCCAGGTACCCTGCCTGAGAGCCGCGAGACCCTCCCCACTAAACAGGACTCACCAACCCGCCGAGACCCTGCTGGTCCAGCTGCTGCTGCTGCGCAGCCATTTAAACCACCACTAACCCCCACGTGTGCCCCTGGCCGGTGAGCAGCCGCATTCCTGTGGAGCCTCGGCCCCATGTGACACAGCACCTATCACGTGTGTGTTCTTTGCACTCTGGGCAGAGGCTGGGTGTGGGGGAGACAGCTGATTATTTGGCTTTTGCGTCTGAAGAAGCCCAGGCAGAGGGATGGCTGCTGCCTCTCCAGCAGCAGCCACTTGTGGGTACAGGCCTGACTGTCCCCAGTGGGGGTCTGCCTGCCCGCCACCCCCCATGCTTAAGAGGAGCCTCTGACGCTGGTGCAGGGGTCTCAGAAGCCAAATAAGCCCCTTGCTCGGCAGCGCATTGGCTGTCTGGGGCTAGCTGACTTGGAAGGGGTGACCTCGCCCTCTGCTCTAAGTCTCTGGGGTTGGAGGGCAGAGTCAGGGCTGGACTCCACCCTGGCCGGCCCCGACGCACTGCTGGAGCTGCCTGGACGCCCAGAGCCGATGCAGCCAGGACCAGCATAACCTTCCGCCCTAACGAGCTGCAGCTGTTCCTTTAAACAGGTTACGCTGATGGAAAGGAAAATAGTCTTGCTTGTTGGTAATGGCCAAGAACCATGACTTGAGCTTGTGACAGATCCAGATGCAGGGAAGGAGGCAGCATCCCTGGAGAGCAGGAGGGAACCTTGTTTGTAAAAAGAAGGCATTTGGAATCCTGCTGGCTGGGGCTGCAGAGCCCAGGTCCAGGGGCTCCGCACTGAAGGCCCACCCCAGAGCGGGTGCAGCGGGCTTTCAAAAGCAGAGGTGGGGTCAGGCATTTAGAAAACCAGGCGAAGCTGCTTTCCCAAGCCGTGGGACTTAAGTGCACCAGCCTGGTCTGTGTGTACCAGCTTAAGGTCCAAGACTCCGGTCAGCCTCGTGGTGGGGCCATCAGACATTTCCATCATGGCATGGAGAAAAAGACCCTTTTTAAAGTACACGGTGATGGTGCAGTTTCCTGGCCGCCCACTGGGGGCGTCCTGGCATAGAAACCCTGGCAACCAGGTCTGCTTAGGACCGCTCCTCCCTCCCACAGAGTCCAGCACTGTCTCCAAGCGCTGATTCAAGGTTGCTTGGCCGTGACCTTCCCAAGCTCTGCCCCTTAAATGAGCCCCCTGCTCCTTCCGCCCTCTACCATTTCACTTCTAACTTCCTATGTCTAACTTGATTCTGGCTCTGGAATTTTCTCCTTTGTGGGGTCCAGCCAAGACCTGGCGTGCTCGGCTCTTCCTTCCCAGAAGAGCCGGTGACCACCCAGGTGCAGGGTCCCGTGCGCTGCTGCTTTACCCTCGCATCTCCTGCTGGCCGTGTTGACCTCCTGCTGAGAGCTTGGCAAGAAGCCCTTGGGGGATTGGCTGAGATTTGGAGCCTGAGGGCCATGGGGGCTGATGCTTTGGCCGCCAGAGCTAGGGATAGTCCTGGGCAGATATTTAGAAACATGTATTTCCCCAGCATGAACCAAAATTTCTGCATTTCCCATGGGAGTTCTTTCGGTTGTATGCAGCCTACTTCCAGGTCTTGTCTCTGGCATCTGCTGAGTGTTTTGAGGGCTCTTCTTGTGGCTTTTAGAGATTCGGTAGCCAGAACGCAGTCCAGGGTGCTGTTGCTTCTCCCGGGCCCTGCTTCACTTCCCTTGACCCATTTTTGCCTTTGGGGATTGATTTTTCTGACGATTCCTTCCCATGGCTAGTATGAGTCAAACATGAGAGTCCGGCGGAGCGCACCCTCCGTAGCACTCCCCCTGAGCAGCCCTCCACCCGCTTTTTCCACTGCTTCTCAACTGACACAAAACCAGTCCTTGCCTCACCAATATGTTGGGTAAATTTGACAAAATGATCAGAGAATTGCTAGGGGGGGTGTTTTTCTGAGCCTCACTTTCCTCATCTGGAAATTGGGTTAATGGCTTTTTTTTTAAGCCTTGACTTTGTTCTGTTGTTGTTGTTGTTGTAGAGACAGGGTCTCACTCTGTTGCCCAGGCTGGTCTCGAACTCCTGGCCTTAAACGATCCTCCCTCCTTGGCCTCCCAGAGTGCTGGGATTACAGACTTGAACCACCACATCCGTCCAGGTCAATAGTTGAGACTCTCCCAGGAAGCCCATGATAATTAAATGAGATAATATATGTGAAAGGCCTTTTGTAAGCTGTTAAATCGCCACACACCTTCATTGTTTCTGGCTTTATTGATGAGGGTCCCCACACGTAGTTGAAGGCAGTCGCCTTGAACACCTCCACAAATCCAGGATTTGACAGCAGGGATCCCAGCAGCCCTGGGCTCTCCTGTGCCGCCCTTTGCAGTCCAGGCTGAGGGTTTTTCTGGGCCAAGTGAACAGTGGATGGTGCCTCACAGCAGAAGCCTGAAAGCCCCTGCTGCCTGGGCCATGGACGCAGTGTGCTCAGACACGCAGAGACGCTGGTTCTTACCCACTCCCAGGGGTGGGCTCACGCTGCACCTTGCACTTGGGGGGTAAGGAATTTTCTTCTGGGCAGGGCTGGGGCAAGGGGGAAGCTTTTACAGAGAAACCTGCATGGCCTCAGAGTCCTCGCCTCTTAGCCCCTGGCCTGAGTCCCCAGCCAGCAACCCGGGGTGGCAGTTCTGAAGCAGAGGGGCTTTGTTCCATTGTGCTTGGAAGCCCGGAAGCCACCTTGTGGCTTAGGGACATGGGGGCCTACACACAGAGGAATGAACTTAGAGTTCTAGTGATTATGGCTGGGTCCCCGGAGGCCAGGGGCAGAGATGAGCACCTGTCCCTGTAGGCTGTATGCCCCCCAACAGGGCCTGGCAAGGTGCAGAGGGTGCAGGTCTCGGCCATGTGCCCCTTTGCCCCTCTCTGAGGGGGCAGACGCCCAGCCCAGTGGCCCAGAGCCTCACCCCCAGAGGTGGGTCCACGCAGCACATCAGCCAGGCACCGGCATGGCGGCCCCCAGGCCCCTGCTGCCTCACGCATCCCTGTTGAGTCTCATGATAACGCCTTTCCTCCCATGCAGGTCTGTGCAGACTTTTGCAGACAAATCAAAACAAGAAGCTCTGAAGAATGACCTGGTGGAGGCTTTGAAGAGAAAGCAGCAATGCTAAACCTCTGCTTCACGCTAACCAGACGCCGTGCACTCGTTAGAGTCCTTTCTTAGAAAACTTGTTTTCTGCTCCCTCCCCTCGTCCCTTCCCTCCCCACAGGTCACATAACAGCTGCATCATTGACCGCACAGCGCCATCTCTCCCTGAGAATAAAGCCCCATAGCCACCCTCCTCCGGCTCCGAGCCTGCTTCCGCCACACCTTGCTCTCAGCTCTCTCCACATTTCCATAGAGACCGTGTGGTTTTTGTTCACCCGGGGACCCCGTCTTCCTCCCTGTCCCCACATTTATAGGCATAAAATCCACTGTCTGCCAGCCTCCCTTCCCTCCCACCTTTTTGTTACATTGGTGTAAAAATTGTAAAACAAAAAAATTTTATGAACTAACTGTGGTGTGTGAAAGAGAGAAGAAAAACTGGAAATCTGATTCCGTGTGTGTTTGGGAGTTGCTTGGGGTTGGGGGTCATGGGGAGAGGGGACAGCTCTGGGAGCAGAGGTGGCCCGCGGTGCCGTCCTGCGCAGACTCGCCCATCCCACAGAGGCTGCGGGGTGGGGGCTGGGGGGGGGCGCCGACCGTTCCGCTCTTCCAGCCAGGTGCTTTTCTGTCAATTTCTATGGAATGCAAAAGGAGGTTTTTGTTTTATTTTGTTTTTTTGTAAAGCTTAAGAAAAAAAAAATCTACATCTTATACTTGAGCCTCCATACTTTAAAAAAAGAAAAAAAGAAAAAAAATCAATAAAAAGAAACTGGGACGCAGTTAGCTCTGGCCTTCTGTGTTCCTTCTCGCCGGCCTCACTTTCCAAGCACGTGTGGCTGGCCGTGCGCTGGCTCCAAGCGGGGACACGTGTGGGCCCCGCTCACGGCAGCAGAGGAGGCATCCAGACCCCGGCCCCACCACCCTGAGGACACACCGAGTATGTGATTAGGTGCAAGGTCCCCATCCCTTTCTGCTCTCGCCCTTGGAGGGCAGGGGCACCAGCAAATACCGTGTGCTAGCACTGCCCCACACACCTCCCCATGCATCTCCTGCCACCTTCCCACAGTGCATTGTGCAGATGTGAGGCAGCAGAGGCCACACACAGCCGTGGAGTCTCTGCCTTCTCTCCTCCAAGCTTCCCCAGGGAGGATCCAAAGCAGATCTAAGAGTCCTTGCTGAGACAGCCCCCATCCGTCTGTGGCCAGTCAGCGGGCTCCACACCCTGGCCAGCTCACCTATCCGAGGTCCCCGGCTCCTGAGTCTGATGCAGCATTTTTATGGAGTGCAAGTGCCATGGGAGACAGCAGAGAAGCCCCTGTCCCCTGGGTTCCTAGTGTCAGGTGGAGAACGCAGGCATGCTCCAGCCATGGGCCATTGTGGGGGGACACCCAGTGAGCCATTCCTCACGGGCACACAGATGCTGTGCTCCAGCCATGGGTCATGATAGCAGAGCGCCTGGCACACAGAAGGGGCTAGAAAAACAAACTGTGCTTTTCATTTTCTTTCATGGTAAGGTTTATCCAGGACCACTGAGGTAGGTACAGGGCCACCGCAGTGGGATCTTGCGGATGGAGAGAGAGACGGCTCAACTCCGAGGCAGCAGCACGGGCAAGTGGGGATTAGAGCTCGGGCTGGGAGGGGCAGTGGGTGGACAGTGACCAAGAGGAAACCTCAGGGGTCAGGGGCCTTCTGGCCAAACCCACCTAACAAGATTCTCACTGAAGACGATAGGGTGACCAGACGTCACCTGGGGGCGGGGATGGAGGATGAACCCAGGCGAGGTGGCTCACACCTACAATCCCAGCACTTTGGGAGGCCAGGTTGGGAGGATGGCTTGAGCCCAGGAGCTCAAGACTAGCTGGGGCAACGTAGACCCCATCTCTTCAAAAATTAGCCAGGCGTCATGGTATGCGCCTGTGGTCCCAGCTACTTGGGAGGCTGAGTTGGGAGGATCACTTGAGCCTGGGAGGTCGAGGCTGCAGTGAGCCAAGATTGTGCCACTGTACCCCAGCCTGGGAGACAGTGAGATCCTGTCTCAAAAAAAGAAAAAAAAAAAAAAAAAACGGATGGACCTTCTTGTAAAATTGACTTGGCAAGGGATTGCTGAAGCAGGGTTTGACAAGGGCACGTGGGCCTGGGGGAAGGTTCAGGAGCCTGACCCAAGTTTGGCCAAGCAAATAGTCTTTGTCAGTTATCACTTCAAGAAGGTGAATCCCAGGCACGGTGGCTCACGCCTGTAATCCCAATACTTTGGGAGACCAAGGTAGGCGATCACCTGAGGTCAGGAGTTCAAGACCAGCCCGGCCAATGTGGTGACACAACGTCTCTACTAAAAATGCAAAGTTAGCCAGGCGTGGTGGCGGGCGCCTGTAATCCCAGCTGTTCTGGAGGCTAAGGCAGGAGAATTGCTTGAACCCGGAAGGTGGAAGTTGTAGTGAGCCAAGATCATGCCATTGCTCTTCTGCCTGGGGAACAAAAGTGAGACTTCGTCTCAAAAAAAAAAAGGAAAAATTGGACAAATGGAAAATGCCTTTCCTTGGACACATCAGAGGAACTGAGGTTGCAAGGGAAACAGCTACCCTGAAGTCAGTGAGACGGGCACACCCAGCACGACACAGAGAGGCCTCCTCTCCTGGAGCAGAGGCTGCTAGGCCGGGAGCTGCTGTGCACACCAGCGGTAATTCCACAGAACTGCGGAGGTGGAGTGGACTGCCTGATCTGAGAGTGACCCGTGGAGGCTCAGGCCCATTCTCAGGGGATTTCCTTTCAGGAAACTCACCAGCAGCTCCTTGAGCCATCACTTTCATCAGCCAAACAATCCTGTGACCACAAATACTGCTTGAAACCCAGAAATTGTGACTGTGATTTATGTCAGTCCTGATTTGCTCTGCTATCATCTAGAATCTTCCACAGGGACCCTTACTACTAGTTGTTTTTCATTGTTTTTGTTTTTGTTTTTGTTTTTTTGTTTTCATTTTTTGTAGCGATGGGGTCTCACCCTGTTGCCCAGGCTGGTCTCAAACTCCTAGCTTCAAGTGATGCCTCCAGCTCAGGCTCCCAAATATTGCTGGGATTACAGGTGTAAGCCACCATGCCCAGCCCTCACTGCTAGTGTTTTGTTTTGTTTAGTTTTGTGATGGAGTCTTGCTCTGTCACGTAGGCTACAGTGCAGTGGCGTTATCTCAGCTTACTGTAACCTCCACCTCCCAGGTTCAAGCAATTCTCCTGCCCCAGTCTTCTGAGTAGCTGGGACTGTAGGTGCCCGCCACCACACCTAAATTTTGTATTTTCAGTAGAGACAAGGTTTCACCATGTTGGCCAGGCTGGTCTTGAATGCGGGTAACTCCCATTCTGGGCACCGAGGAAAGAGAGCTAAGCAGACCCCTGGCACAATTAGTGCCTGAAAAATATCTTACTGCTCATTTATTTGCTTTTATATATAATCTCTTCATAGATAATCATATCTTAGTTTATAGTCGGAGGAATGTCTAGAGCAGACACATTGCAGAGCAGAGCCTGGCCAACATGGTGAAACACCGTCTCTACTAAAAATACAAAAATTAGCTGGGTGTGGTGGTGGGTACCTGTAATCCCAGCTACACTGGAAGCTGAGGCAGGAGAATCACTTGAACCCAGGAGGCAGAGGTTGCAGTGAGCTGAGATGGCACCACTGCCCTCCAGCCTGGGCAGCAGAGCAAGACCCCCGTCTCAAGAAAAAAAGAACTCTCCCATCGCAGAGTGGGCTGTGAAGACACGGGGAGATCTTGCACACCGAAGGCAGGCGGCACAGGCCGGCCCACACACAGCAAGTGTGCAACCAACAGCTGCATGCCAGAGGGCACGCTGTGCTCCGTGGGTGTCCCCTAGGATGGGGCAGGGGAGACTGGGCCTCCCTGCCCACCTGGGTCTCAGAGGTGTGCCTTCCCTCCTCTCTCCAGCAAAAGGCTCTTCCCCTGAACAAACCCCGTCACCTGCTGCTGGGCTGCTGCTGGGTATGCCCCAGGACCCTGTCCTTGTCCTGAGCAGTGGTGTGGCTTTCAAGGTTCCTTGGAAGCAGCCCAGACACCAACCTCCAGGCCTCCATACCTGCCCCTCCCTTTTCCTGAATTGCCCTCCCCTCTGCCTTCAAGATCCAGCTCAAAGGCCACTCCTCTGAGAAGTCTTCCCTGATTGACGCTCCAGGGGCTGGTCTCATCTTCTCATTCCCTGACCCTTTCTACCTTCCGGTCACAGTAACCATCTCCTCTCCTGGAAGGCAGGGCCTTGGAGCTGGTTCCCCACAGCGCAGGTGTCTGATAGCAAAGGCCGGTGGAGGGCTACGCTTACTGAGCATCTGCAGCACCAGAATGGCCGTGACGCTGTTTCCCTTCTCTGGGGCTGGGAAGGGAGATTCTAAAGGCAAGGCTTACTCTGGGACGCAGCTTCTCTCCCCAAGTCTACCCCGCCGGATGGCCACAAAGTCCCTGGTTCTGGTTTTCCAGAGCGAGGGTTGGGCATGTGGGGTGAGATCAGACCAGCACGGTGGAGAGCTGGCACCTCTGTGCTCCGGGCGCCTGAGGTCCATGGCCCCAGGGAAAGTGGAATCAGAACAGGGTCCGGAGCCAGGTGTGGTGGTGCACACCTGTAGTCCCAGCTTCTCGGGAGGCGTAGGAAGAATCCCTGGAACCTAGGAGTTTGAGGCTGCAGTGAGCTATGATCACACCACTGCACTCCAGCCTGGGCTAAAAAAATTTTTTTTAAAAAAGAACAGGTCTGGAAACACTAGTTTTGGAGTCCAGGAAGCACTCAGGGCTCAGTCCTGAGAGGCCCTCCTCTCCACTCTCCCGCCTTGCTCCTATACCTGCCACTTCTTCCTACTGCCTTCAATCCTGTCTTCCCCTTTGATATCTCCCGCTCATCCTTCTGAGTTGTCACCTCCTCCAGGAGGCTCTCCCTGATCTCCAGGGAGATCTGGTTATGCTCCTCTTCTCCAACTAAAAAATCATCAAAATTAACGTTTACTGAGCCCTTACTATGTGGCAGATTTGGGGCTAAACTCCATAATGTCAGCATTTTATGTGATTCTTGAAAGGACACAGGAAGTGGCAGTACTGTCCCATTTCACAGATGAGGAATCCTAGGTACTGAAGAACTGCAAGGCAGAACCCAGATCTCACGGAACCTCAGCCCTTCTGCTTCTTCCTGAGTACCGAGGGGCAGGCCCCCCATGGGGTGACATTCTCGATGCTGTGTCCCCACAGTGAGGTGTGGGGCCTGTCAGGAGAGGGGACCGAGAAGCAGGCTAAAGAAACCAGACGCCCCAGGAGGCTGTGCCAGGGCTGCAGGCAGATGTGGTCCCATGTGCTCGGCTTGTCCTGGATCCCCACGCACTGCTGGTCCCCAAAGCAGCCCCGACCCATGAGCTCCTTGGGGAAGAGGCAACAGAAGCAGGCCTCACAGAGAGGTACCATTTACTCAGTTGTATTTTTATTATTTTGAGACTGAGTCTGGCTCTGTCACCTAGCTGGAGTGTAGCGGCTGATCTCAGCTCACTGCAACCTCCATCTCCCCGATTCAAGCAATTCTCTTGTCTCAGCCTCTCAGGTGGCTGGGGCTACAGGTGCATGCCACCACTCCTGGCTAAGTTTTGTATTTTTAGTAGAGACGGGGTTTCACCATGTTGGCCAGGCTGCTCTTGAACTCCTGACCTTGTGATCCACCCACCTAGGCCTCCCAAAGTGCTGGGATTACAGGCGTGAGCCGCCATGTCCGCCCTGTTTACTCGGTTGTCTGGAGTTGACAGGACAGTCCTGAGTCCAGCAGGTGGCAGCTGTGGCCCCTGGGGTGAGCAGGCAGAATGAGGTAGGTGGCAGGAGGGGCAGCTGCCTGGTCTCCCGAGAGGCCCTGGGTCTCTGCTGCAGCCCCTGCCTCGAGGCTTCAGGGTCTACCTGAAGGTGTGTTCTGAGGGGGGTGGTTCCATCCTTGGAGGATCCAGAGGCTGACGCAGGGCTGCAGCACCGTCACTGTCCACACCTCTCCCTGCCTGGTGTGGCTTCCGATGGTCCCTGTTCTCCTGTGCTCAGCTTGGCTCTGGTCAGCTGGGGAGGAGGAGGGGCTCGAGCTCTGAGGCAGGGGTGCTGCGCCTGTACACCAGGAACTGGATGGAGATCTGGGGGGCCGCTGTTAAGGCCAAGCTGACCGGAGACTGGGTTGGACCTACCCCTGGGGGCCTTTGACTCCCTGGAGCTGCCTCCATCACCCTCCCACCCCCACGCTGCAGGTGGGAAGGGCCAGCCTTGAACTCCCCGCCTCTGCCTTAGCTGTGCTCTCCACTCAGAACGCCTACCCGGCTCTTCAGGCCCTAGCCAAACTCCCTCTGCCTCCAAGCCCGGCACCGCCTTCTCCCTCCCGTGGGCAGCCTCCCTTGACCCCAGCCCAGGATCTTCTCGTCCTCTCACCCTGTGGCAACCTGGGTGCTCACCAGGTGGCTGGGCCATTTTGGGGCACAAGAGCCTCAACTTTCACCTCTCACTGCACCCAGCAGGGGACTTAGCAAATATCAAACAAAGGCCATGTTTACTTTCTCTCAGATGAGGCCCAAATAACGTTCTGTCCAGCCGTTCAGCAAACACTTCCTGAGCCCTGACTGACCATGGGTCCTGTGGGGAGTGTTTCCAGATGCCTCACCTTACACAGTATCTCGATGAGACAGCAGCTGTTGACTGAAGAAAAGACACACCAGCACAGAGAAGTTGATGGCATGCCACGTGTCCCACAGCTAGGAGGCGAGGGAGGAGCCAGGACTTGAACCCAGGTTTGTCTGACCAATTCACATTGTGTCTCCACACTCCAGCTCTCATCTGCACGGCCTGGAACACTCCTCTCCTGCCTTTGCCTGACTAGCTTCTCCTTCTCTGTCAGGTCACAGGTCACATGACACTTACAAAGGTCTCTGCTGCCCTCTAAGCAGGACAGCCCCTGGCTAGATGCTCTTGTCATTTGTCTGCAGCTTGGCGCTGCTGCAATGAAGTCATTCTTTTTTTTTTTTTTTTTTTTTTGAGTCGGAGTTTC
>NW_016107330.1:9609680-9616208 GCF_001604975.1 Cebus imitator | reverse complement strand
GAAGAGACAGATGGAGGGAGGGAGGGAGAGGGATGAGTGCTGAAGCTGAGCGCAGGCAGGAGCTCCCTGGCCCCACCCTGCACCTGCCTCACGCGCCCTGAAGGATACGACGGTGTCGAGCAGCAGTACACCCAGGCTGCCCACAAGCCAGGGCAGGTGGTGCAGCAGGTAGCTGCCCTTGCTCTGGCCCTCCTCCGGGTTTTTGAGCAGCACACTCAGCCCGTACAGCGTGTTCCCCAGCATCACCAGCGCAAACAGTGAGTAGGAGATCCCCTGGGTGGACTTCCGGAGGAACTGGGGCAGGAGGGGGTCGGGTCAGAGACCTCAAACAGGCCTCTTGTCACTCTGGATTATAACTGTCCACATGTCCACCTGCCCTACCACAGAGCACCTGCTCTGAGCTGATCTTTCACTGAGTGCCCAGTGTCTGACATGGGCCCGACACACAGAAGGGCCTCATCTGGCACTCCTCCCACCAACAGAGGAGCCCTTCCAGGCCCCTGCCCAGGTCCACAGGAGACCGTGGCTGTGCCAGGCCTGCTGGCCCCATTCTACCCTGGCAGGCCTCCCCTCCCCGACTCCCCAGGTTTTCCTCTCCCCGCGGGCCTCCAAGCTCAGCCCCTCACCTTCCCCTGACCTCCCGCTTCCCCAAGACACACATGGGTCTCTTGGTAGCCTGGCTGGCAGGCCATACCACGCCCATTTTCCAGAAGCAGAAATGGAGGCTCGGAATTGGATTAGCTTGCCAAGCCCAGACTTTCTGAACCAAGGCTCCTATGCTGTGTACCCAGAGGGCCAGGGCAGCCAGGCCGGCTCTCCTCCACTTGGCCCCACCCGGCCCCTGCTGGAGGCTCACGTTGGTGCGGATCTGAGGCAGCCGGGACAGCAGGTACAACACACTGGAGACCGAGCCGATGACGAAGCCAATGATTTCCTGCCGAGTAAAGGGCTGTGGGGCAGAAGGGGGCACTTGGTGCCTCGTAGGGGCCAGAGGGGCAGAGAAATCCCTCCTCAGAGGGTGACCCCCACCCCACTTAACGCCCACAAGGCTGCGGAGGGGAGAGCCCTGGGGATGAGCCAGCCACGCCCACGCCTCACCTTGCTGCCTGGCTCCACGGACAGGAGCACCCGCCCCCGGAAGGTTTCCCTCGGGGCAGCCATGGGCCCAGTGGCGCTCAGTAGCGGTGTGGCGCACACCGTCCCCATGAGGAACAACAGCACAGAGTTGATGGGGGCAGACACTGCACACGAGGCAGGAGGGAAGCTGAGGTTAGATGGCTGAGTGGCAGCAGACGGACTGGGGGCTGAGGCCTGGCCTTGCCTCTCAGGGGCTGTGTGACCTTCGTAAGTGACCTAACCTCTTTGAGCTTTCATTCTTCATCTGTCGAATGGATACAACAGTACTCTTCTAGAGTTGTAAAGGTAAAATGCTGAGGGCAGGGGAGTCAGGCGGGGGTTATACGAAGCAGAAATGCTGATGAGACACAACTCCCTCCCCAAGTGCCTCCCCGGGTCCGTATGGCCTCAGCTGACCTTGTCTCCTGCTCCTGAAGGCTGGGGCAGAAGCAGCCTTGGTGACTTGTCCTCGTTTCCCCAGCTCCAAGCCCAGGGCTGGACACAGAGGAGGGGCTGGAGCTGGGTCTGCTGAATGAGGCCTTGGGCGAACAGAACTGGCCTGTGGTCGGGGTCAGGATTCACTCACTGCCCTCAAGCCTCTATCTTGGCCAGTTAAGGCTCAGGCTCTTAGATAAGGCCCGGGGAAGGCTTTCCGAGGTTTGGGTTATCACCCAGCCATGGGAAACCTGCTTCCTCCCACACTCCAGGCGCACTCCCCCCAGCCCCTCAGGCTGCTGGTAGAGGATCTGACAGAGGGCAGCCCCCATACTCACACAGAGAGGGGCGTTTCCTGAACTTGTAGTAAAAGTACAGCGTCAGCATCACCAGGTCTGCCAAGACGTAATATACCGCCGTGTAGGTCTGTAAGAGACACGGGGGTCCCGGGCATTGGCGCAATCCCAGGGTCTGGGGCCACGCTGCAGCAGCCCTCTGCCACATCCCAGCTGGGTGACCCTGACCAGGTCATTTCACCTCTCTGCGTTTCTGTTTCCTTATCTGGCAAGGAAGAGCTCACCTGGCAGAATGACAAATCAGGTGGGCAAAAGCCCAGCAAAGATCTAGGCCAACAAGTGCCACTGAACAGGTGGTCAGCGCTAGCAGTCAGGACGAAACAGGACTCCACGGCGAAGTGATGGCTCTGGTTTGGCCTGACACCAGGGCAGTTAGAACTTTTTGGTCCACTTGGGGAGACAGTGCCTTCCTGACTGGGAGCACCAGCTCTGCCTGTCCACAGGAGTGGGATGGCATCTGGGCCTCCCACGAAAAAACTCCCTTTCTCCTCGAGGGGCCCACACTCTGAAAGCTTGGTCAGCATTCTAGCACCCTGGAGGTGGAAGACCTGGCAATGTTCCTGTTAGATGTGCTCATATTGCAGATGGGGAAACTGAGGCCCAAAGAAGAACAGTGACCTGTCCACAGTCACAGTTTGGCAGACAGAAGGCGTGGAGCCCTCACAAGATGGAATGATGGGTCAGGGTTCCGGAGACCGGGTGGGGCAAAGAGCCTGGCATCTGCTCAGGCAACCCTGCAGGGTGAGGCAGGGTTAGGGTTAGTGCCACCTTCCCGGGGACCGGCCCACCTGCAGGGGCAGCTGGTCAGCAAGGAAGGAGCCGATGAGGTTGCAAGAGTCTCCGCCGATCCAGCCCAGGAGGAACCACAGGGACAGTGCCTGGTCCATGTTGCCTGTCTTGTAGGCTTTGATGAACTGGCTGTGGAAGAGGAAGAGGAGGGGACGCATGTTCAGGCCGCCTTACAGGGGACACTGCCCAGAGGAGACAACCACGGGAGGGTGACGCAGAGATGGAAAGGAGGAGGCCTGGGGGCCCATCCTCTCCATGGGCGGGGTCCTCAGGAGTCTTCTGAGCCCTTTGGTGGATTCCCCTGGAGAATCCCTTCTAAGCCGAGGGCTCTACGGCTGTGTATGTTTCCAGAAAAAGCCCAGCCTTACTCAGATTCTCCTCCACCACACCCTGGGGTCTCCAGTGGGGATCTGGGGCTTATGTAGCATCCTGAAGTTTTGTATTGGGTCCTGAGGACTGCTGCAGAGAACCCTGGATCCCTTCTTCCATGGATGTGGGAAGGTGCTGGAAAGGGACATGCAGGCCAAAGGCCTTGGCATGCCAGGTATCCAGGAGCAGCTGCAGCCAAGACAGGCAGAACCCCAGCCCAGTTCTCTTTAGAGGGCAACAGAAAAGGGCGGGGCTGAGGTGCCTGGAGCTCCACTATCAGTCATGGGCTTTTGGTCCCCTGGCTGTTTTCCCAAAGGTCCCTGGTACTGGGACCCTCTTAGGACTTCTGGCCAGATGCGAGTACGAGGCAAAAGCTGGCGGTGGAGATGAGGCCCAGGGCAATTCTGAGCCCTCTGCATGTGTGCTGACTCATTCTGTCCTCAAGGCACCCGTGCTATGCAGTCCACCACGATGACCTCCTCACTGGGTATGGAGGAAGTGGTCCCATACAGCTCAGATTCAACCCCTACCTGAGCCTCCACCCTTGCTGTTAACCACGATACATACTGCCATTTACCGTTCCCATTTCATTTTAACCACCTGCATGCATGAAGGAAAATAGACAAACATAAAGAAACTAAATGTGGCCAGACATGGCGGCTCACACCTGCAATCCCAGAACTTTGGGAGGCCAAAGCGGGTGGATCATTTGAGGCCAGAAGTTCAAGACCAGCCTGGCAACATGGTGAACCCCCATCTCTACAAAAATACAAAAATCAGCCAGGCATGGTGGTGCTTGCCTGTAATCCCAGCTACGCAGGAGGCTTTTTGAGGGAGGAGAATTGCTTGAACCCAGGAGGTGGAGGTTGCAGTGGGCCAAGATCACACCACTGCACTCCAGCCTGGGCAACAGAGTAAGACTCTGTCTCAAAAAAGAAAAGAAAAAGAAAGAAACTAACTAAATGGCAGTTCATCCCACCCATCATCCAAGTCAGAAACTACGATATGAGCATTGGCTGGGGTCTTCCCATGGCCAGGCCCTCCACCCGCCTCCTTCAATCTCCTAACCAAGCCTCTCTCCTTTCAGATCCATCCTCCCTTTCAGGAATCTTTCTAAAACCCCTGTCTCAGCCAGGAGCAGTGGCTCATGCCTATAATCCCAACGCTTGGGAGGCTGGGCATGGTACCTCACACTTGTAATCCCAGCACTTCAGGAGGCTGAGACAGGAGGTTCACTTGAGCCTAGAAGTTCAAGACCAGCCTGGGCAACACAGCAAGACACTGTCTCTACCAAAAAAAAAAAAAACCAGCCAAGCCTGGTGGTGGGCGACTGTGGTCCCAGCTACTCAGGAGGTTGAGGTGGGAGGATCACTTGAGTCCAAGAGGTTGAGGCTGCAGTGAGCTATGATTACACCACTGCACTCCAGCCTGGGTGATACAGTGAGACCCTGTTTAAAAAAAAAACCAAAAAACTGTCTTTAATAACAAATAAAAAACTAAAACCCCAGTGTCACCAAAAACTGCCAGAGCCTTCCAGTGCCCTTCAATAAGGACCCACATCCTCCGAGTGGGCCCTTGCAACTCCCCAGGCTCACTGCCCCTGGATGGCTCTCCATTCCTCCCCGCTCTGGTCTCAGAAGCCTCACCCACCCCTCCTCAGGCCCAGATGCCTCTGCATCTCTTTCACATCTCAGGAAATGTCAGTTCCTCCTCTGAGCCTCCCCTGACATCTTCTCCTTCCTCCTTTGTAACACTTGATATCCCTGTCCCTCCCAGACTCACTCAAGTTTCTTGAGGACAGGGGAGTAGCACAGGCTCAGCACTGAGAAGGCCCTTAATCAAGGTTTACCCCATAGGCCTTAGCGTAAAGCCCCTCCTCAGATGGCATTACTCAGCTTGTCTTCATCAATTACAGGAAAATGATTCTGTCCCACTCAGGAGAGACTGAGGCCTGGGGAAGGCCAGGGGACAGCCACTCTCCCTCCATCACTTAGGGCCCAGGCCTCCAGTACCCTCCCTGTTTAATCAACCAGCCCAGGCAGAAAGGGGGAGCCGTAGCCATGTCCTCAGATAGTCCTGAGGAAGTTCTCAGCCCTGGACAGGGAGCCCTCAGTCACGTATACCTGTCCAGTCTGCCTGGTGAGGGCCTCTCCAATCCTCCCTATCATCAATGCTTGCTGGAGGCTTCCACAGCCTCCAACGTGGCCCCTCTGCCTCTACTCTCTCTCTGTCACTCTGGTCCTTCCTCCCCATCACTCCCAGATTATCTTTTCAAGGATACCAGAATGGAAGCTCTGGAAAGACAAGGACAGTGTCTGTTAGGCTTACTGGCACCCAACCCAACATGGCACATGGAACAAGGGAATTCAGTAAAAACATCAAGCCTCTGATAGGGTGCCTGGAGAAAGCAAGGGGGAAGGACATCTTTTCAACACCTGGTGCTGGGACAACTGGATATCCACACGTGCAGCAGCTCACACCTATAATTCCAGCACTTTTGGAGGCTGAGATGGGTAGATCACCTGAGGTCAGGAGTTCGAGAGCAGCCTGGCCAACACAGTGAAAACCCATCTCTACTAAAAATATAAAAAGCTGTTGGGCATGGTAACACATGCTTGTAATCTCAGCTACTCAGGAGGCTGAGGCAGGAGAATCACTTGAGGCCAAGAGGTGGAGGTTGCGGTGAGCTGAGATCGCGCCACCGCACTCCAGCCTGAATAACAGAACGAGACTCTGTCTCAAAAAAAAAAAAAGGAGGAGGTTGGACTCCTATTTCACATCATTTACAAACTATAACACAAAATGGATCAAACACCTAAATGCCAAGAGATGCTGGGCACAATGGCTCATGCTGCTAATCCCAACCCTTTGGAGGCCGAGGCAGGAGGACTGCTTAAACCTAGGAGTTTGGGACCAGCTCAGACGATACAGTGAGACCCTGTTACTAAAAAAAAAAAAAAAATTAATTAGCCAGGTGTGTTGGTGCACATCTGTGGTCCCAGCTACTCAAGAGGCTGAGGTGGGAGGACCGTTTGAGCTAAGGTCAAGATTAAAATGAGCTATGTGATCACACTACTGCATTCCAGCCTGGGGAACAGAGCAAGATCATGTCTCAAAAAGAGATAAGGGTAAATCTTTGTTATCTGTATTTGGCTATGGTTTCTTAGCTATGTTACCAAAACCACAAGATACAAAGAGAAAAAATAGATTAACTGGACATCATCAAAATTAAAAACTTTTATGCTTCAGAGGACGCCATCAAGAAAGTGAAAAGCACACCAGGCAAGGTGGCTCAGGCCTGTAATCCCAGCACTTTGGGAGGCTGAAGCGAGTGGATCACCTGAGATCAGGAGTTCGAGACCAGCCTGGCCAACATGGTGAAACCCCGTTTCTACTAAAAATACAAAAATTAGCTGGGCATGGTGGCAGGCGCCTGTAGTCCCAGCTTCTCAGGAGTCTGAGG
>NW_016107330.1:9576439-9608995 GCF_001604975.1 Cebus imitator | reverse complement strand
AAAAAAAAAAAAAAAAAAAAAAGTGAAAAGACAACCCACAAAATATCTGCAAATCACATATCAGATGGCAATGTTATATCCAGCATATAGAAAGAACATTTACAAAGCAACAATAAAAAGACAAATGATCCAGCTGGAAAGTGGACAAAGGATCTGAAGGGACCTTTCTCCAGAGAAGGTCCACAGATGGCTGGTAAGCACATGAAAACCTGTTCCATTTCATCATCCATCAGAGCGAGGCACATCAAAAGCACAATGAGATACTACTTCACACCCACTGGGAGGGCTACAGTAACAAAAGACCGGCTGGCCAGGGACAGTGTCTTACCCCCATAATCCCAGGATTTTGGGAGGCCAAGGCGGGCAGATCACCTGAGGTCAAGCGTTTGAGACCAGCCTGGCCAACATCATGAAACCCTGTCTCTACTAAAAATACAAAAATTAGACAGGCATGGTGGTGCACACCTGTAATCCCAGCTTCTTGGGAGGCTAAGGCAGGAGAATCGCTTGAACTCAGGAGGCGAAGGTTGCAGTGAGCTGAGCTCAGGTTGCTCCACTGCACTCCAGCCTGGGCAACAGAGTGAGACTCCATCTAAAAAAAAGACCAGGTGTGGTGGCTCACACCTGTAATCCCAGCACTTTGGGAGGCCGAGGTGGGCAGATCACCTGAGGTCAGGAGTTTGAGACCAGCCTGACCAACATGGTGAAAGCACCTCTCTACTAAAAATACAAAAATTAGCTAGAGGTGGACTTTTTTTTTTTTTTTTTTTGAGATGGAGTCTTGTTCTTGTCCCCTAGGCTGGAGTGTAGTGGTGTGACCTTGGCTCACTGCAGACTCCATCTCCCAGGTTCAAGTGATTCCCGCCTCAGCCTCCCAAGTAGCTGGGATTATAGGTGCCCGCCACCATGCCCAGCTAATTTTCGTATTTTTAGTAGAGACAGGGTTTCACCATGTTGGCCAAGCTGGTGGCAACCTCTTGACCTCAGGCGACCTGCCCACCTGGGCCTCCCAAAGTGCTGGGATTACAGGTGTGAGCCACTGCGCCCAGGGAAAAAAAAATGAATGTGTGTAGCAACATTAGTCCTAATAGCTGAAAAGTAGAAACAACCCAATGACTATCAATGGTTCCAGATAACAAAATGTGATATACACAGAGTAAAACAGTATTCAGCCACAAAAAGGGATGAAGTACTGATTTGATACCTGCTATGACACAGATGAATCTTGCAGACATTACTTTAAGTGAAAGAAGCCATGAATCATGAAATGTCCAGAATAGGCAAATCAATAGAGACAGAAACCAGAGCAGTGGCTGCCAGGGACAGAGGTTTCAGGAGAAATGAAGAGACTGCTGATGGGGATGGTGTTCACTTGGGCTAACGAAAATGTTCTCAAATCAATTGTGGTGACAGTTATACAACTCTGTGGCTATACTAAAACAATGACTTGTACATTGAATGGGCTAATGGCATGTGATGTGAACTCCCACCCAATAAAGCCTGCTAAAGCAGTGTCAAGCCCCTGACCAAACCCTTCTCTTTATCCCTCAGGATAAAGAGCATATTTCTTCACAGCAGAGGATGGCCCTTAGACTATATGGCCTTTTGATGACTCCTGTGATCCCCACACACTCTGTCTGCCATAGAAACGCAGCTGCCCCCTTCTTTGTACATCTGCTGCTCCCTCTGTCTGAACTGCTCTTCCACACTCAGCTCCTGGCTCTCACCCCTCAATTCTGTCCCATCCTAGGCTTTTAGCCTAGATGCCAACACCTCCAGCTGACTTCTTTTTTGTTGCTTTTTCATTTTATTTATTTATTTATTTATTTTGGTAGAGATGGGGTCTCACTATGTTAGCCAGGCTGGTCTCAAACGCCTGATCTTAAGTGAACCTCCCGCCTTGGCCTCCCAGAGTGCTGGGATTACAGGCGTGAGCCACTGTGCCTGGCCTCCAGGTCCTTTCTGACAGTAACCTTCTTCCGCCTCTGCAGATCAGGTGGGTGTCCCTCCTCTGTGCTTCACGTAATGAAATAATAGCAATGTCACCACTGACAGCTTTCAGGCTCGTGTAAACATTGTGTAGAGGCCCTGAGTGGGCAGCTTTCCCTATACACCCTCATGCCATCCTCCTAGCAACCGTCTGAGCTGGGTAACAATATTTCCATTTCACAAGCAAGGAAACTGAGGCTCAGAGCAGTCAAATGACACGCCCAGGTCAGGATGCTCTTGACTCCTGTGCAGCGTCCTCGCTCCCTGATCACAGAAGCGGCCACAAAGTGTTATGTTCATTGCCGCTGTCTCCGCCACCAGCCTGCCAAACCCTTGAGGACAGAGGCTGTGTTTGATGCAGTCCAGCCCTCTTACTCTCCCGCCCCATCTCTGACCAGCTGTGTAACCTAAAGCAAATTACTTAACCTCTCTGGGTTTTGGATCCCTCATCTGTAAAATAGATGGATAGTAACTGTCCCTATTTCACAAGGTTGTGAGGATTAAATGAGGTAGAAATATAGCAAGTACTTGGAAGCAAGCCAGGTATATAGTGGGTTCTCAATAAACTATTGCAAAAGTGATGATCTCTCTATCAGCACTGCCCAGCACAAGACTTGGCTTGTGGTAGGGATCAGTGCAGGTTGGGCACCCTTCCTGGATGGGTAGGAAGTGGAGGGAGCATACCCAGCCTCCAGACTGGAGAGGCCCAGGGTCTGCCAGGCAACCTCCCTCTGAGCAGTAGCTGGATCTACTCCCCCAATCCCACAGCCCTACCCTGGCCCTGCCTCCCAGACACTACTCACGGGAAGGTAGATGCAGCAAAGCAGAGAATAGAGATCAAGCCCAGGCCCACGCTGGCCTCATCCCAGCCGTCCTGGGCACATTCACCAAACACATCCCATATCCACTGGATGGAGCCATTGGGGCAGCTGGAGAAGTTGCGGAAGCCCAGTTTCTTCCAGAGCATGGCTGTGGAGGAAGGGTCCCCGGGGCCGAGCACAGCTGCACAGGAGTGAGGGTGCTGGTGTTCTGAGGCCGGCAAGGGTTCTACAGGGAGATAGAGGAGGCTTTCAGCACTGGAAGGTCCAGTTCCTATTCATGGTCATTCCAAACTAAGCTCATCCCAGCCTTATCACCTGGCACCTGGCCCTGAACCAGAGAAGGGCAAAGACATAATCTTTACCCACGAGGACACAATCAGCCTACAGGCACACAGATCACAGCAAACACACACCAACTAGATGCGCAGGCAGTGCACTGGATCTGCAGAAGGGACAGGTATGTTCAAATCCCTGCTTCACCACCCATTCATGCTAGAGTTTGGGCAAAGACTGAGCCCTTCCGTGCCTGAGCCCTCATCTGTAAATGGGGGTCATTACAGTGCTGCCTCCCGCATCCGGTTGTTGTACGGGTTAAACGAGTTCATACACAGCATGGAGAACTGAGCCCTATAACTCCCGAACACTTAGGTTGTCCCTAATTTCTTCTGATTATTATAAATTACTCTGTAAGGATCTGCTGAGACCAGGCCCATCAAGCTCATTATCTAATTTAAAGTAGGTTGTACCCAGGAGCGATGGCTGGCTGGCTGATGCCTGTAATCCCTGCACTTTGGGGGGCCAAGGCAGGAGGACAACTTGAGCCCAGGAGACAGAGACCAGCCTGGGCAACACAGCAAGAACCCATCTCTCTAAAAAAAAAAAAAGAAAAGAAAGAAAGAAAGAAAAAACTCAAAAATTTAGCCAAGCATGGTGGTGTGATGGTGTGCGCCTGTCTGGTCCTAGCCACTCAGGAGGCTGAGGTGGGAGGATCACTTGAGCCCAGGAGGTAGAGGCTATAGAGATCTCACCAATGCACTCCAGCCTGGATAACAGGGGAAGACCCTGTATCAAAAACAACAACAGAAAATAAGGGCTGGGCATCGTGCCAGCACTCTGGGGGCCGAGGTGGGAAAGATCGCTTAAGCCCAGGAGTTCGAGAACAGCCTGAGTAACGCTGTCTCTATGAAAAATTCAAAAATTAGTCAGGTGTGGTAGCACAAGCATGTAGTCCTAGCTGCTACTCAGGAGGCTGAGGTGGGAGAATCATTTGAGCCCAGGAGGTGGAGGTTGCAGAGCAAGCCACGATCATGCCACTGTACTCGAGTCTGGTGACAGAGCCAGAGCCAGACCCTGTCTTAAAAGAAAAAAACGCACACACACACACAAACCATAAAGCAGGATGCCCCACACAGATGAGGGAAGTAGAGAAGAGGATCAGCGGATCCCCAGGGTTGCATGAGTGACAAGGACTCAAGTTTGAGACGCTGCAGTCTGTATCCTCCCAGGAGCTCACAGAGTGTGGGGGACGCCTACCAGTAGGGAGTCCACAGCCGCCTCCCCACTGTCACACTGACAAAGCCAGAATATGGGTGATCGCAGGGCTGGGCAGGGCAGGCCCCTCCCGGTACCCGGGCACCCTGAACAGTGAGTAGAGCAGTCATTGCCTGTGTGACACCTTAGAGGAGGAAGGGAAAGTGAGGCTTGGCTGGGCCATCTCCGTCAGTGATCGTCACCACAGCTCGGACCAGAGAGCTCTTTGTCAGCCTATTCCAAGCATCCTGCATGTATTCATAGGTTTCATCTTTACAGCAACTGTGAAGTGGGGACCACTGACATCCGCAAGGAGCCTGAGCCAGAGTGATGTGCCAGGGCCACCCAGCCAGGAAGCTAAGGAATCAAACCCAAGACTCAGACCTACACCCCCTGCTCATGGCCATCTGCCATACCGCCCACCTCAGGTGTGTCTGCCACCAGCAAGGCAGAAGCCTTCTGTGGCTCCCTAGCAAGCAGACACAGAAAAAGAAAGAGGGAAGCCTCTGTGGTCTGGCATGACTGCCCAGCCAGAAAGTGGGCTTCCCCTCTTCTCCCTACACTCAGAGGGGATTTCCTCATCCAGGTGAGGGCTCTCTCCAGCTGCCTTCATTCCCACTTGTGTCAGGAGGCCTGGGCTCCTCAGCTAGTCCCTGGCTGGCCCCATGGAACTGCTGAGGTCACAGAGACCAGGGAGCACCAGGAGGGAGAGAAAGTGAGTCAGCACTTCCTTTCAGGAAGCTGTAGACCCTCAGCCCTAATGTGACTTGCTATGGGCAGAGGCCCTGGAGCTGCAGATAAGGGTGCCTCAGGTCACTGTCGGCCCAGCTCACTGGACTATCTCCAGGGCCTGGCACAGGCAGGGAGGCTGAAAGCCTCTTCCTTTGTGTCTTCGTGGCCCACCTGGAGGATCATCAGCACAGCTGATGCTGGAAGGCTTCACCTGATGCCCCGACTCTGGGACCTGGAAGGCCGCACCAAATTAACATAGAGTCCAGGTGTGGCTGGGCGTGGTGGCTCACACCTGTAATCACAGCATTTTGGGAGGCTGAGGCAGGTGGATCACTTGAGCTCAGGAGTTGGAGAACAGCTTAGTCAACATGGTAAAACCCCCTCTCTATCAAAAATACAAAAATTAGCTGGGTGTGGTGGCACATGCCTGTAACTCCAGCTACTCGGGAGGCTGAGGCAGGAGAATCACTTGAACCCAGGAGGTGTAGGTTGCAGTGAGTCAAGACTGCGCCCCTGCGCTCCAGCCTGAGAAACAGAGCAAGACTGTCTCAAAAAGAAAAAAAAAAAAAAACCCATATAGTCCAGGTGAGAATGCCAAAGGGATTTCAAATCAAGTCCTCATGTTCCCAGCCACCGCCCCCGACTGGGCTGAACCCCCCCACCAACCCCTTTGTAGAGGCTGAACACAAGGCTGCAGGTCATCCACTGCCATCTTCACCACTCCCCAGCAAGGTCGGGTATACTGTGCTCATTTTACAGGTGAGGCCGAGTGGTCTTGGAAGTGAGTTAACCTGCCTGAGCCCTCTTATAAAATGGGGCCAGTGACATTCACTCCTTGGGGCAGCTGTCCTGACTAAATGCACATAAAGCTCTAAGCCCCATGCCTGACAATGCACGGCAGCGACTGTTTTCAGGATGAGAGTCCAGCATCTCAACCACCCTGGGGCCCCTCTCTCATTTCCCCTTTTCCCCAGGTTAGGGAGGAAATGAAATGGACGCATCCCACTATGTGTATGTGTTGGGGGGTTGTCTTGAGGAAGGTACCTTGGTTTATGGATCCAGGATACTGGGTGGGTGGCCCCCTGACTTTGGATAGGATCATGCAGCCTGGAGCTCAGGACACTCAGAGACACACCTGATCCCTGATCAGAAGGGCCTTGCTCTGAGGGCCATCCTGTCACCCAGAAACCAGGCATGGGCCCACTTCCTGTTCAAACAGCTCTGAGTAAATGGATGTCCAAGGTTGCAATGGAGCTTGACCTCATCTGTAGAGACGGCAAGAGCCCCAGAAAGGGTACCCTGGAATCACCCTTGGAGAGTACACGTTAAAAATTTGGAGTGTACCTGGGCTGGGGCTTAGAGATTCTGGTCCATCTGGTGCACTTTGAGAAAGGGCGGGCTGGAGATGGCGCCTCCTGCTACACTCAACCTCCTCTCCTTGATCCCAAGCTGAGTCAGGGATGCTTTGGGCCGAGGACCAACGCCGATCATGTGTCCACCTTTGTCTACAGGATCAAGTCCAAATTACCTGAGGCCAGGCCTCAAGTTACTCCAAGAACCACCTACCCAACCTTATCTCCTCCCTCCTGACCCACATCTTCAGTCATTTCAGGTCTCCAGGCATCTGCGCATACTGTCTCTTCCCCTAGGAGTGTCCTGCTTCCCTGCAAGGGCCTGGTCATGAAGTAAGACTCACTCCTAAATTGCTCTTTCAAAGATGCCCTGTGAGAGCCAGCTGGACAAGACCTCCCACCTCATCCTCTCCCCTCCACACACCTGAAGAATGCTACCATCGTCCTCTGAGACCAGTGTCCTTGAAACGTACTCTCCCCACTCCGGAGTGTGCGTTTCTTATTCTCTGGGTCTAAACACATGTAGAGGTTCAGCAAACGTTGAGAGAAAGAGAGAGAGGTAGAAGGACAGGGTGAAGAAGAGAGGAAACGGGAGTGAGGAAAGGAGAAAAAGGGGAAAGAGAGGGAAGAGAAAGGGAAGGAGAAAGGAAGAAAGGGGGCAAGCTGTGAGCTCAGACAGCCCAGGGTTGAGGAGAAAATCACTCTGGAACACACCTGCCCAGCGCCTACCAGTCTAGAACTCAAGTGACTGAGCCTCGCAGTTCTCATCTGAAAAGTGGGGGATAATGCAATACCCACCTCCGAGGCTGACGCAGAGTTAAATGATACAATCCAGGCCAAGCCATTACAAGGGTGCCCGGCACAGGCACTTGACACCAACAGCACAAAATGACTATTATTTGCTCTCACTGTAGCCCTTCCAGCATCCAAGCACACAGGCGCCTTCAGTAAGAGTTGATTAGGTAAGACCTGAGACCCCGGCCCGGGATCCCTCACACTTCCAGACCCAGACTCTCCATGCACACGTTTGGAAACCTGCCCTAGGCACGGCGTGGGAAGGGGCAGTGTGGGCTCTCGCCCCTGCACACCTGGGGAGAATGTGGAGGGAGGAGCGTCCTGTCTTGGGACTACCACCCACTCCAGGGCTCGGCGTCCTCAGCCACAGCTCCCTCCTGGTGATTCAGCCCGGTGCGGGTCGCTTGTTTGGAGGGATAATGACAGCGCAGCTGCTGGGGCCAGCGCCGCAAGGGCCCTCTCCCGACCGACCCGGGAAAAACAAAGCCATCAGACGGTAGGGGGCCGGTCGGCCGCGACCAGGGGCTGAAAGGGGACCCGGCTCCCAACCCCTGGCCAGGCCAGCCTCAGAGGCTGTGCTGGTCGCCCCTGAGGTGGCGGGCCACCCAGTCCCGGCCCGGAGCCTCGCCTCAGTGTGTCGCGCCACAAGGGGGGCGCAGGAGCCTCAGCAGTCCAGGGGCCGGAGGAGGGGACTGGAAAGACGTAGCAGGGAAGCCCAGGAGCCCCGACCCCCAGCCGTGGTTTGCCACCTGCCCCCGGGCCGGCTCACCAAGTCCAGATCCGCCGCCAGGGACCGACTTCTGGGTCAGAGCCCGCCGGGTCAGCTGACCGCGCGCCGCCGCCCCGCCCCGGAAGCCACAGGCCCCGCCCCCACGCCGCGCGCCTGGCTGAGCGGGTCGGGAGGCGCCCCTGGGGCCGCGTCTGCTGTCCCCGCCCCTCACCGCCTTCGCGCTCCGCCCTGGGCCTCCGGGCTCCAAACACGCAGGCGCCGCGGCCATGCTGAGTGCCGTGTCTCGCGCTGCTCCACGCGCTGCGCTCCACTGTGCGCGTCGCTCCCCGCCGCCAGAGGCCCGCGCGCTCGCCATGTCCCGGACATCGCCACCGCGGGCCGCCACGGTGCTGGGCACCATGGAGATGGGGCGCCGCATGGGCCCGCCTGCCAGCGCTGCGGCTGTGCGCGCCTTCCTGGAGCGCGGCCACACGGAGCTGGACACTGCCTTCATGTACAGCGACGGCCAGTCCGAGATTATCCTGGGCGGCCTGGGGCTTGGGCTGGGCGGCGGCGACTGCAGAGGTAACAGTGTCCTCTGGTCCTCCCCCTGCACCGTGCAGAGCTGAGCCCAGCCGTGCACCGACCCACTAGGGCCCAGCGGCGGGCAGCACCGACAGCTTCGTCCCTTGCGCCACCCCTTTCCACTTCGCAGCTCTGGAAACCCCAGGACAACTAGACGGTGTTTTGCCCTGACTCCTTTTCCCCACTCTCCTTCCCCTGGGAATTGCAGCGCGAGAGTATACCACCAGCCTGGTCTGGCCCATCGCTTCCCACCTCCATTGGTGCTCCGGCCTCCAAACCTGCTAGGTGTCCGTAACCGGTCCCCATCCAGGCTCTCTGCCTGTCCTCTACCCCTTCGTTGCCATCATCACCCATGCATTCCCTGGGCACCCTTTTCTCTTCCTGGCCATTCCTTATCCCCTAGACTTTGCCCTGTTCAGCTGGCAGTACCTCTGGCTCTCTCAGGGAGAACTGTGGTGATGCCAGCGTAGGCTGGCAGGGAGAGTAGGGTTGGTAGGGTGGAAGTGCAGACGGGTGAGGGGGTAGGGCCTTTCTGTCTACTCTGTGCCAGGAATTGACATGGGGCCATAGGAGAGAAAGTGACTCTAGCCCTCCACAGGGAACTCAGAGTCTAGTGGGGAAGATTGAAGTAATGATTGTTGGAGAGCCCAGAAAGAGTGCTTTGGGAGCTGTAGGCCGGGGAGAGATACTAGGGAAACCTCAGCAAATGCCGGAGCTCGGCCTTAAAGGCTCAATAGTGGTTCACGCCTGTCATCCCAGCACTTTGGGAGGCCGAGGTAGGCAGTTCACAAGGTCAATCGAGACCATTCTGGCCAACATGGTCAAACCCCATCTCTACTAAAAATACAAAAATTAGCTGGATGTGGTGGTGTGCGCCTGTAGTTCCAGCTACTCAGCAGGCTGAGGCAGGAGAATCACTTGAATCCCGGAGGCAGAGGTTGCAGTGAGCCGAGATCTTGCCACCACACTCCAGCCTGGCTACAAAGCGAGGCTCCGTCTCAAAAAGAAAAAAAAAAAAAAAAAATAGCAGTTTGGAGGAGAACAAGAGAAAGGAGTATTCGAGTCTGCGCAAAGACTTGGTTTGGAAAAGGAATGTGCGTGATGTGTGAAAGGAAGCCCAGTGACCAGGTGTGGCATGAGTGGAGGATGGAGGGGACTGTCCCTCATGAGCCTGGCGCCATTGATAGCCCTGGAGAGGGTGCCTGGCAAGCAGTGAGGGCCCAGGAAATGTGGGCTGTTACCCTTTCCATGCTTCATCTACTCAACCATCTGGATGCTCTAGCTTCCCCCACCCCAAGAGAGGTTCTCTCTGGGTCCTCCTTAGAGTCACAGCGTGTGGTGGGTCAGGGGAAAAGAGGGCGAGTGTGAATTCAGGCCCACGCTCTGTCTAGTTCACCTGGCTCCATGTTATTTATTATTATTATTTGAGAACGAGTCTTGCTCTGTCACCCAGGGTGGAGTGTAATGGCACGATCTTGGCTCACTGCAACCCCTGCCTCCCAGATTCAATTGATTATCCTGTCTCAGCCTCCTGAGTAACTGGGATTACAGGTGCACACCACCACGCCCAACTAATTTTTGTATTTTTAGTAAAGATGGGGTTTCACCATATTGGCCAGGCTGGTCTCAAACTCCTGACCTCAAGTGATCCGCCCACCTCAGCTTCCCAAATTGCTGGGATGACAGGCGTGAGCCACTGCACCCAGCCAGGTTGCATATTATTAATAATGAAGGTTTTGTTTCTGAGTTTGTTTTTCTTCTCCAACCCTTCCCCACTTCCATCTTTGAGGCCAGGAGCTCACTGGACCAAAGTCCTCATGCCAGACCTGAGGCAAAGTTCATGCCAGGAATGCCTGCGGGCCTCTGAGGAAATGGAGAAAATCTGGGTGAGAAACTGTGGAATTTGTTCTCTCCCGTGTCCCAGCTGATCTCATGACACCCCTGTGAGCTACTGAACTGACTTGGCCAAGTATGAAAAGTGCAAAACCCATCCACCTACCAGTCCAGATACCTGGGGTTCTTTTTTTTTTTGAGACAGAGTCTCACTGTCGCCCAGGCTGGAGCTCGGTGGTGTGATCTCAGCCTCCTGAGTAGCTGGGACACGCTCCACCAGGCCCAGCTAATTTTGTATTTTTAGTAGAGATGGGGTTTCATAATGTTGGCTAGGCTGGTCTCAAACTCCTAACCTGAGGTGATCCACCCACCTCAACCTCCCAAAGTGCTGAGATTACAGGTGTGAGCCACCCCGCCTCGCCCAGCTGGGGTTCTTTTTTAGTTTTTATTTTTGTAGAGACAAAGTCTTGCTACATTGCCCAGGATCATCTCAAACTCCTGGGCTCAAGTGATCTTTCCTACTCAGCCTCCCAAAGTGCTGGGTTTACAGATGTGAGCCGCTGTACCTGGACCAACAGCTAGGGTTCTTTATAGGGGAAATAACAGTTCAAAATTAACTCATTTCCAAGCTGCTTGCATGCATAACACTGTTGTCATAGCGATGTATCGCCACATGGTTGGATGTATGCTCATGCTCTGTGATTCGGAAAGGGGAGGGGAGGGAGGATTGTAATTACATTCTGCTCAGTTTGCCTTCTAGGCTGTCAAATTGATCTCTACTAGTGCGCCACATTCATGTGGCTGAATCTGTTTCCTAAATTCTTCTAGGCCTGCCCCCTTGACATCTTTCTCTGTACTGCAGCCAAGTGTGAATACAGGTGACTGGTTCACACCCTGAAAAAAACTGGAATGATCAAGCTCAGATTCAGTGGGATGGTATTTAAGAACCTTTGGGATCATGTCTGTCCCGTCTCTTGTCCTGTGTCCCACTGCTCCTTGCTCTGGAATTTATGCTTTTATAACTTAGACTTGAAGGTTTGGAGCCTCACATACTGTTTTCTTGCCTGACTTTGCATGGGTTCCCATGCTCTGGAATGTACCTTCTGCTCTTCCTTGTTTGCTGGGACTCTGTTTGGGGGTGATCCCCTAGGGAGAGCCTTCCCTGGAGTCCCCAAGTTGGCCTCATGCATCTCATCCGGTCTCCTTGGCACTGTGGGTGTTCCCCTCCTGTGCTTACCATGGTGTACCTTCCTCTAGACTGGGCTCCAGGAGGGCAGAGAGCCATTGTGTTCAGGTCATCTCTGCATACTTAGTCTCTAGTACAAGGCCTGGCACAGCCAGCAGTTTTGGTGACTAATGATAGTTATTCTAATAGGTGAACATTGAGAACTCACATATATGACATTATTTAATCCCCAGGACCCCTCAGTAAGGATAGTTTGATTATTATCACCCCATTTTATGAATCATGGAATTGAGGCCAAGGGAATAGAAGTAATTTAGCCAGGGTTACATGGTTAGCAAATGGCCCTAATAGGTCACTTAATCATTCCCTTCTCTCTCCAAGTGAAAATTGCCACCAAGGCCAACCCTTGGGATGGAAAATCACTAAAGCCGGATAGTGTTCGGTCCCAGCTGGAGACGTCATTGAAGAGGCTGCAGTGTCCCCGAGTGGACCTCTTCTACCTACACGCACCTGACCACGGCACCCCAGTGGAAGAGACGCTGCGCGCCTGCCACCAGCTACACCAGGAGGTGAGGGGGCACTCCAAGCTCCGAAGGCAGGCTCCTGCCCCTTTCTTTATCCTGATCCTACTCTTGAGAGCAGATGCACCAGGGCAATTCCAGGGTGGAGCAGAGAGCAGCTCCATTACCCAGGGCCCCACCCTGGCCTCCCCTTCCTGGTCTCTTGGGCTGTACTGGGTTCTGACTGTGGCCTCACCTGTGCAGGGCAAGTTTGTGGAGCTTGGCCTCTCCAACTATGCCTCCTGGGAAGTGGCTGAGATCTGTACCCTCTGCAAGAGCAACGGCTGGATCCTGCCCACTGTGTACCAGGTGAGGGCCAGGGCTTCAGAGGCCACAATCTCCAGGGCTCCTGCTCATCCTGGGCTGTCTTTGTTCCTCTCACTGCCCCCCTTGCCCTCTGCATAGCAGCCACTCCCCTGCTGAAAGCCTACAGATGGCTCCCAGGTACCCTCAGGTTGCCGTTCAAGCTCCTCAGCCTTGCCACTGGGCATCTGCTTCCTTCCTGCCTGAGTGTGCACCTTGGTCCCTTTCTTCCCCACCTCCTTTTGTACTTCAGCGTGGAACGCATTTCCCCTGCCCTCCTCCCTGAGAGAAGCACTCGGGCCTTACATAGATGTCTATTCCTTTGGAAGCCTTTCTAGAAAGCCCCACAGGAGTCTCCAGCCTCCAAACCTTATCTTCATATGTTCAGCGAGTACTTTTCAGCTCCTCCTTTGATCATACAACCTAACTTTATTGAAATTAGCTGCGTTCTTTTCAATTTTTTTAAACTTGAGTATAACACCTCGTGGAGGCAGGAGTTTTATGACACCTGCTTGTGGTTGTAACCAGTGTCCAGCATGGAGTTCATACACCAGATACTTGTGGAAAGATGTCATTCCACTTCAATTTTCTGTCCTTGGGCCTAACACCCTCTCTCCATCCCCTCCTAGCAGTAGTGATGTTAGAATATTGCTGAAGTCCTGGGCTCATGTTGCTTTAGAGTTTTAGCAGGGGAAGGCTACAGTTCCTTTTCTTGACATGTCCCCCCTCTCCCTGGGGTCCCTCTCCCTGCAGGGCATGTACAACGCTACCACCCGGCAGGTGGAAACGGAGCTCTTCCCCTGCCTCAGGCACTTTGGACTGAGGTTCTATGCCTACAACCCTCTGGCTGGTACGTGGAGCATTCCTGGCCCTGTCCCAGCCTGTTCCTGACCCACTGATGCCCAGCCCAGGATTTAGGAAGCAGGGAGGGTTTGACAAGAGGCTAGGCTGCATCCTTCACCCCTCCTGGGTCCCTGCCTCTCCCCTAGTCCAGAGTCCTGAGGGACATGGCAGCTTCTGGGGCACTCTGGGCCCAGGAGCTGATTGCTGCCTTTCCACAGGGGGCCTGCTGACTGGCAAGTACAAATACGAGGACAAGGATGGGAAACAGCCCGTGGGCCGCTTCTTTGGGAATAGCTGGGCTGAGACCTACAGGAATCGGTGAGCCGGGGTGGGCTTGGTGAGGATGGCTGGTGTGGGTTCAGCTTGATGTGGAATGAAGTCCTGGGCTGCTCCTGGTGTAAGACCTTCCCTTGCTGTTTGCACCTCCTCCCCTGCATTCCTGCAAGAATTCCCAAATCCTCGGTGGGTTTTCTTGTTGTCTTGGGACCTCCAGGAGGAAATGCGGATCCCTGGATGTTGGGACCTTGAAGTCGTAGCTCTTTCCTGAGCAATCACCCGCTAAGAAGGAAAGAGCGATCCCAGGATGGGCCAGGCACGGTGGCCCACACCTGTAATCCCAGCACTTTGGGACACCAAAGTGGGAGGATTGCTTGAGCTCATGAGTTTTTTTTGTTTTGTTTTGTTTTTTGTTTTGAGATGGAGTCTTGCTCTGTTGCCCAGGCTGGAGTGTGGTGGCACGATCTCAACTCACTGCAATCTCTGCCTCCCGGGTTCAAGTGATTTTTCTGCCTCAGCCTCCCGAGTAGCTGAGACTACAGGCACGCACTACCATACCTGGCTAATTTTTGTATTTTTAAATAGAAACGGGGTTTCACCATATTGGCCAGGCTGGTCTTGAACTCCTGACCTCATGATCAGCCTGCCTCAGCCTCTGGCCTCCCAAAGTGCTGGGATTACCGGCTTGAGCCACCACACCTGGCCAAGTTCATGCATTCAAGACCAGCCTAGGCAAGGTGATCTTTAGCAAAAAAATTCAAAAAATTCTCCAGGCATGATGGTGCACACCTGTAGCCCCAGCTACTCAGGAGGCTGAGGCAGGAAAATTACTTGGGCCTAAGAGGTCAAGGCTGCAATGAGCCATGATCATGCCACTGCACTCCAGCGTAGGAAACAGAGGAAGACCATGTGTCAAAAAAAAAAAAAATAAGAGGGGAGCTTCTGCCCCCGTAGCCACAGCCAGAGCTTCCGCCGCCATGCTGGAGCTTCCGCCTCCAAAACTAAACGGAGTGAAGTCACGTTCGGTTTTCTCTAACGTTGGGAAACGATGTAGCTGACACCCATCGTGGAGATGAATCAGTTTTTATCGGGTTTTTAACACTAAGTCTTGAGGAATACAATGGTGACCACAAAGGCAAACATTATACTGTGGAGACACACAGTTTTGAGACATCTGTGACCAGGCGTGTCACGTGTGAATATACCACTGGACTTCAAAGCAATACGTTGTAACTCTTTTTTTTTTTTGTCATTTTACAACAGATTCATTTTATTTTCATCACCCTGGGGCGCACCCTGTTGTTGAGCTCTCTGGGTCAGACCTCTGGAGACTTCTCTGGTGGTTCCTAGTCTCTAGGCTTGCTCTGAAATTACTTGTGCTCAGGGAGAGAGTTGAGGTGGTTGGCGTCCCCTCACTCCATGCGTCCAGCTGCAGCGCCTCCTGATGGAGTTCCTCATTGAGTTGGTCACCGTGGCCGGACGGTGTTGGCCTGCTCCCTTCCTCACGTGTTCTGAAAGCTGTGGGTTTTTTAGCATTTTACTTCCTGGCTCTCCCTCGAGTTGATTGTCTCTTCTTCACTACCTTGGGACTCTTCCTTGGGCTTCCGGACATCGGTTGAGAGGAGGATGTTCTTCCCTGGTCCCCTTGGTGGCGGCTGGTGGTTGCTCTTCGACAGCTGGACTGGAGGCTCTCGGTTTTCTGTTCATCTTCAGCAAGTCAATGTCTCTCAAGGGTCTCACGTTGCAGCATCTTACCAGAGGCCACTGGGCCTGCAGTTCCAGTAACCGCGGAGTGCACCTGAACTCAGCAGTCTCATTCTGGTTGGCACTTGTCAGCAGAAGCCGATGCCTGCCCATCAGTTCTTTACTCTGAGGTGTTAGAGTGGAACAAAAATATGAATACTTGTTTAAAAAAAAAAAGAGAGAGAGATCCCTGGAGGGAGACCTGCCCCGTCTGAGTGGCCTTCATGTCCCTAGGGAAAATAAGAGCAGGCTGTGAGTCCTCAGGAGTAAAGATTCATCATGGTCTCTGGTGAGGGGGCTGGCATCCTGGGTGGTTCTGGTGCCCAGTGAAGTGGGAGACCTATGACTCTAGAGGACATCCGCTCCTCAGGACCGCAGGGTGTGGGTGGGGCAGTGGCCCTGGTTGGCTCTTTGGTGATGGCTCCCAGTGTGACCCCCAAGGTACTGACCCCTGTGCCACTGTCCCCCCTTCCCAGCTTCTGGAAGGAGCACCACTTCGAGGCCATTGCCCTGGTGGAGAACGCCCTGCAGGCTGCGTATGGCGCCCACGCCCCCAGCATGACCTCGGCTGCCCTCCGGTGGATGTATCACCACTCACAGCTGCAGGTAGGCAGCGACCTGGGTGCTCAGCTTCTGCCCTTCCATGGGGACGAGCATCACCTTTAGGTGAAGGCCAAAGCATTTGATTTCTCAATTCCTCTGAAATTTCTTACTTCCAGTTCTCAAAACACTCTTCCCCCTCTGAGTGCCAGGGTTTGTAATGAAGGCTTCATTTCAGGGATTTTCTTATTCCTTAGGCTTTGTGGAGTATGATTATCCCAGTGTTATTGATGAGGAAACGGAGGTTCACCCAGCTGTTAAAGGGGCTGACATTTTAACACAGATTTAACTGTAAAGCCCACTCGTCTCGCCCTTTTGGTTTCCCTCTCTTGGTGCCTCATGTCTTCCTGGTTAAAGCTTATTTCCTAGCTGGTGGCGGTGGCTCACGCCTGTATTCCAGCACTTTGGGAGGCTGAGATGGGAGGATTGCTTGAGCTCAGGCATTTGAGTCTAGCCTGGGCAGCAAAGTGGGACCCTATCTCTACAACAAATCAAAACAATTCATCAGGCGTGGTGGCTTACTCTTGTGTTCCCAGCTACTCAGGAGGGGGGGAAGATCACTTGAGCCCGGGAAGTCAAGGCTGCAGTGAGCTGAGATCACACCACTGCACTTTAGCCTGGGGACAGAGCAAGACCGTGTCTAAAAAAACAAGCAAACAACAACAAAACTAACAGCAACAAACTTATCTGCAGCTTCAGTCTTACATGTTGCATAGCGTCTGGCGTATATCCGGTAGATGTTCAGTACATGGGAGCTGTGTTTTACATAAGTTTTCTCTCATACTAATGCTGAAAATAGAGGAAAAGATGGACTGTCAAAACATACTTAACTTAGCCTGCTTTTTAATTTTTTCGAGACAGGGTCTCACTCTGTCACCCAGGCTGTAGAACAATGGCGCGCTCATAGCTCACTCCAGCTGCAACGTCCTGGGCTCAAGTGATCCTTCTGCCTCAGCCTCCCTGGTAGCTGGGAAAAGGCGTACACCACCACCCCCGGCTAATTTTGTTTTGTTGTTTTTTGTAGAGACAGAGTCTCACTATGTTGCCCAGGCTGGTCTTGAACACTTTGGCCCAAGTGTTCTTCCCACCTCAACCTTCCAAAGTGCTGGGATTACAGGCGTGAGCCACTGTGCCCAGTCAACTTAGCCATTTTTACACAGCTGCTAGGGGGCAGAACTGGTTCATGAATGTAGGTCTGCCTGGAAGCGCCCTGTGGCAGTAGGGGAGAGGATACAGTTTCACGTCACATGGGTACAGCTATCCAAGGCACCTTAAGTTCTTTCTGGACATATGGCGTATAAGAAAGCCCAAATCTCAGCAGGGAGGTGGCCGGGAGGGGTGTGAGTGGAGTCGCCATGCAGCGGAAGAGGGTTGAAGTCTGGCTGTCTCCCTTGCAGGGTGCCCACGGGGATGCGGTCATCCTGGGCATGTCCAGCCTGGAGCAGCTGGAGCAGAACTTGGCAGCGGCAGAGGAAGGGCCCCTGGAGCCGGCTGTCGTGGACGCCTGTCATCAAGCCTGGCATTTGGTTGCCCACGAATGTCCCAACTACTTCCGCTAGGCCCACTGTGGCTCAGGCTACCCCAGGCTTTTCTGTCACCTCTTCTATTTTCTCATGCTAACCAGTGTTGGCCTTAAGCTGATTTAGCAGTCTTTCTGGATTGTCTGGATCCATGCATTATTTTTCTAGCTTCCTGTCTTGCTCCCTGTTCACTTTACGCTGTGAAAGGCGGGGATGAGTCCCACTTGGGCATTTCCTGTTGAATAAAGCAGGCACTTGACCTGGCTGTAGCCCAGGTCTTGAGTGAACCCCCGAAACTTGTTTCCCATCCTGCCTGGGGATACGAAAGGGCAGAACCGTGGGCAGGAGTCTTCAGAGGGCAGAGGTAGTAGGTGGGTCTCAGGAGCACACTGTCCTCCCCAGGTCTCCTCGGTCCCCAGCCTGAATGCCTGCCTGACCTCTCAGCATTGAGGTGCCTCTAACTCCTCTACACGTGATAGGAAAGAGGGTCGTACACCTAGAGTACATTTTCTCTAATTCAGAATTGCCTCAGTGAATTCTTAGGAATGAAATAACTGCAACAAAAAACTACCATTAGAAGGCCGGGTGCGGTGGCTCACGCCTGTAATCCCAGTACTTTGGGAGGCCAAGCCGGGTGGATCACGAGGTCGAGAGATCGAGACCATCCTGGTCAACATGGTGAAACCCCGTCTCTACTAAAAATACAAAAAATTAGCTGGGCATGGTGGCGCGTGCCTGTAATCCCAGCTACTCAGGAGGCTGAGGCAGGAGAATTGCCTGAACCCAGGAGGCGGAGGTTGCGGTGAGCCGAGATTGCGCCATTGCACTCCAGCCTGGGTAACAAGAGTGAAACGCCATCTCAAAAAAAAAAAAAAAAAAAAAAAAACTACCATTAGAGTGACTACCAAGAAGAAGAACACTTCCTAGGATCTGTGAAACATCTCGAATGCTCTCAGTCTTCGCTTACTGTGTCTTAAGTAAAGCCTCTTGTCTTTTCACCCATAAGGTGCTCAGCCTTGGCTCTGGGCCTCCTGTTCGGCATGGCGACATAGGCAGCCAAGGTCATTTCCCTTGGAAACCCCTCTTCCACACAGGAGGCACGAGGGCTGAGAGGAAGAATCCTCAGTTCAGTGGTTGCTGAGCCTGCTGCATTCCCAGTGCGGCAAAATCCCTCCAGCCCTGGGCTGGGCAGCAGGCAGCACTCGGAGCAGCTTCTTCACGCAATGAAAGAGGCCCACCCTGGAAATGTACTGTTTCATTTATATTTATTATTTGTTCTTGAGACAGGTTCTCACTCTGTCGCCTAGACTGGAGTGCAGTGGCGTGATTGTTGCTCACAGCAACTTTGACCTCTGGGGCTCAAGGGATCCTCCCACCTCAGCCTCCTGAGAAGTTTTTATTTTTTTGTGGAGCGGAGGTCTCACTATGTTGTCACCTTCTTTTCTCTTTACCCATAACAAAACAGATGCTCACCCATGTGGAGTGGTGTATCAGTTATCTTTGCACAACAAACCACACTAATGAGTTGCTTGAAAAGACAAAATCCAAGGCTGGCTCGGTGGCTCGTGGCTATAATCCCAGCACTTTGGGAGCCCAAGGCAGGTGGATTGCTTGAGCTCAGGAGTTTGAGACCAGCCTAGGCAACATGGTGAAACCCTGTCTCTACCAAAAATACAAAAAATATGCGTGTGGTGGCACATACCTGTAGTCCCAGCTACTCAGGAGCTGAGATGGGAGGATCGCTTGAGCCCTGGAAACAGAAGTTGCAGTGAGCCAAGATCACGCCACTATACTGTAGCCTGGGTGACACAGTGAGACCCCATCTCAAAAAAAAAAAAAAAATCCTTCAAACTGATAAAAAGATTTTGATGTAATTTATATTACTCCCAGGTGGCTTTTTCTTAATGCTGAAATGGACAAATTAATCCTGAAGCTCATATGGAAATTCAGGGGACGCATGGGAACCAAAACAGTCTTGAAAAAAATCACATGGTTGGAGGACTCATGCTTTCTGATTTCAAAACTTACTACAAAGCTATAGTAATAAAGACAGTGGTTCTGGCATAAGAATAGACAGAGCAACTGGACAGAACTGAGAGTCCAGAAGTAAACTCTTACTGATTTAGAGTTGATTGCCAAGAGACTTCAGCAGGGAAAAGAATCATCTTCACCAACATCTGGATGTCCTCATGCAAAAGAATGAAGTTGGACCCCTTCCCCATGCCATACACAAAAAAAATTAACTCAAATGATCAGCCATCTAAGTAATAAGGTAAAACTCTTAGAAGAAAATATTGGAGTAAGTGTGACTTTGGATTAGGCAGTGGTTTCTTAGATATTGACACCAAAAGCACAAGTAGCAAAAGAAAAAGTCAACACCATCAAAGTTTAGAATGTTCATGCTTCGGAGAACAATATCAAGAAAGTGAAAAAAGCTACAGAATGGGATAGTGTTTTGCAAATTACCTATCTGTTAAGGAACTTGTAGCTAGAATAGATACAGGACTCTTATAGCTTAATAAAAATGAAAACCTACCCAGGCGTAGTGGCTCATGCCTGTAATCCTAGCATTTTGAGAGGACAGACGGGCAGATGACTTGAGCCCAGGAGTTCAAGATCAGCCTGGGCGACATGACGAAACCCTGTCTCTACAAAAAATACCAAAACAATTAGTCGGGTAAGGTGACAGGCACCTGTGGTCCCAGCCAACCGGGAGGCAGAGATGGGAGGATCTCTTGGGCCCAGGAGGTAGAGGCTGCAGTGAGCCAAGATCACACCACTGCACTCCAGCCTGGGCAACAGAGCCAGAGCCTGCCTCAAGGAAAAAAAAAATCCCAGTTAAACAATGGGCAAATGACTGGAATAGACCGTTTTCCACAGAGGTTATACAGATGGTCAGTAGCCACATAGAAAGCTGCTCAAAATCAATAGTTATCGGGGAGAAGCAAATCAAAACCCCTTCAAATCTGCTAAGCACTAGGATGATCAGTCAATAAAATACAGAAAATAACAAGTGTTGAGGGTTTGGAGAAATAGGAGCCTTTTTATTGTCCTGCCGTTGGGACTATAACATGGTGCAACCACTTTGGAACATTCTGGCAGTTTTTTTTTAAGATTAAGCATTTATATGACTCAGAAATTTTACTCCATAGGTATATACTTACAAGAAATGAAATATATGTCCTTATTAAAAATTACATGAATGTTATAGCAGCATTATTCACAATAGCCAGAAAGTGGAAACTGCCCAAATGTCAATCAATAGATGAACGGATAAACAATATATCTGTATGTACAATGGGTTATTTTTCAAAAATAAAAAGGAATGAACTATGAAACATCTACAGTGTGGACCAACGTTAAAAACATGGCAAGTGAAAGAAGCCAGTCACAAAAGGTCTTATTGTATGATTCCATTTATATGAAGTATCTGGAATAAGCAAATCTATTAGACACAGAAAGTAGATGAGTGATTGCCTAGGACCGAGAGGGACTTTGGGAGGAAATGGAGATTCACAGCAATTGAGTAGAGTTTCTTTTGGGGAGGTGATGAAGGCACTCTGAAATTGACTGTGTTGGCTGTACCATTCTGAATACACTAAACACCATTAAATTATACACTTTAAGTGGGTCAGTTGTATATAGTGTCTCAATTATGTGTTAAAAAAAAAAAAGCCCAGAAATCTGTTAGGGCAGGGCTCAGTGGGGAAGATCCATTTTTCTGGGAGCCACCCGGGTCACACAAGTCTAGGAACTCAAAAGGAAATCACAAGTGCAGGACTGGAGTCACATGGGAAAGTGTGACTAACCCCAATCACTTAATTCCTCTGGTTCCACGTCTGGGGGTCACACCTGCAACCATGGGCGGCATGTTTAATAAGATGCTGGAACCCAGGAACCAAGGAAGGAAAACAGTAGTGGTGGCGCCCTCACTGTCTCCCTCTCCACTCTGGGTCACACCAAAAGGAAGGAGATAAAAGGGATGCCTATTTCTCACTTCTCTTTTTAGATGATCATTTTCAGCCTGTACTCCTCTGAGTGCATTCTGAAGCACTGGGACTCCTTTGACCCTGAGACACTGAAGAAAAAGAAGCTAATTTTTTTTTTTTTTTTTTTTTTTTTTTGCATAAGCACATGGCCTTCTTACTAGACCTTTGCAAGCACTGCACAATCTACTCAGCTCTTTTAGCAGTTATATCAGGTGGGACCAAAGGGAATGATTCCCCAAAACTAGAGAAACAAATCCCCAGGAAACCCTCAAATGCCACGTTCAGGAAGGGCCCTGGCCCTTCCTCCTTCACTTTCACATTGTCAGCTTCTCCAATTCTACCACCCAAACACCCAGAATTTTCTATGGTATTTTTCCTTCATTCGTGATTTAAAACGGCTTCTCCTCCGCTGTGGTGCTCCAGGCCTGGGCGGCTGGCCTCGCCACCCAGTGGGCAAGGAGGCTTGAGCTGAGCCTGGTGCTGCCACAGCCCTTCTCTTGCTCTTTGTGCCTCCCTTAGTTTTGGGCACAGGAGAGCCCTGGGGTCTGCATGGGCCTACCGGTGGTGGCAAGGACACTATAGCCTTCGCCCTCTTCTCGGAGGCCACTGCAGCCCCTCTGGAAGATGTGTAAGGAATTTGCATAAGGCAGCTGTGCAGAATGGAGCTGGAGGAGCTTTATTTGTGTGAGAGATACTCCTGAGAATAACACTGATATTCCATTTGATTTCATACCAGAAAACTGTAAGAGGATAGAGGCAATTGTAAAAAACTATCCAGAAGGCCATAAAGCAGCACTGTTCTTCCAGTCCTGGATTTGACCCATAGGCGGAATGGGTGGTTGCCCATCTCTGCTATGAACAAAGTTGCAGAAGTTTTACAAGCACCTGCAATGAGAGTATATGAAGCAGCAACTTTACAATATATAATGGAAAGCCAGTTGGAAGGTCTCACATTCAGGTCTGCACTGCTACACCCTGCATGCTTGAAACTGACAGCATGCTGGAGGCCATTCAGAAAAAGCTTGGAATGAAGGTTGAGGAGACTATACCTGACTTTTCAGTCTTATAGAAGTGGAATGTTTAGGGGCCTATGTGAATGTACCAGTGATTCAAGTAAGTGACAGCTACTATGAGGATTTGACACCTAAGGATATTGAAGAAATTATTGATGAATTCAAGGCTGGCAAAATCCCAAAACCTAGGCCAAGGAGTGGATGATTCTCTTGTGAGCCAGCTGGAGGTCTTACCTCTTTGACTGAACCACCCAAGGGACCTGGTTTTGGTGTACAAGCAGGCCTTTAATTTATATTGAGCTGTAAATATGTCACTAGAGAAATAAAATATGAACTTCCAATCTAAAAAAAAATGGCTGTATCTCTTCTGTAATGTTCCTCAAACTGGAAGAAGTTAATTTCCCCAAACATTAAATTGCTTGGCTTAGAGCTGAGCTCGGGGAAGGGACCCCAGAAGCCTGACATGCTGTCAAAAGGGTAATAGTTTGTATTTTTATTTAGTTCTTATTTATTTATTTTTATGAGACCATCTCACTTGATTGCCCAGGCTGGAGTGCAGTGGTGCAATCTTGACTCACTGCAACCTCTACCCCCCGTTCAAGCTACTCCTGCCTCAGCCTCCCGAGTAGCTGGGACTACAGGTGTGTGCCATCACGCCCAGGTTGCTCCATCACTGAACATTAGTGATTTGAGTTGTTGCCACTACTAGCACTTTTTGACTTTGGGTTTTGTTAATGTCTTCTTTTCAATTTCCATTCAGAGAAATGCTGAGACTCCATATGCTTTCACCTGGCCAAATGTACTCCTTTCACTGAGTTGTTGTTTTTTTTGTTTGTTTGTTTGTTTTTTGTTTTTTTAGAAGCTTTGAACAGCTCCAACACTCTAGCTATTTATTTATTTTTTTTAATTTATTTTATTGCATTTTAGGTTTTGGGGTACATGTGAAGAACATGCAAGATTGTTGCACAGGTACACACGTGGCAGTGTGATTTGCTGCCTTCCTCCCCATCACCTATATCTGGCATTTGTTCCCATGCTATCTCTCCCCAACTCCTCACCCTCCACTGACCCTCCCCTATTTTTTTAAATCCCCCTGGAATTTTTGGTTAATAGGTCAGAGAAACACTAGTATAATAATACTTGCCAATATTCCAATCCAAGAATGAAATTAAGTAGCAGATTCTGATAGTGCCCCCATGGAAGAAAATGCTCTCATTGCATGCCATTCCAAGACAGCTGAACACAATGAATAGGTCTTGAATGAGGAAAAAATCCAGGCCATATCTCTCAAGTAACCTTTGTGCGGGGACATTTTTGCAGTTTCTAAAGACATTCCACAACTCATATAAAACAAATTAGGGCTCGTAGCCCCCAGTCATGAAGGACAAATCTGAACATCATGAGGCTTGCAGACAGCATATTCTACACCTGGAAGTTTTATTACATGTTTTGTACCAAGTGATAAGACAAACATCAAAATGTGAAAGGAGCCTCCTGCAGCAAAAAGCTTTGCAAATGGTCCAGGAGGTAGTAAAACAAAGTCTGCTTTCCGGTCCTCTGTCTCATTCAAACCCCTAAAGTCTTACAGATACCTATAATAATCACTTCACTAATTGGAGGTTGTGGTATTTTGACACTGGTGGTATTTACTGTTCCCTGAATTTTGAACATGAAATTCTTGCTGCGGAGCAGTGCATGCCCTTCTGGGTAAATAATTACTAGATCCTAGTAGAGAGAGATTGTCTCATTTAAGAAGTTCTACTTTGGGAGGCTGAGGCGGGCGGATCACAAGTTCAGGAGATTGAGACCATCCTGGCTAGCACAGTGAAGCCCTGTCTCTACTAAAAATACAAAAACTAGCCCGGTGTGGTGGTGCATGCCTGTAGTCTCAGCTCCTTGGGAGGCTGAGGCAGGAGAATCGCCTGAACCCAGGAGGTGGAGGTTACAGTGAGCCGAGATTGCGTCATTATACTCCAGTCTGGGCCACAGAGTGAGATTCTGTCAAAAAAAAAAAAAAAAAAGGTCTAACTTTTTGATCCAGCATTGCCATCCTTAGTAAGCTCTTTCTGGCCAGGTGTGGTGGCTCACACCTGTAATCCTAGCACTTTGGGAGACTGAGGCAGGTAGATCATGAGGTCAGAAGATTGAGACCATCCTGGCCAATGTGGCAAAACCCTGTCTCTAAAATAAATATATTAATTAATTAAATAAAAATTTTAAAAAGTTCTTTCTGAATTAATACCACATAAATAAGGTCCAAAAAAGAGATACTGTAATGTGATATTAGAATAAAGTAGACTTCAGAACAAAGAAAATTATCAGAAACAGAGAAGGACATTATATAATGATGAAAAAAAGTCAATCCACCAAGAAGGCATAGCAATCTTAAATGTGTAAGCACCAAACAGAGCTCTCAAAATATTTCAAGCAAAAACTGATGGACTGGAAAGCAGAAAGAGAAAAGTTCACATTATGGTTGAACTTCAACACCCCTCTCTTAACAACTGATAGAGGGGAGACCCCCTCACCTCCTTCGGATTCCTGATCTCCACCTCCTCCTTCCCCTCCCCTGCAATGGGAAGGAGGGTGAAGAAGGAAAAAAAAACTACCAAAGAGCTGGGAAATGACTCCCTTTTCAGTTCCAAGCGTCTTTGCTATCTGTTAACCTTGAAAGATCTGCAAATGAAAGTTATTCCTGCTGGCTGGATCCCAGCTCTGTTTCATGCCCCCACGTCTGCATGGCCCAAGCTCCCTCCTGGAAACACCTCTGCCAACAAACAGCTTAGTGCTTTTGTCTTGTCTCTGTACGCTCCCTCCTCTGCTGGTCCCTGCTCATGCTGCATAGGAATTAGCAAATCAATGAAGCCAAAGATTGTAAGGTCAGATGTCCAGCAAATGGATGACACAGTTTTGCCTCAGTTTCCCCTTTAGCATTGTAAACCTATAAAAGAGGAGAGAAGCTGCTGCTTAGAGAGCTCAGTGAATGAGGCTGTTGCTCCCATATCTCCCAGCCAAATAAAAAGCCACTTCCTTCCTCAGTTTGGTGCTCGAGAGGTTTGTTTCTTGCCCCTCCTGCTTCAATAGAACTGTCCAGAAAAATAGCAAGGGTATAGAAGAACTCGAAGAAGCCATCAACCATCAAGATGTAATCAGTGTTTATAGGACACATGGCCCAGCAACAGCAGTATCTTGACTGTATCAATGTCTGCATCCAGGTTGTGACGTAGTATAGTTTTGAAAGATGCTACTATTGGGGAAAAGTGGGTGTATTAGTCCGTTTTCACACTGCTGATAAAGACATACCCAAGACTGGGCAATTTACAAAAGAAAGAGGTTTAACTGGACTTACAGTTCCACATGACTGGGGAAGCCTCACAATCATAGCAGAAGGTAAGGAGGAGCAAATCATGTCTTACATGGATGGCAGCAAGTAAAAAGAGCTTGTGCAGGAAAACTCCCTCTTATAATAATCATCAAATCTTGTGAGACTTACTATCATGAGAACAGCATGGGAAACACCTACCTCCATGATTCAATTACCTCCTACCAGGTCCCTCCCACAACATATAATTCAAGATGAGATTTGGGTGGGGACACAGCCAAACCATATCACTGGAGAAAGGGTACAAGAATCTCTCTGTATTATTTCTTACACCTGCATGTGACTCCAACATTATCTCAAACATTTTAAAGTTTATTTTAAAAACCGAACAACTATAGTTCCCATTTAAATGTAGGCGGACTGCAGTCCTAGTGATTCAGAAGGCTGACATGGAAGGATCGCTTGAGTTTGAGGAGCTTGAGGCTGCAGTGATCTATATTTCTACCACTGAACTCCTGCCTGGACAAAAGAGCAAGAACCTATCTCTTAAATATTTTATTTTATTTTATTTATTGAGATGGAGTCTCACTCTGTCACCTAGGCTGGAGTGCAGTGGCATGACATTGGCTCACTGCAACTCCCACTCCTGGGTTCAAGGAATTCTCCTGCCTCAGCCTCGTGAGTAGCTGGGACTACAGGTGCATAGCACCACGCCTGGCTAATTTTTTTTATTTTTATTTTTAGTAGAGACAGCGTTTCACCATGTTGGCCAGGCTGGTCTTGAACTCCTGATCTCAAGTGATCTGCCTGCCTTGGCCTCCCAAAATGGTGGGATTACAGGTGTGAGCCACTGTGCCTGGCCAATTTTTTTTTTTTAATTAAAGAAACTTTTAATTAAAAATTCTAGCTGGGTGTGGTAGCACATGACTGCAATCCCAGCTATTTGAGGAGCTGAGGTGGGAAGATCCTTGAGCCTGGGAAGTCGAGGCTGCACTGGGCCATGTTTGCGTGTTTGCACCACTGCATTCCAGCCTGGGTGACAAAGTAAGACCCTGTCACAAGAAAAAACAAAATGGAAAATAAAAATAACAGAGGTTGTATATCTTAATCTTACAGTCCTAAGATCTGTTTTCAGCATGTACAAAATATATTGAGAATGTACAAAACATAATCCGGAGTTTAAAACTCTATTTTGAGTGATTCAGGCAAAGATCATCAATAGATGAAATTATAAGATGAGGCTAGGTATGTTGGCTCACACCTGTAGTCCCAGCATTTTGGGAGGCCAAGGTGGGTAGATGATTTGAGCCAGGAGTTTGAGACACAGTGAAACTTTGTCTCTAAAAGCAAAGGACGAAAGGTTTGCCAGGCTCACTCCTGTAATCCCAACACTCTGGGAGACCAAGGTAGGTAGGCAGATCATGAGGTCAAGAGATTGAGACCATCTTTGCCAACATGGTGAAACCCCATCTCTACTAAAAATTAGCTGGGCATGGTGGTGTGCACCTGTAGTCCCAGCTACTTGGAAGGCTGAGGCAGGAGAATCACTTGAACACGGTAGCAGAGGTTGCAGTGAGCCGAGATTGAGCCACTGCAGTCCAACCTGGTGACAGAATAAGACTTTGTCTCAAAANAAAAAAAAAGAAAAAAAAGAAAAAAGGAAAAGGTTTGATGAGGAGCTCTGCAGTGGAGGAAGTAGGCTAACCCCACACAAACCCACTGTTTGATCTCAGCAAAAGATTTGGGTGGGGACACAGCCAAACCATATCACTGGGGAAAGAGTACAGGGATCTTTCTGAATTATTTCTTACATCTGCATGTAGGAAATAATCTCAGCATTACTGCTGTGTGTGCTTCCCTAATGTGATGTATTAGGAAGTACACAGCATCAATGAAGAAGTATTCTTACTAAAAAAGCAAACAAACAAACAAAACAAAACCTAAAGCAAAAAAAAAAAAAAAATGCTGAACCAGAAGATGATCTAGCCTTTAGCACTAACTTCCATTTGACAAGAAGTATGAGGGGAGAGAGGAACAAGTTAGAGAAAACCATGACTATGCAAACAGAACACAGGGCATTCTATAGCCCAAACAATGGGTTTCTTGAACAAGTCAATGCATGAAAAGGGTGGAAAGGTGGGTGGGATGGCTGAGATTTAAAATAGACACAAGATATGCAATATAACAACCAAATGCAATATGTAAATCAAGTTTTAATCTAACTCGAACCAACTTAAATTGATATTATTTTTAGTTCTCTATTTGAATTTTTTTAATATTGTTTGAAAATATTTCCTCTTTTTGATGACTTCTTAAATTTTGTGACTCAGGAGATTGGTCCCAGCACCATAGTTTTCTTTTTTTTCTTTTTTGAGACAGAGTCTCACTCTTGTCACCTGGGCTGAAGTGCAGTGGCACAACCTCGGCTCACTGCAACCTCCATCTCCTGGGATCGAGCGATTCTCCTGCCTCAGTCTCCCGAGCAGCTGGAACCACAGGCACACCACCGTCCCTGGCCAACCTTTGCATTCTTAGCAGACATGGGGCTTCACTACGTTGTCCAGGCTAGTCTCGGACTCCTGACCTCAGGTAATCTGCCCACCTCAGCCTACCAAAGTGCTGGGATTATAGGCAAGAGCCACTGCACCCAGCTGTAGTCTTGAGTTCACTAAATTGTCCCAGGAACTTGCCAGCCTCGGCTGCTTCAGATTTTATGAGGCCTAATGCCTCAGGTGGCTGCCCACTTGCCTGCCATGAACTCACTCAGCAGGTGGTCATTGAGTGCCCCAGTTTAGAAGGCTTGGAGTCTGAATTCAAGGTGTTGGTCAGACCATGCTTGCTCTGAAGGCCAAAACTTACTTTTTTTTTTTTTTTTTTGAGAGTGCAGTGGTGTGATCTCGGCACACTGAAGCCTCTGCCTCCCGGGTTCAAGCAATTCTCCTGCTTCAGCCTCCCAAGTAACTGGGACTACAGGCACGTGCCACCACACCCAGCTAATTTTTGTATTTTTAGTAGAGACAGGGTTTTACTATATTGGCCAGGATGGTCTCGATCTCTTGACCTCATGATCTACCCACCTTGGCCTCCTAAACTGCTGGGATTACAGATGTGAGCCACCATGCCCAGCCAAAACATACATTTTTTTTAAACAGTCAGGGATATTTTAATATGTTCCTGGTGTTAGCTGACACCAAAGAATCCTTAATTTTGTTGGCACAACAATGGTATTGTAGTTATGTAAGAAATTGCCTATGATTACTCATATACTGAAATATGTTTATGGCCAGGTGCAGTGGCTCACACCTGTAATTCCAATGCTTTGGAAGGCCGAAGTGGGCAGATTCCTTGAGCCTAGGAATTGGGAGACCAGCCTCGGCAACACAGTGAAATCTTATCTCTACAAAAAAAAACCCCAAATTATCCAGGTGTGGTGGTGTACACCTGTAGCTCCAGCTACTCCAGAGGCTGAAATAGGAGGATCTCTTCAGCTCAGGAGGATGTCAAGGCTGCAGTGGGCCAAGATCAAGATCATGCCACTGCACTCCAGCCTGGGTGACAGAGCAAGACTCTGTCTCAAAACAAAACAAAACAAAACAAAACAAAACACAATGAAAACAACAGGAAAGAAATATGTCGAAATAACTAGTATCTTCAATACAATGTTGAATAAGAGTTGACATCATTGTTCTCAATCTTAGGGGCAAAACTCTGATTTCATCATTAAATATATTAGCTGTAGGTTGCCTGGATCCATCCTGCAGACCCCAGCTGCACGATGGATGAGTAACATACATTGACACAGATCTCTTGCCTGTCAGCCAGACTAAGGGGGCTCTGCTGCCACAGTCTTCAGTGTCACCTAGATCAGCCAGACAAGTTTGTATTTATTTAGTACAGATTAAACGGCAAAGGTCATGAGTAAACACCACTAGAAGGTAATTAACATTGCAGGCCCCCTGAGTAGAGAGCAATCATGCACCCAAGGATGCTTAAAGTTTAGTCTTGGGACCACATGAGTAAACAAGTTATTCAGATAAACACGTCTACATTCCCTTGTTACTTGCTTTTCTGCTATTAATGTAAGGGAAAGAGGAGTAGGCTGTCTTCAGCCAGATCTTTCACCAAAACTATGCAAACTCCCCAGCCTTCCCAGAAGGTTTGTAACTATTTCCTTTAACTTTACAATTTCTCCTACCATTCTTACTGAACCTCCATAGTAAGTGTTTTGTGTATTTCCTTAAAAAATTATTTTATTTTATTTTATTTTTTGTAGAGAAGTCTTGCTATGTTGCCTTCCATTGGTCTCGAACTCCTGGGCTCAAGCAATCCACCCATCTTGTCCTCCCAAAGTCTGGGATTCCAGGCATGAGCCAGCACGCCTGGCCTATGGATGCCTTTTCTCAGTTTCAGGACTTCCCTTCTATTCCTAGTTGGCTGAGAGTCTTTTTTTTCCTTTCATGACTAGGTTAGGTATTAAATTTTGTTAAATGCTTTTTCTGCATCTATTGAGATGGTCATATGGATTTATAGCTTCTTAGTATAGTAAATTATATTGATTGATTTAAAAATTCTAAGCCAATCTTGTATTCCTGGGATGAAACTAACATGGTCATGATGTATTATTGTTTTTATATACTACTGTATTCATTTTGCTAAGTTTTAAGAGGATTTTTGAAAAAAATAAAAAGGTTTTTGTGTCTAGATCCATGAAGGATACGTGTGTAGTTTCTTTTCTTATAACATCTTTGTGTCATTTGGTATCTGGTAATCCTAGCCTCATAAGATGAGTTGGTAAATGACCTCTCCTTCTCTATATACTAGGAACATTTGTACAGAATTGATATTGTTTCTTCCTTAAGTGTCCAATGAAGCCACGTAGACCTGGTGTTTTCTTTGTGGAAACATTTTCTTATTAAGAATTCAAGGGCCGGGCGCGGTGGCTCAAGCCTGTAATCCCAGCACTTTGGGAGGCCGAGGTGGGTGGATCACGAGGTCAAGAGATCGAGACCATCCTGGTCAGCATGGTGAAACCCTGTCTTCACTAAAACTACAAAAAATTAGCTGGGCATGGTGGCGCATGCCTGTAGTCCCAGCTACTCAGGAGGCTGAGGCAGGAGAATTGCTTGAACCCAGGAGGTGGAGGTTGCGGCGAGCCGAGATCACGCCATTGCACTCCAGCCTGGGAAAAAAAAGTAAAAACCCTTTAAAAAAAAAAAAAAAAAAAAAGAATTCAATATCTATGCCAGACGAGATGGCTCACACCTATAATTCCAGAGCTTTGGGAGGTTGAGGAATGCTTGAGCCCAGGAGTTTGAAACCAGCCTGATAAATATAGCAAGACCTTCACCATTGGACTCAAACTTAGAAGACAGAGCAAAACGCTTTCATAAGAAAAAAAAATTCAGGTTGTTATTTTTTTCTCTTTTTTTCAGATGGGATCTGGCTCTGTTGCTCAGGCTGGAGTGCAGTGGTGTGATCTAGGCTCACTGGAACCTCTGCCTCTTGGGTTCAAACGATTCTCCTGCCTCAACCTTCCAAGTAGCTGATTACAGGCACACAGCACCATGCCCAGCTTATTTTTGTATTTTTAGTGGAGATGGGGTCTTACCATGTTGACCAGGCTGGTCTCCATTTCCTGACCTCAAGTGATCCACCCACCTCAGCCTCCCAAAATGCTGGGATTACAGGTATGAACCACTGTGCCCAGCTGTCTCATTTTCCTTAGCAGGCTTTGGTCATTTGTGTTTTCCAAGGAAACTGTCCATTTCATCTAACTTATTAAATGTATTCACACAAAGGTTTTCATAATCTACCCTATTTTAATTTCCGTACAATTTGTAGCAGTGTCTCTTCTGCTCTTTCTGGTGTGGTTAATCTGTGTATTCTCTCTATTATTCCTAATCAGTCTAGCCAGAGATTTATCAATTTTAGTTTGTAGAACCTACTTCTGGTTGTATTGACTTTTGCTAATGTTTTTGTTTTCTATTTCATTTATTTTGGCTTTTTTTTTTTTTTTTTTTTTTTTTTTTTTTTTTTTTTTTTTTTTTTTGATGGAGTCTCACTCTGTTGCCCAGGCTGGCATGCAGAGGCATGATCTCAGCTCACCGCAACCTCTGCCTCCCAGGTTCAAGCAATTCTCTCACATCAGCCTGTTTTGGCTTTTATCTTTATTATTTATTTTCTCCTGCTAATTTTGGTTTTACTTGGCTCTTCCTTTTTTGGTTTTACTTGGCTCTTCCTTTGTGGTACAAGCCTCAGCAGGGTGCAGTGGCTTACATCTGTAATCCCAGCACTTTGGGAGGCTGAGGTGGGAGGATTCCTTGAGGCCAGGAGTTCAAGACCAGCCTGGTAAACATGGTGAGACCCCTTCTCTACTAAAAATACAAAAATTAGCTGGGCATGGTGGCCCATGCCTGTAATTCCAGCTACTCAAGAGGGTGAGGCATGAGAACTGCTTGAAACCAGGAGGCCAAGGTTGCAGTGAGCTGAGATGGCACCACTGCACTCCAGCCTGTATGACAGAGTGAGATTTTGTCTTAAAAAAAAAAAAAAAAAGTAAATGCTTACATTTTTTGTAATAATTTTTTATTATTACAAAAAAAAGAGAGATTTTTTCTTTTGTAATATGTCAAAGTGGTGCTATAAATTTCCCTCTTAGCACTACTGTGGCTGCATCTCAGAACATTTGATATGTCATGTTTTCACTTTCATTCAGTTCAAAATATGATCGAAATTTCCTTGTGATTACATACTTGACCCATGGGTTACTTAATTTCCAAATATGGGGGAATTTTCCAGATATCATTCCATTATATTCTTTTCTTTTCTTTTTCTTTTTCTTTTTTTTTTTTTTTT
>NW_016107330.1:9573112-9575094 GCF_001604975.1 Cebus imitator | reverse complement strand
CCCCCGCCACTTAGGTACATAATTCAATGCCAACAACTCTCTTTTTTCAATACTTTAGGCATGTCACTCCACGGGGACGCTGTCTGGAGACATCCATAAGCCTCATCCTCCAGGACCACAGGGCAGGCGGGACAGCCCTTAGGGCCGCCGCACCCCTTAAGCTTCCTTTGAAGGAGACAAAGACCCGAGACAGTTCAGTGGCGAGGCCGAGGGAGGTGGGACGATGGGGCAGGGAGGCCCGAGGTGTCCCCGCCCTTTAGGATCGTCCCAACCTTTGGACCCCCCTCACGTTTGGGAATGTTGAGGAGTGTTGAAATCGCCAAGACGCGAGTCACGGTCAAGAAGCCACAGCCGTTTCGCCGCTTGCTCCGCGCAAGTGAGCGCGTGGGCGGTGTTGGGCACCTTCGGCCACGCCCTCAGCTCCACCCCCTGTGGGCGGGGCCCGAGCCCGTCCCTAAAGCCACGGGACCGCCCGCTCCGGGGCTGGAGCTGCCGTCCGCTGCGCGCTGCCCCCGGGTTGTCGCCGTCTCCCGTTGCCGCCGTCATGTCCCAGCAGCTGTCCCGGGCCCGGCCCGCCACGGTGCTGGGCGCCATGGAGATGGGGCGCCGCATGGACGCGCCCACCAGCGCCGCAGCCATGCGCGCCTTCCTGGACCGCGGCTACACCGAGATAGACACCGCCTTTGCCTACGGCGACGGCCAGTCCGAGACCATCCTGGGCGGCCTGGGGCTCGGGCTGGGCGGCGGCGACTGCAGAGGTAACAGTGGCCCCTGATCCTCCCCCTGCCCTGTGCAAAGCTGAGCCTGTCCCCAGTCGTGCACCGCGCTGCCCCCCAGCCCCAGGCAGCACTGACGGCTTCGACCCCCATCCCACTCCCGTCCACCCCGCAGCTCAGGAAACCCCAGGCTCCTCAGGCACATCTAGCTCCGGACAACTGGACGGTGCTTTGTCCGGACTCCTTTTCTCTGGTCTTGTCTTCCGGGAGGTAACCCAGCACCCTCATGGAAGCCTGGATGACTTGGTCTCGCCTGGAATGACTTGTTGGCAAGTCCCTCCCTGGGGCACGAAAACCATTGGAATCTGGCATTGTGCAGCTCCTGTCCCCACCTGGGCCCTTCAGGTGCCCTTGACAGGCCTGATCTGCAGACATTTTGATCTTATCGCCTGGCAGTTCATGGCACAGTGCTAGATCAGACTTTGGACCCAGCACACTCTTTACTTCCTCCTCTTCCTCTCATGCCAGTCGTAGCCTTTGACTTTGCTCTGAGTATCTTGTGGTACTCACCAGGGTGCCTCACCAGGGTGGCAGTGCCTGGGAGCCTGGGCAGCTCCCTCAGCACGATGGGGAATTTGGGGTGGTACAGGATGGAACTGCCCTCTCTGTGGGAGGCTCTGTCTGAGGCTATTGGAGACAAACGGACACTAACCCACTCCAGGAAGCTCCAGTTCTAGAGATGGCTGGTGAGCCCAGAATGAGCCCTTTCTGGGAGGGACTCCGTGAAGAAAGAATGGATAGGAGTTTGCCAGGAGGAGTAAGAGGGCCAAGGGCATCAGGGCGGTGGGCGTGGGTGTGCAAAGGCAATGTGATTTGGCAGTTCTGAGGGTGCTGGAGGAGGCAGGTGTAGCCCTAGGGGAGATGTGTGCATAGGGAAGGAGGAGCGGCTCTCAGTCCGACGCCATTTGCAGTGCTTAGGCACACAGTGAAGGCTGGGAAACCTTAGCTGTTCCTTTGTTCTCAATATTGGAACCTTTTGCCTCCCTCCACTCTGAGTGTCTGAGTGGAGTCTTGTCCATTCCTCCTCTGCCCTCCTGCCAGCCTAAGATAATTTCTAAAAGTGTGAAAAGTGGGAAGAGGACTGTCCACTCACCTGTTAGTCCAGCCCACTAGGAACTAGGTTACTTTTTTTTCACCACATGGTGCATCCCAAACAAAAGAAGCCTAGTGCACGCATCTCAGTGTCACACTTTTTTTTTTTTTTTT
>NW_016107330.1:9560615-9572597 GCF_001604975.1 Cebus imitator | reverse complement strand
TGCGATCATGGCTCATTGCAGCTTTGACCTCTCAGGGCTCAAGTAACCCTCCCACCTCGGCCTCCCAAGTAGCTGGGATTACTACAGGACTGTGCCACTGCACCCGACTAATTTTTTATATTATTCATCGAGACCGGAGTCTAACTTTGTTGCCCAGGCTGCTCAAACTTCTGGGCCTCCTGCCCTGGCCTCCCAAAGTGCTGAGATTACAGGTGTGAGTCACTGCAGATCTGCACCCTCTGCCTGGCCCTTACTTCTGATTTTTTTTTCTTTTCTTTTTTAAACCATCTCTTCCATCTTTGAGTCCAAGGTTGGCTGGGCCAACGTCCTCAGATCTCAGATCTGAAGTGAAGTGCACACTGAGAAGCAGAGGCATGATTTGGGAAAATTCCTAATGAATAGTACCTTAAACCTGCTCCCTGCCAGATCTCAAGGGCTCCAGTGACTGCCCTCCTGCCAGCCTATGTGACTTTCTAAGTGTGAAAAGTGGGAAGAGGACTCTCCACGCACCTGTTAGTTCGGCCCACTTGGAACTAAGATCCTTTTTTTTTTTTTTGAGACAGGGTCTCATTCTGTTGTCCAGGCTGGAGTGCAGTGGCATGATCTTTGCTCATTACAGCCTTGATCTCCCAGCGTCACGTGATCCTCCCAACTCAGCTTCCCAAGTAGCTGAGATTACAGGCATGCGCCATCATGCCTGGCCAATTTTTGTATTTTTTGTAGAGATGGGGTTTCACCATTTTGCCCAGGCTGCTCTTGAACACTTGGGCTCAAGAGATACACCCACCTGGGCCTCTCTAAGTGCTGGGATTATGAGGGTTAGCCACTTTGCCTATTCTCCAGCTAGGATTTTTTTCTTTTTCTTTTAAGACAGAGTCTTGCTCTGGCACACAGGCTGGAGTGTAGTGGCAAGATCTCGGCTTACTGCAACCTCTTCTTCCTGGGTTCAAGTGATTCTTGTGCCTCAGCCTCCCAAGTAGCTGGGACTACAAGTGTGAGCTACCGAAGCCAGCCTCCAACTAGGATTCTTAATAGGGGGCAGAGCACAGTGTGTTCAGCTCACTTCTTTTGTTTTTAGAGAGTTTTGCTCTGTCTCCCAGGCTTGAGCGCAGTGGCATGATCTGGGCTCACTGAAACCTCCACCTCCCAGGTTCAAGCGATTCTCCTGCCTCAGTCCTCCATGTAGCTGGGATTACAGGCATGCACCACCATGCCCATGTAGGTTTTGTATTTTTTGTTGGCAAGGCTGGTCCCAAACTCCTGACCTCAAGTGACTTGCCCACCTTGGTCTCCCAGAGTGCTGGGATTATAGGTGTCAGCCACTATGCCTGGCCTTAAGCTCAGTCCTGAATCACTTGATTGGCCACTCACTGATCTGTTCTATCCAGTAAGTCTAATTGATACCTGCCTTTCCTTCCCAGGGGCCCATGTGAGGCCTCGTAGGTCTCTTTTCTTAATTCCTGCTGCAGTCTCCTTGCTGATTTCCCCATTTCCCGGCCTGCTTTCTGTCCATGCTGCATTCAGAATCATCTCCAGAACCACAACCTCTTTCCCCATCTTGAAAGCCTTCAGAGTTGGCCGGGCGTGGTGGCTCACACCTGTAATCCAAGCACTTTGGGAACCCAAGGCGGGTGGATCACCAGGTCAGGAGATCGTGACCGTCCTGGTCAACACGGTGAAACCCCGTCTCTACTAAAAATACAAAAATTAGCCAGGCATGATGGAACATGCCTGTAATCCCAGCTACTCAGGAGGCTAAGGTGGGAGAATCGCTTGAACCAGGGAGTCGGAGGTTGCAGTGAGCCGAGATCGCGTCACTGCCCTCCAGCCTGGTGACAGAGCAAGAATGCATCTCAAAAAAAAAAAAAAAAAAAGACTTCAGAGGCTCCCTACAGCCCCCTAAAGTCCAGGCTCCCTGGGGTGCACTCAGGGCCCTTTGGCATCGGATCTGTGGTCTCTTCTTTTGCACCAAGGGCCCCCGTGGACCTGGTGCTCTGGAAACATGACTCCCACACGTGGCTTTCCACACACCTCTTGCTTGCCTCTGAGCTTTGGCTACGTCCCCACACTCTGGAATGAGCTGTTCACCATTCCCCACCTGGTGGCCTCTGACTTCCCCTTGGAAGATTCTGATTCAGATTCTAAGGCAAGCCTTTCTGCGCTCCCAGTGGGCCTCACGCCCCTATGCTGTGGGTTTCTCTAGTGCCCTGTGCATCTCCCTGCCTCACTTACTCTAGAGTGGCCCCTGAGGCCGTGAGCCCTGGACAGCAGGGATCAGCTCCTCTCCCAGCCCCTCATGCCTGGCACATCCAGCTGCACCACGGTGATGGTAGCGGCAGCTCATAATGAGCACTTTTATCCAAGTTCTGATCCATCCTCAGGATCTCTCTGCAAGATCGCACCATTTTCACTGTCACATTGATAGTTACAGGAGGCAGTCAAATGCCTCTGCAGATCGGGGCAGGTCCTCCGTGAAACCCCACCTACAAGCCGAAGACAGTTTAAAGCCTGAAAGCCAAGCTACAGGTGAAGTCCTTGGACAGGATTGAGAAACTGTCTTCCTGCTTGGCACACTTTCCTCTGGTTGGTCTCCACTCTTCACCTATTTCACACATACCCACCCTTTCCTAATCGGTTTTCTACAGTGCTGTGGCCACCTGTGAGTGGTGTCTTGGTGTGTTTGCCTTAAACTTTTTTGCATACTAGCACACCAATCAGTACGCACTCCCCATTCTGAGTCCATAAAAAGCCCTGGACCCAGCCACACTGAGTAAAGTACCCACCGAATTGCAGGGGTGAAGGACCCTGAACTGCCCTACCCCTGGGTCTCTCTCCACTGAGAGCTCACCCTTCATTTGTCATCATATCCTCACTCTTTTTGGAGGTATGTCAAGAGCTCAGGAATCTCCGAACACAGGTATAAGCTATCGTACAGGCAGGCTGGGGCGCATCTGGCCCAGCCACAGACAGCCGATACACAAGCCAGAATTGGCCAGACCCAGGGGGCAGGGTGCCTCCAGCGGCAGGTAGTGGGGTCTGGGCAGGGGGCCATCACTGACTGGAGATCCCAGCTGGAAAAGTGACCGAGAAAATTCCTGCGTCAACGTTACAGTTGAAGGGATCAAGACGCGGGCTAGGTAACTTCGTGAAGATTGCAGAGTTAGTCATAGCTGAGCTTGAATATGAACCCAGCCCTCTCTCTTAACCATTATACCAGACCCCATTCCAATGTTTGATCAACTGGCCTGAATTTTCTTTTCTTTCTTTTTTTCTTTTTTTTTTTTTTGAGATGGAGTCTCAATCTGTCGCCCAGGCTGGAGTGCAGTGGCGTGATCTTGGCTCACTGCAACCTCCACCTCCTGGGTTCAAGCAATTCTCCTGACTCCTGAGTAGCTGGGATTACAGGTATGCACCGCTGTGCCCCGCTCATTTTTATATTTTTGGTAGAGATCATGTTTCACCATGTTGGCCAGGTTGGTCTCAAATTCCTGACCTCAGGCGATCCACCTACCTCAGCCTCCCAAAATGCTGGGATTATAGGCATGAACCAATGCACCCAACCCTGAATTTTCATTTCTCTCTCCTCTCAGTGAAAATTCATACCAAGGCCAATCCACTGTTTGGGAACTCACTGAAGCCTGACAGTCTCCGGTTCCAGCTGGAGACATCGCTGAAGCGGCTGCAGTGTCCCCGAGTGGACCTCTTCTACCTGCACATGCCAGACCACAGCACCCCGGTGGAAGAGACACTGCGTGCCTGCCACCAGCTGCACCAGGAGGTGAGGGGACCCCTGAACTCTGGGAGGTGGTCCGCCACTGCTCTCCTTATCCTGATCCCACTCATGAGGGCAGAGGCACCAGGGTGGTCCCAGGGTGCAGCAGGAAACAGCCCCACTCCCAGGGGCCCCACCCTGCCTCCCCTTCCTGGTCTGGGCTGTAGGGTTCTGACTGCGGCCTCACCTGTGCAGGGCAAGTTCGTGGAGCTTGGCCTCTCCAACTATGCTGCCTGGGAAGTGGCTGAGATCTGTACCCTCTGCAAGAGCAACGGCTGGATCCTGCCCACTGTGTACCAGGTGAGGACTGGGGCTAGAGAGGCCACAATCTCCGGGACTCCTGCTCAGCATGGGCTCTCTTTGCCCCTCTGACTGCCCCCCGTGCCCTCTGCATAGCAGCCACTCCCCTGCTGAAACCTGCAGATGGCTCCCAGGTACCCTCAGGATGCCGTTCAAGCTCCTCAGCCTGGCCACTGGGCATTGGCTTCCTTCCTGCCTGAGTGTGCACCTTGGTCCCTTTCTTCCCCAACTCGCCCTGCACTCAGCCTGGAACCCACCCTCCCCGCTACTGCCCCTTCTCTGGGAGAAGGGTTCAGGTCTCACACAGGGGTGTCTTCCCTTGGAAGCTTTTCTAGATGGGCCCAGAAGACCCTGAGACCTCACGTCCTCGTTTACCTCCTTATCACTCATTCTACAAATGTTTGTACATCTGCTGGGTGCCAGGTACTGGTCACAGAACTTTCTAGTATATTATGTTTGCCTCTACTTGATTATAACTGTTTATACTTGACCTTACTATAAATCCTTGAGGGAAGGGACCTTGTCCTTTTGGCTTAAGCATATAAATCTGACAACCAGCTTATAGTTGGTGCTCATAACAGTTGGCTGAATGAATGAATTTTCCTTGGGCATAAGCCCCCTTCACCAGCACCAGTACGAATAAGTATGTGCCCAGATGGTTAAGGTCCTAGAATTGTTAACGTCTGAAATAAGGGTTCTCCAAGGGTAAATTTGAAGTCTGTTCTTCTGACACGTCCCCCCTCTCCCCGGGGTCCCTCTCCCTGCAGGGCATGTACAACGCCATCACCCGGCAGGTGGAACCGGAGCTCCTCCCCTGCCTCAGGCACTTTGGACTGAGGTTCTATGCCTACAACCCTCTGGCCGGTACGTGGAGCATTCCTGGCCCTGTCCCAGCCTATTCTCACCCCACTGATGCCCAGCCCGGGACGTGGGAAGCAGGGAGGGTTTGACAAGAGGCTGGGCTGCGTCCTTCACCCCTCCTGGGTCCCTGCCCCTTCCCTAGTCTAGAGCCCTGAGGGACGTGGCAGCTTCTGGGGTACTCTGGGACTGGGGGCTGATTGCTGCCTTCCCACAGGGGGCCTGCTGACCGGGAGGTACAAGTATGAGGACAAGGATGGGAAACAGCCCCTGGGCCGCTTCTTTGGGACGACATGGGCAGAGTTGTACAGGAATCGGTGAGCAGGGGATGCCTGGTGAGGATGGCTATGGTGGGGTCCGCTTATGCGGAAAGAAGTCCTGGGCTGCTCCTGGGGTGAGGCCTTTCCTCACTGCTGCACCTCCTCCCCTGCACTCCTTCGGGAATTCCCAAACCCTCTGTGGGTTTTCTTGTTGCCTTGAGACCTCCAGGAGTAAAGGAGGCTCCCTGGACTTTGGGGTCTTGAAGTCGTAGCTCTTTCCTGAAAAATCACCTGCTAGGAAGGAAGGAAAGAGTCCTGGGGGGAGGTCTGCTCCATCTGAGCGGCCGCTGTGTCCCTAGGGAAAGTAAGCTCAGGCTGATGAGTCCTCAGGAGTAAAGATGCGTTGGGGTCTCTGGTGAGGGGGCTGGCATCCTGGGTGGTTCTGGTGCCCAGTGAAGTGGGAGACCTATGACTCTAGAGGACACCGGCTCCTCAGGACCACAGGGTGTGGGTGGGGCAGTGGCCCTGGATGGCTCTTTGGTTGTGGCTCCCAGTGTGACCCCCATGGTACTGATCCCTGTGCCACTGTCCCCCCTTCCCAGCTACTGGAAGGAGCACTACTTCGAGGCCATTGCCCTGGTGGAGAAGGCCCTGCAGGCCGCGTATGGCGCCCACGCCCCCAGCATGACCTCGGCTGCCCTCCGGTGGATGTATCACCACTCACAGCTGCAGGTAGGCAGCGACCTGGGTGCTCAGCTTCTGCCCTTTCAAAGGGGACCAACATCACCTTTAGGTGAAGGCTAAAACATTTGTTTTCTTGATTCCTCAGAAAGTTCTCTTTCTTCCAACTCACACAAACACTCTTCCCACTGGTCTTTTTCTATTTTTTATTTTTTTGGCAACAGTCTCCCTCTGTCACCCAGGCTGGAGTACAGTGGTGCAATTTTGGGTCACTGCAACCTCCGCCTCCTGGGGTCAAGTGATTCTCCTGCCTCAGCCTCCTGAGTAGCTGGGATTACAGGCCTGCACCACCATGGCCAGCTAATTTTTTGTATTTGTAGTAGAGATGGGTTTCACCATGTTGCCCAGGCTGGTCTCAAACTCCTAAGCTCAGATAATTTGATTTGTCCTCCTCAGACTCTGAAAGTGCTGAGGTTACAAATGTGAGCCACTGTGCTTGGCTTTCCCACTGGTCTTTGATTGTATCTGAGTGTCAGGATTTGTTTATTTTATTTATTTATTTATTACTATTATTTTTTGTCTAAACATTCCACAATGCAGGAGTGTCAGGATTTGTAATGAGGGCTTCAGTACAGGGATTTCCTTATTCTTAGGCTTTACGAAATATGATTATCCCAGTATTATTGATGAGGAAACTGAGGTTCATTCAGCTATTAAAGGGGCAGACATTTTAACACAGTTTGAGTGTAGAGCCCACTAGTCTCATTTTTTTGGTGGAGGCTGGAGTTTCCCTCTCTCGGTGGCTCATGCCTTCCTCATTCAAATTTATATCCAGCTCCAGCCTTAGATGTTGGCTAGTGTCTGGCATATATACAGTCGGTGATCAATAAATGGGTGCTGAGTGCTCTACATAATTTTTCACACCCATAACCATGTTGAAAATAGAGAAGAGGTTGCCAACATTTTCTCCCATTCTGTAGGCTGCCTGTTCAATCTGGCGACAGTTTCTTTTGCAGTGCAGAAGCTCTTTAGTCTAATTCGATCCCATTTGTCTATTTTGCTTGTTGCCATTGCTTTCAGTGTTTTCGTTATGAAGTCTTTGCCCATGCCTATGTCCTGAATGATACTGCCTAGGTTTTCTTCTAGGGTTTTTATGGTTTTAGGGCTTATGTTTAAGTCTTTAATCCATGTTAATTTTTGTATAAGGTAGAAGGAAGGGATCCAGTTTCAGCTTTCTGCACATGGCTAGCCAGTTTTGCAATCTATCCATCTGACAAAGGGCTAATATCCAGAATCTACATAGAAATTAAACAAATTTACAAGAAGAAAACAAACGACCCTATCAAAAAGTAGGTGAAGGATATGAACAGGCACTTCTCAAAAGAGGACATTTATACAGCCAACATTTGAAAAAAAGCTCATCATCACACTGTGGAAGACAGTGTGGTGATTCCTCAAGGATCTAGAACTAGAAATACCATTTGACCCAGCAGTCCCATTACTGGGTATATATCCAAATGATTATAAGTCATTCTACTCTGAAGACACATGCACATGTATGTTCATTGTGGTACTGTTCACAATAGCAAAGACTTGGAACCAAACCACATGTCCATCAATGTTAGACTGGATAAAGAAATTGTGGCACACATACACCGTGGAATACTATGCAGCTGTAAAAAAGGATGAGTTCATGTCCTCTGCAGTGTCATGGATGATGTTGGAAACTGTCATCCTCAGTAAACTAACACAAGAACAGAAAACCAAACACTGCCTATTCTCGCTTGTAAGTGGGAGTTGAACAATGAGAACACATAGACACAGGGAGGGGAACATCACACACCGGGGCCTGTCAGGGTTGAGGGGCTAGGGGACGGATAGCATTAGGAGAAACACCTCATGTAAATGACAGGTTGATGGGTGCAGCAAACCATCATGGCACGTGTGTAGCTATGTAACAAACCTGTACGTTCTGCACATGTACCGCAGAACTTAAAAGTATGTAAAATAAGAAAATAGAAAATAGAGAAGAGGATTGAGTCTCAGAGAGGTTTAATAACATAGTCATGTTTACACAGCTGCTGTGGGCAGAACTGGGCTGTGAATGTAGGTCTGCCTGGAAGCGCCCTGTGGCAGTAGGGGAGAGGATACAGTTTCACGTCACATGGGTACAGCTATCCAAGGCACCTTAAGTTCTTTCTGGACATATGGCGTATAAGAAACCCCACATCTCAGCAGGGAGGTGGCCGGGAGGGGTGTGAGTGGAGTCGCCGTGCAGTGGAAGAGGGTTGAAGTCCGGCTGTCTCCCTTGCAGGGTGCCCACGGGGATGCGGTCATCCTGGGCATGTCCAGCCTGGAGCAGCTGGAGCAGAACTTGGCAGCGGCGGAGGAAGGGCCCCTGGAGCCGGCTGTCGTGGACGCCTTTCATCAAGCCTGGCATTTGGTTGCCCTCGAATGTCCCAACTACTTCCGCTAGGCCCACTGTGGCTCAGGCTGCCCCAGGCTTTTCTGTCACCTCCTTTGCTCACACTTTCTCTAATTTAGAACTGCCCCAATAAATTCTTAGGAACAGAACTATTTGGACAAAAATCTAACAGTAGAGTCACCACCAAATGAAGAATGAAACCTCCCAAGATGCTGTGTTAGTCTGCTTGTCTTGCTATAAAAAAAAATACCTGAGACCAGGCGCAGTGGCCCACCCCTATAAACCCAGAACTTTGGGAGGCTGAGGTGGGCAGATCACCTGAGGTCAGGAGTTCAAGACCAGCCTGGCCAACATGGCAAAACCCTGCCTCAACTAAAAAATACAAAAAATTAGCTGGGCATGGTGGCGGGTGCCTGTAATCCCAGCTACTCAGGAGGCCGAGGCAGAAGGGTCGTTTGAATCTGGGAGGCAGAGGTTGCAGTGAGCCGAAATTGTACCACTGTGTCGCTCCACTGCACTCCAGCCTGGGTAACAGAGCAAGACTCCATCTCAAAAAAAAGTAAAAATCCCTGAGACTGGGTAATTTATAAAGAAAAGAGGTTTCTTTGGCTCATGGTTCTGCAGTCTCTACAAGGAAGCATGGTGCTGGCACGTGCTCCTGATGAGGGTCTCAGGAAGCTTACAGTCATGGCAGAAGGGGAGGCAGAGCCAGCATGTCACATGGCGAGAGAGGGAGCAAGAGACAGAGAGGGGATGAAATTGCAGGCTCTCTTAAATAACCAGATCCTGTGTGAACTCAGAGCCACAAGTCACTCATTACCGTACAGATGGCACCAAGCCATTCAAGAGGGATCTACCCCCATACCCTAACACCTCCCAGCAGGCCCACCTTTAACTTCGGGGATCACACTTCAACATGAGATTTGGGGGAGGGACAAATTATCCAAATGATATCATTGTGCCAGTAGCCCCTAAAATGTCATGTTCTTCTCACATTGCAAAATAGAGTCATTCCTTTCCAACAGTCACCCAAAGCCTTACCGTGTTCCAGCATCAACTCAATCAAAAGTCTGTTGGATGGGCCCCCTTGTGGCAAGATGGCTAGCGAGGGTACACTTTCTGCAGTCCAGGAAGTAAAAATTGTGTTGCCGAAAGATCCTTTGTCTCAGTGCTAATTTTTCTTTGTGGCACTGAGCTTCTGTTTCCAACACGTTGGCACCCTAGATGGGGACCCCCATTCCCTTCTGGGGTGGTCTCCAGCTGAGACCCACCTGGTGCAAAAAATAAATTAACCGGGTCTCTCAGCAATGTGGGAAAAAAGAAAAGCTTCAAGCTTTGGTAGAAATCCTAAAGTTGAAGTGTGCATGCGAGACAGCAGTGTGAGTGTTTCCTCTCTGCAAGATCTGGGATAGTTTCATAAGGCCTAGAGGTTGGATAGAGCAAAGCAAAGTGAAGAGGAGGGAGAGAGACCTCCCAAAGGGCGGTGGGGGGACAGCTGGAATCCTCCCCTGGAAAAAGAAAAGCGTCGGTAGCCGAGAAGGTTCCGGAGGAGCCCCAGTAAAGGCCCCTGCGGCGGCCGCAGCGGTGCCTGCGCTAGGCCAGCTGCACGTCGGGGCGGGGCCCAGGGAAGCAAGGTCGCAGGTGCACGGGGGCCGGGCCGCTCTGAGTGGCAGCGCGCCCAGGTGGCGCACCTGACAAGTGCTGGGGGGCTGCCCAAGGCTAAGCAGAAAGCAGCGTGGTGGAGGTCGCCCGCGAGGCCGCTAGACATGGCCAGGGGTGCCGCAAAGGCAGCAGGAGGGGCCGGGACAGGCTGGCTGAGCAATGGCCGCCGCAGCAGCCAGACGGTCCGAAGCCCTGTACGGGGAACCTTGTGGGGCAGACGGGCACAGCACCCCCTGCCTGGCTGCCTGCACCCTGAGGAGGACCCCGGGGCACAAGAAAACCAGCAACAGCAGCCCAAAGCAAACCCCGCTCCGGCCAGCAAAATGTGGAGCAAGAAAGCTGAGGTATGTTGAAAAAAAAAAAAAAAAAAAAGGCTTTTTCTTTTGAAACTCAGGCAAAACAACTAAGCCAAAACATGTTAAAAAAAGTTTAAAGAGGAAAATTATAAAGTAAAAGAGGAGGGAATTGTGGGAAGTATTAAAGTTCCTCTTTAAAGTTTTCTTTCTTGCTGAAGAATAAATGATAAGTATGCTAATAATTTTGTTAAGCCCTATCCTGTGTAGCTGTTAGACATGCCACGCTTACAGGCACATGGTATATTCGATGTCCTTGTACTTTAACTAAGATATCTGTGCTGGGAGTACTCACAGGCATGTCCCAGATCTCCATTGCTTTTACCTGTTTAGAAAAGTTCGTTGTTAGCCAATCAAGTTTTAGTTTAAATTGTGATGTCTGGCTCCAACCAGCCAAGATCAGACACAGCAGTAAGGACAACCCCAAATGTGTAAGGAATAAATATGTGTGTTTTCCTTTGTTCATTGTACTCTCATGGCAAGTTGGCTAGTGAGGGTACCCTTCCTGTAGTCCAGGAAGTAAATATTGCATTGCTGAAAGATCCTTTGTCTCAGTGCCAATTTTTCTTTGTGGCACCAAGCGTCTGTTTCCAACAAGTTCAAAGTCTCATCCGAGACTCAAGGCAAGTTTCTTCCACCTATGAACCTGTATAATCAAAACCAAATTATTTACTCCCAAGATACAATGGTGGCACCCATATTGGGTAACATTCCCATTGCAAAAGGGAGAAATTGGCCAAAAGAAAGGGGCAACAGCCCCACACAAGTCTGAAACCCAGTAGGGCTGGCATGAAAATGTAAAGCTCCAAAATCATCCTTGACTCCATGTCCCACATCCTGGCCACACCGGTGCAAGCAATGGGCTTCCAAGTCCTCAGGCAGCTCCACATATGTGGCTTTGCAGGATGCAGCCCCCATGGCTGCTCTCACTGGCTGGAGTTGAGTGCCTGTGGCTTTTTCAGTCTCTGGGTACAAGCTGCTGGTGGCTCTATAATTCTGGGGTCTGGAGAATGGTGGCCGCTTTCCCACAGCTCCACTGGGCAGCGCTCTAGTGGGGACTCTGGCTGGGGGGCTCCAACCTCGTATTTCTCCCCGGCGTTGCCCTAGTAGAGTCTGTGAGGGCTGTCCTGAGGTCCTCTGACATGACTTTGACCCTCTTTTCCCCATCATCTTGGCTATTAGCCCGTAACTCCCTTTTAGTCATGCTCATCTCTCTAGCAAGTGGTTTCTCTACAGCCCACTTGAATTCCTCTCCTGAAAATGCTCTTTCCTTCTTCATGACATGGTCAGGCTGTAATTTTCCAAGCGTTTATACTCTGCTTCCCTTTTAATTATAAATTCTAACTTTATGTCATTCTTTTGCTGCTGTATCTGACTGTAGGCTTTTAGAAACAACCATGCCACATCCTGAATCCCTTGCAGCCTAGAAATTTCTCCCACTAAAAATTTCTTTCTCCCATCAGAAATTTCTACATCATCATTCTTAAGCTAAACCTTCCACAAACCCCTTGGACAAGGACTCAATGCAGCCACATTCTTTGCTAAGGCATTACATGTTTAACCTTTGGTCTAGTTCCCAATCAATTCCCCATTTCCGTCTGAGACCTCCTCAGCCTGTCCTTCACTGTCTGTATTTCTTTTTCTTTTCTTTCTTTCTTTTTTTTTTTTTTT
>NW_016107330.1:9554620-9558456 GCF_001604975.1 Cebus imitator | reverse complement strand
GTGGTTCTCCTGCCTCAGCCTTCTGAGTAGCTGGAATTACAGTCATGCGCTACCACATCTGGCTAATTTTTGCATTTTTTGTAGAGATGGGGTTTTGCCATGTTGGCCGGGTTGGTTTCAAACTCCTGACCTCAGATGATCCTCCCACCTCGGCCTCCCAGAATGCTGGCATTATAGGCCTGAGCCATCACGCCCAGTCAGCTGTTTTCTTCTTTTTAAGCACAGAAATTGACAAACTGGTTTTAAAATTCATAGGGAAATTCAGAGCACCCAGGATAGCCAAGGTGTGAGTCAGCGTGCCTGACCAAATCATACACTTTAAGTAGGTCAACTTTATACTGTCTGAATTATGTCTCAATACAGTTGTTTTTGAAAAACAAAACAGGCAGGGCATGGTGGCTCATGCCTGTAATCACAGAAATTTGGTAGGCCTAGGAGATTGCTTGAACCCAGGAGTTCAAGACCAGCCTGGGCAACGTGGTGAAATCCCATCTTGATGAAATACACAAAAATTTGCTGGGTGGTGGCAAACCTGCTGTTTGGTAGAACTCAGTGGGGAAGCTTCATCTGTTCCCCAGTATCCGAGATGTGATTTAGCAGCTGGAGGCAAGAGTTGCCTGGAGACATTCACTTATCAGCTGCTGTCATCAACCGGCACACATGTCACCTCTGCATGTGGCTTCCAAGGGAAAACATCCCAAGAAAACTAGGCAGAAGCTGTGTGGCCTTTTATGCCCCAGCCTCAGAAGTCTATAGCATCACTTGTGTCTTGGGAGGAGAGTCAAAGATACTTTTGCAAAGTGCATGTGAGAGTATGGGGTGCTTATCTTAGGAAATAAACTTTTTTTTTTTTTTTTTTTTTTTTTTTTAGGTGACACTTTTGCTCTTGTTGCCCAGGCTGGAGTGCAATGGTGCAATCTTGGCTCACTGCAACCTCTGCCTCCTGGGTTCAAACGATTCTCTTGCCTCAGCCTCCTGAGTAGCTGGGATTACAGGCTTGTGTCACCACACCCAGCTAATTTTTTGTATTTTTAGTAGAGATGGGGTTTCTCCATGTTGGTCAGCCTGGTCTTGAATTCCTGACCTCAGGTGATCTGCCTGCCTTGGCCTCCCAAAGTGCTGGAATTAACAGGTGAGAGCCACCGCACTCGGTGGAAATAAACTCTTCACACTGGGAGCAACAGTCCTGAGTGGTCAAGTTGAGATGAGCCCCAGGAGCTGCTGAGACTTCTTGAGTATCCCCATCAGGGATGTACTCTCTGCCATCACATCCCATCTGTTAAAATCTTCTGGATACTATATCTCAAAGTAGTTGATGGCCACTTGAATTCAGCCATTTCAAATATATTTTTCTCTTTTTTCCCACTCCACTTCCTCCCCTGGTCATTTCATATCGAAAGAGCTTCTTCAAGAGACAATTCCCAAACAGCACCTTGAGTATATACACACTTTGTGTTTGTTAATTTAAAAACAAATAAGTGAGGATGAACAAAAATACTTGAAGGAGCAGAGCTGGATCTGGAGAGCATCTCTCTCTCTCTCTCTTTTTTTTTTTTTGGAGACGGAGTGTTGTTCTGTCACCAGGCTGGAGTTCAGCTCTGTCACTAAGCTGGAGTGCAGTGGGGCAATCTCCGCTCACTGCAACCTCCGCCTCCTGCATTCAAGCAATTCTCCTGCCTCAGCCTCCCGAGTAGCTGGGACTACAGCTGCACGCCACCACACCTGGATAATTTTTTGTATTTTAGTAGAGACAGGGTTTCACCATGTTGCCCAGGCTAGTGTTGAACTCTTGAGCTCACATAATCCACCCGCCTCGGCCTCTCAAAGTGCTGGGATTACAGGCATGAGCCTCCGCACCTGGGCACGTCTAATATAGTCATCCTCAAACTAAGGAAACTGGTCTGTGCTGGTCTGTACTGTATAAAACACTGGAGAAGGAGGTGGTAGAGATTTTGCACATGGGAATTCACAAGGAGGGGAGCTCCTGAAACTTCACACTGCAGAGAGGGCCACGAGTGGCCCCACTTGCTTCATTTCTGATCTGCTTGTTCCCAGCGACTGGGTTGATTGGCCTCGCCAGTGTCTCATATTTGGCCATTCTGAATACATTTCAGAAGCAACATGAAAGTAAGAGCACTAGGTTCCATAATGGCTTATGAACAAGTACATTTCTGCTGCATGGACTTTTAATTTTTCTTTTTACTTTTGAGATGGAGTCTTGCCCTGCCAGCCAGGCTGGAGTACAGTGGTGTGATCTCAGCTCACTGCAACCTCTGCCTCCCAGGTTCAAGCAATTCTCCTGCCTCAGCCTCTGGGACTACAGGCATGTGACACCATGCCTGGCTAATTTTTTTTTTTTTTTTTAAGTAGAGACGGGTTTCACCATGTTAGTCAGGATGGTCTTGATCTCCTAACCTCGTGATCTGCCTGCCTCGGCCTCCCAAAGTACTGAGATTACAGGCATGAGCCACCACACCTGGCCAGATTTTTAATTTAATAAGGCTATTTTTACCATGGCATTTGTAAGTGTATGTCCACGGCAGAAACAAATTTCTATCCTCAATGTTGAGCTGTATTCACTGAATTTGAAACAGCATTCAGAACAGTTAGATGCTTCTTCTTTTTTTTAGAGATGAGGGTTCACCATGTTGGCCAGGCTGGTCTCGAACTCCTGAGCTCAGGTGATCCACTCACCTTGGCTTCCCAAAGTGCTGGGATTACAGGCATGAGCCACTGCGCCCAGCCTAGACACTTCATCTCTGACAAAACAGTTCCAAAAGCTTTCCTCTGATTCCATGAATTGGATGGAAAGCAGTTTATATATACAAACTGGGAGCCACCACACCCACTGTATGTTTTAAATTTTGAAAAATTTATCAAAGTGGTATGTGCCCGTGGTTAAAAGCTGACGCTTTCCAAGTCTCATTCCTCAGAGGCAACTTTTAGAAATTCTTGCGGCTTTCTTTTCCTCTAGCAGTTAACTGCTGTGTTATCTCTAAAGTATACACTTGGCTGGGAGCGGTGGCTCACGCTTATCATCCCAACACTTTGGGATACGTAGGTGGATCGCTTGAGCCCAGGAGTTTGAGACCGGCCTGGGCAAGACAGTGACGCTGTCTTTTTTTCAAAAAAAAAAAAAAATTAAAAAACTAGCCCTGCACGGTGTCCTGTGCCTGTAGTTCCAGTCTTGGGAGGCCAAGGCAGGAGGACTGCTTGAGCTCAGGAGTTTGGCCTAGGTATCAATGCGAGACCCTCATCTCCCCTTTAAAAAAAGCTACACCCTTTATCGCTATTCCTTAATGTATCAAATTTAGATGTTGTGGGCTGCTGGAAAGCTCCTAATCTTTCTAGATTTACAAAAGCCGCATCTGCAAGGTTAATTTTTGTGCACAATGTGATTTATTCCTTCTTTTTGTTTTCTCCCCCTGGAAGGCAGAAGCAAGCCAAGCTACATGCAAGTGGGACCAGTCATAGTTTTGTGGAAATGGCCAAGGACTTAGGCAGTGGCATCCAATTTGGGTTCACCTTATGTGCAAGGCTGTGATTTAAATCCTTATGTGGAACTACCCCCAAGTGTTTCTGATAATCCTGGTCAGGTTGAGGAGCCACTATCCTAAGCGGAGGTTTGTCAAGCTTTTCACACTGTAGGGCCCAGGATACAGCCCTGGAGACTCAAGGCCTGATGGGCTTCATCCCATCTGTTCCTTACAGCATGCAAAGCTGGGCAGGCCCCTTAGCACCTTTCTACTTGGCATGTGGCTCATGGGGCTGGCATGTGGCTCATGGGGCTGGCATGTGGCTCATGGGGCTGGCATGTGGCTCATGGGGCTGGCATG
>NW_016107330.1:9540699-9554590 GCF_001604975.1 Cebus imitator | reverse complement strand
TGGCATGTGGCTCATGGGGCTGGCATGTGGCTCATGGGGCTGGCATGTGGCTCATGGGGCTGGCATGTGGCTCATGGGGCTGGCATGGGGCATTTCCTTTCCTCACTAAGCAGGTGAGGGCAGATGGCTCAGCTCAGGCCACAGAGCCAGAATTGGAGATCAGGACTCGTGTCCCCTAGGGTACACAGTTGTGCTGTTGTAGGCGCTCAGGGGACCTAAGGTGGTGGGGTGTTTGACACCTGGTGAAAAGGTTAAATGCTAGGGTTTTTTGAAATGGAATCTCACTCTGTCCTCCAGGATGGTGTGCAGGAGCCCCATCACCACTCCCTGCAGCCTCGACCTCCCAGACTCAAGTAATCTTCCTGCGCCAGCCTCCAGAGCAGCTGGGACTAGGGGTTCTCATCCCTCTTTGGCCTCCCAAAGTGCTGGGACTACAGGTGTGGCCATCATAGCTGGCCAAATGCAAGGATTCCTGCCCACTGCCTCCCCTCTACCCACCCAAGAACATGGATGAGGGGCCCAGGAGCCTGCATATATTCTGATGCTCAGATACGTAACATGTCTACTTAGAAGCCATTAGCCCCTCAGTGCTTCAGGGACCTGGGTGTGGGCAACCACCCTGGGATGACCCCAAGTACTGACCTCTGTGCCATTCCCTCTCCCCACCCAGCTTCTGGAAGGAGCACCACCAGGATGTGTGTAGCACCAGTGCCCCAGCATGACCTTGGCTGCCCTGCAATGGAAGGAACGCTCACAAGCTGCAGGTAACCCAGCTGTCTCTAGATGCTCAGATGCTTCTCTCAAATTTTGCGGGGGTGTGGGGAACGGGGAAGCTGCGAGGGCTATGCAGTCATTTGGTCATTTCTGAGATAAGTCCTTTTCTTCCTATGAAAGCTCTGCACGGCCCAGTTCTTTTGGGTGGTAAACCTGTTCTTAGACAAATTACTTAAGTGGCCAGGTCACCAACACCTTCTTGCAATGGCCCTGTTAAGTATGATCACCTCAGTTATACATGAGGAAACTGGCTCAGAGCAATTTCACTTGACTAGGGTCCCACAGCTTACGTGTGGTAGGGAATGAATGTGGGTTTGACTGAAACTAACTTTTTTCTTTTTTGGGGGACAGAGTCTTCCTCTGTCATCCAGCTTGGAGTGCAGCAGCTTGATCATAGTTCACTGTGACCTTGACTTCCAGGGTTCAGACAATCCTCCGCCTCAGTCTCCTGTGTAGCTGGGACCACAGGCATACACCACCACGTGACTAATTTTTCTATTTTTTGTAGAGATGGGGTTTCTTACTACGTTGCCTGGGCTGGTCTTGAGTCCTTGGGCTCAAGCAATCCTCCTACCTTAGCATCCCAAATTGCTGGGATTACAGGTGTGAGCCACTGCCTGAAACCTGTGGTTTTAATCATTAGCCTTTACTGGGTCCCAGACTGCCCACCCTGGAGACAGAGTCCAACCCCACGTGTAGTGGCGGGGCTTCCCTCTGCCTGCTGTCCCTAACCCCCTTCTCCAGCTTGGGTATTATATGGCTATGGCTCCCCTTCAAATGAGTACCTATTAAGTGCCAGGCCTGGAGGCAAAGTACTTCACACAATTTCTAATTCAGACAAGCAGCTTGAAAAGTAAAGGAAGTTTGAAGCCGAAGGGCTGGATCACTGACCCGGGTTTACCCAGCTGCTGAAGTCAGCAGCTCTGAAGTCAGCTGTCTGCAGCTGAGACAGAGTGGAGACAGGGCTTCAGAGCCCAATGGCCACGGCTGTTTGCAGGCAGTAATACAAGGCATACATAAACTAACCAGAGCCCAAACAGCGGCGGGGCCATGGCTGGGAGGGGCATGTTGAGTCACTGTGCAGCGGAAGTGTGTTGAAGTCTAGCTGTCTCCCTTGCAGGTTGTCCATGGGGACGTGGTCATCCTGGCTGGAGCAGCTGGAGAAATTGGCAGCAGCAGAGGAAGGACATCTGGAGCCAGCTGTCATGGAGGTGGTTGATCAAGCCTGGCACCGGAACGTCCCACTACTTCCTCTAGGCCTGGCTAGACCTGGCTCAGGTGCGGAGCGCACCACCGGCCACCTTTCATCCTCTCCCCCTGGTCAGTTGTGGCCTTCAGTGGTTTTAGGCTGCTTTCCCCTCAGCTCAGTTTGCAGACTGTCCGCTACACTCCTGCGGTCCTCCCAGCCACCCTCACGAGGCGAGAAGGCTGGGCCTGAGCTCTCCCTCAGCATTTCCTGCTAAGGCTGGCACTTCACCTGGCCCAGGCTGGGTGACCCTGGTGAATTCGTTTCCTCTTCCGCCGGGAGTCCACTTCTTGCTGTCCTTCCCAAGGGCTTGGTGAGAAGCAGGCAGGAGTATGAAGTCTTCAAAGAGCAGAGGCAGTGAGAGGTTGTCGGCACAACGCCCTTGTGAAGGTCGCCCCCCACACCCTGGGATGCGGCCTGACCTCTCAACAGCGGGGCTGGAGGTAGCTGTCTTCCATGCACGGCAGAGAAGAGGGCCGCCGTAACCCTGAAGCCGATTTGCTCTCATTCAAAACCGCTTTCATGAAATACAAACAGAACAATATGGGCTAGGTGCAGTGGCTCACACCTGTAATCCCAGCACTTTGGGAGGCCAAGGTGGGCAGATCGCTTGAGCTCAGGAGTTGGAGACCAGCCTGGGCAATATGGCAAAACTCCATCCCTATTTTAAATTTAAAAACAGAGGGGAAAAACCCAAACCAAAACCAAATAGAACAAGGTGGACAAAACCTACCATTAGGTCACCAAGAATAAAACCTCCCAGGATACCATGGAACTTTAGACACTGGCTCTCAACTCCCGCCATTGACTCCACTCTTGTCTCAGCTCAAGCCTATCTTCCTGGCATCTGCCAGATCTGCAGCCCTGGTGTGGAGGGCTGGGAGGACACCTAAATTTCCTCAGCAAATCCTTCTGCCAAGGGATACCCAGGGCTGAAGAGGAGAAGCTCCAGCTCTGGCATGGAGCTGTGTTATCCACAGCAGTCCCAAGGCAGCCAGTGGGGGAAGCTGGCTGACAGGGCAAACCACGGCAATCCAAGCAGAACAAGTGTGACGGCCGCCCAGGCTGGAGTGCAGGGTCATGATCACGGCTCACCGAGCCTCAAACTCCCAGGCTTACGCAATTCTCCCACCTCATTCTCCAGAGTAGTGGGGATCACAGGCGTGTGCCACCACGCCTAGCTAATTTTTTCATTTTTTTGTAGAGACGGGATCTTGCTGAATTGCCCAGGCTGGTTTCAAACTCCTGGGCTTACCAAAGGCCTCTTTCCTAAGAAAGATCCCCCTTGTCTCCAGGGAGACATCCTACAAAGTTTTATTCTTTACAGGAACTCAGTGCCCATTATGTACCCTGTGCACAGCCAAACAAAAAGCTGCTCTCTCTAGAGAGGTGGCAGCAGTCCTGCATGGTCCAGTGAGACCCCGAAGGTTCCAGGAGACCTTCGGTCCTGAGTCTCTTTCAGTCACTGTCTTCTGACTCTGAGTCTTCTGCGGACTCAGATGCGCTCTCTGGCAAGTCATCTCCCATCTGCTGGAACCTTCCCGACTGTGAGTCCCACATGTATTTGATGGTCACCTTGAATTCAGCCATCTCATACCCAAAAAGCTTCTGCAAGAGACAAAGGAAACAAAGCATCAGGAGGAATGAAGGTATTCAGAAGTGCAGGGGGGCGTTCTCAGCAGGCAGAGGAAAGGCAGCGGCCCCTCCTGCCAGGGCCCTCAGGGGCCACACTCACCAGGACACGTGCCTGCTCCGGGGTCAGCACGTCACCCTCCTTGCACACCTCGTAGTCTGACAGCAGGGTCACCACACCTGCAGGAGGGGGGTCCCCAGTTACCTCTGGCCTAGGGGCCTGCAGAGCCCTCTCTGTGCTGCCAAGTTGGGAGAATTCCAACTGGCCACCTGCCTTCCCCACAGCTCTAACACACACTGGGCAGTGGCTGCCTCTGTGAGGTCCCTTGATTCGCTGCAGCCTCGACCTCCTGGACTCGAGTGATCCTCTTGCCTCAGCCTCCCATATAGCTAGGACCACAGGCACACACCACCATGGCTAAGTTTTTGACTCTTTTTTTTTTTTTTAAACAGGTGCCAGGCCCTGATGTCTCTCAAGGGCTGCATTCTGGCTCTAAGTTACTGTCTGCTTTCACCCCAACTGTGAGGCGGGCACTCTTAGCTCCATTTTCACATGAGAAAATGGAGGCTTGTAGAAATAACCTGCTCAGCTAGAAAGGGAAGAGCTTGCAGGCCTGTGCTCTTGGACTCTGGGCTGTGACCTTTTGGCTCCAGGGCTGTCCATACCTCTCTTGAGGGTGGTAGGCAGGCCCAGCTGCCTGAGCTGTGGCTCCATGGAGTGGGGGAACTGCTCCAGGGGCCCTGAGTCCAAGCTCACAGTGAAAGTTGCTTTGTTACCAGCTCGGGCATAGTCCATTTCTGTGTATTTCATGAACCATCTAAGGAAAAAGAGAAGAGGTAAGAGGGGATGCTTACCAGCCCACGAGTCAGGTTCCCCAAGTGTCCTGTGGTCCTGGGCCTTCTTCCTTCATAGAAGCCAGCCAGCCCAGCACACCATGCTGGAGAGGGCAGAGAGGGCTGTGGTCCCAGGCCACAAGCTCAGTGACGGGCTTCCAGGAGTGGTTCCAACTGGATGCCCCCCACACGGAAGGAAGTCCCCGCATCATTCCTTCCCTGAAATCCCCTCTCACCCTCCTCTTCCCCTCCGTTCCTCAGGAGTACTTACTCATTCACCTCCTCCTTTGTGCGGTTGGTGAACAGGAGACCCACTTCGCCCCTCAACTTTTTGCTGACCTACAAATCGACAGTGAGGCCGGCGGGGTCACATTAGAGTAGTGCTTCTCTTCTAGACACGTTTTTGGTCACCAGGGGACATTTGGCAACATCTAAAGATGTTTCTGATTGTCACAGCGGGAAGGAGTGGGAGGCAGGAAGTGTGCTATTCCCTGGTCTGGAGGTGAAGGGAGAGCTTTAAGCCAGGACCTGCTCGCCCTGAGCCATGGAGCTGCCAAGGGCTGGGGAGGCTGTCACGTGGGAGTAGCGGGAGAGAAGGCGGCCTTGCCTCAGCCCCTTCCTGTGAGGATTGGCAACTTACCTGGTGCAGGTTGTCCTTGTACTCATCAGATGGGCTCCGACCCAAGGCCACCATCATCACCTTGTTTTTGCCAAAGAACATCCTACCACAGGAGAAAGAGCGTTCTGTGAAGGAAGTACCCTGCCCTCTCCATCCCTCAGCTACCTGCAAAGCCGCTCTAGTCCCCAGTGAGCTCAGGCCCAGGCTGAGCCAGTGGCACCCACTCCTCCATGCTGCCTGGCCACACAATCTCCCGCTCAGGGTCCCTTTCATTATGCCCCCACCCACAAACCCCTGACATGGCAACAGTCTGTGTCTCAGCCCATCATGAGCATTTTGTACCAGTTCCCTGTCTGGATGTATGAAGGAGGCATGTTAACAGGTGAAGCACAGCTGGTGTGGCAAGAGACCACCACCAGGGCCACCTGCCCCAGGACAGAAACTTGCCACGTGGTTCCTGCATCCTACTCCGGGGTCGCTGTGTTCCAGTGCATGTACTGACATTCTAAAATTCATGTGATACTCCTAAACCGTCCAGACTCCAGGATTAAAGGGCCACTTTTCCTGAAAGGACCACCTCTCAAACATCTCTTGAGTAACTGCCAAGTCCTGCCTCCTAAAGGTTCAGTGCAAGACCTGCTTTTTTTTTTTTTTTTTTGATTGAGTCTCATGCTGTCACGCAGGCTGGAGTGCAATGGTGCAGCTCACTGCAATCTCTGCCTCATGGGTTCAAGTGATTCTTCTGCCTCAGCCTCCCGAGTATTGGGATTACAGGCGTCCGCCACCACACCAGGCTAATTTTTGTATTTTTAGTAGAGAAGGGGTTTTGCCATGTTGGCCAGGCTGGTCTCGATCTCCTGAGCTCAGGTGATCTGCCTGCCTCAGCCTCCCAAAGTGCTGGCATTACAGGCGTGAGCTACTGCGCCCGGCCCAAGACCAGCTTTAACAGTGAAAAATCAGTGCCCTTCAGTAGCAGGTAGCACTTTGTCCTTACCAAAGTGTCAGCGGCATGACCCAGGCACCTAAAGGGTCAGAAGTTGCTCCTGTGCTTTGACTGAGAGCAGCCTGGTGTCCCCACTCAGAAGGGCCTTTCTCCCCCTGCCCGCTCACCGGCTGTGCTTCCAGGCGTTCCGGATGTCCTTCAGCTTGCTATTCCTCATGTTGGCCACAGAGAAGATGAAAAGGTACTTGTAGGTGTCCACACATTTCCGAAGCTGTGGGACAATTCACGACGCTCTGAGTTCAAGCGGCAGAATACGATGGGCACTACTCTGACCGCAGATGGGAATGAATCTGCTCTGGGCCCCAGATAACTATGGAAACTGGAAGAACTGGAGGCCTCTCATTTGGTTGTCTCCCACCTCCATTACTGAAATTAGGATCGCCAACTACAGGGGAGGCTGAGCCATGGATCTACACCCCACAGCCTTTCCCAGGTCTCTGACTTATCTAAGACCAACAGTGGAACTGACGATCAGCTGTTACCCACACCAGCAAGGCTCCTGCCACATGGAGCCTCAGTGTTACAAGGGGAGGCAGCTCATTGGTACTGCTCTGCATGCAGTGCTGGCCAAAAGCACCATGAGGTGGCCTCCAGGAGTGAAGCCTGCAGGAGGGGACAGTTTTCACCTAGCCTGCAGCCCAGGTTGGCAGGTCAGACGCACTACAGACAATGGGTTGGTGCGGTCTCCTACCCGCAGCAATTTGTTTTTTTTGTTTTTTTTTTTTTTAAAGACAGGGCCTCACTCTGTTGCCCAGGCTGCGTACCACCAAGTCCAGCTAGTTTTTCTCTCTTTTCTTTTTGTAGAGATGAGGTTTTGCCATGTTGCCCAGGCTGGTCTTGAACTCCTTGACTCAAGCTATCTGATCACTTGGCCTCCCAAAGTGCTGGGATTACAGGTGTAAGCCACTGTGGCTGGCCTCCTCCTGTTTTTTTTTGACATTGGGCAGGCTAACAAACCTCTTTAAGCTTAAGTGACCCCAAATGCAAAACAGCAACATCATCACCTAGTACCTACATCACAGGGATGTTACAAGGATGGAGTGAACAATACATCTGAAACACTTAGTGCAGGACGGGGCACAGAGTAAGAACTAATCAAAGCTGTAAACCATCACTATGGAAGTTTTTGCTGGTGCTGCTGCTGGAGGAAAAAGGGCTGGATTAGCAGCTTGGAGATTCCCCCCCCTCCCCCACTAGTATGCTCTCCTGGCCAACAGTCCTATACCTACCCTTATAAACCAAACAATTTCAAGCTCTGGAAAAAGAACCACCTCTTACCTCTTCTATCAGGTTCTGTTTCAATTCCAAGCCTTTCTTGGCAGTTTTGGTTAAGGAGACTAATGAAAACAAGGAGAGAGATGATGAGAGACACATCTAGATGCACTGGAGACTTCAGCTGGATGCAGCCATGCTGAAAAAGGCAGCAAGGCCTTCACGGCCATCACTTCTGGCACACACAGCCACCATTCCAGGGCCCATGGAATGCCTACTCATTAGCATTTTTGGGCCTGACGATCCCTGGATATAAATCTGGCTATTCAGACAAACTCGGCCTTTCTTAGCTCCTCAGGCTGACCCAAATAACTTGGTTGCAGTGTGAGGGGTGGAGGTTGTTCCTGCTGCTGGGAGTGCTCTGGGTGGCAGACCTCACCTGCCGGTTGAGGCAGGCCTCTTTCTGGTTTTTTTTGGCTTTTTTTTTTTTTTTTTTGATATGGGGTCTCACTCTGTCACCCAGGCTGGAGTGCAGTGGCATAATTTCGGCTCACTGCAGCCTTGACCTCCTGGGCTCAGGCAATCCTCCCACACAGTTAGGACTACAGACACACCCCATCATGGTCTGCTAATTTTGTCTGGGACCACAGAAATCCATCACCATACCCAAGTGATTTTTCTATTTTTTGCAGAGATGAATTCTGCCATGTGGTCTGGGTTGGTCTCGAACTCTTGGGCTCAAGAGATCTGCCTACTTCAGCCTCCCATACTGTTGGAATCATAGGTGTCAGCCACTGCACCCAGCCCCTTTCTGCTCTCGACCATGATGCAGCGTCCACTCTCGCTGGCCTATGCGGTGAAACAGCGAGTCTGGGGCTCAACCTCCTGTTACATATCTGCGCTCCAATTTTGCAGTGTAGACTCACAGATGCAGCAACACCTCTCTGGGGAGGAACATGTTACCTCTATTGTAAAAATGGCTGGGACCCAATTTACCCTCTATCCAGAAAGTTTGGCATTTGCCAGACCTGCCCCAGGCCCTCTGCACAGAATCAAATTGTTCCAGAATCACTTAAAAGAACTCCAACTGCAAAGCCCAGGGTGCCCTCACAAAGGGGCCTCGGCCTCTCTTCTTTAGCCTGCCTGGCACTCAGCCCCTCTTAACAAGGCACCACACGGACAAGGACAATCATACCAGCAAGGAGGGCAAAAGAAATATAGCTGGCCACTTCCCATCATTTCCACTGTTATACCTTGGATCCAAGCCAGCATCGCCCTCTCTTGGATTAATATGGGCCTCACTGCTTCCATCCCTGCCCTCTGACCTGTCTTCCCCAGCTAGTCTCACCAAGGCAACCAGAGTGACCCTTTACAAGTAAAGGTAAATCACATGAATCTTCTGCTTGAACTCTAGGGAGGAAAGCCAATGCCTTGCCAAGGCTGAGGAAGTCCTGCCCTCTTTGCCTAACCCTCTCCCGCAACTCTGTTTGGATCCTTCTGTCCAGCCCCACTGGCCTCTTGTCCCAAACATGTCAAATCTGCTCCCACTTCAGAGCCTCTTCACTTCACGTTCCCTCTACTTGGAACAGCATTCTCCCAAGTATTTCTACCGGTGCGCAATTCCAAGGTTGCTCACTTCCTTTCTTCGATTTTCTGCTCATTTGTCACCTCATCCGTGAGACCTTTCCTGACCACATTATACAAAATATCACCGTCTCTTCACCCCGTGTTTACTCAATCTGATTTTTTGCATTTTGTGGAATGTGTTTCCCCTAAAACGTTAAGGTTGATGAGAACTAGGCCTTCTTTGTTGTAACTGCTGTATCCTCCAACGCCTAGAAAGTGACAGATCCCTAAATATTTTTGAATATGCTGGGGAGCGGATTGGAGAGAGATGCCACCACAGCAAAGGTGGCCAAAGATGGTCTCTTAAGAGGTGCTCAAGTCGGGGGTAGTGGCTCACGCCTGTACTCCCAGCACTTTGGGAGGCTGAGGCGGGAGGGTCGTTTGAGCCCAGGAGTTCCAGACCAGCCTTGGCAACACACTGAGAGTCATCTCTACAAAAACAAAAAAAACCTGGTTTGAGACCAGCCTGGCCAATATGGTGAAACCCCATCTTTACTAAAAATACGAAAAATTAGCTGGGAGTGGTGGGGTGCGCCTGCAGTCTCAGCTACTTGGGAGGCTGAGGTGGGAGGATCACTTAAGCCCAGGAGGCGGAGGCTGCAAGGGCTTATTTTATCTATCTATCTATCTGTCTATCTATCTATTTAATTTGTTATCTATTTATTTATGAGAGGGAGTCTCGCTCTGTCGTGCCCAGGCTGGAATGCAGTGGTGTGATTTTGGCTTATTGCAACCTCCGCCTCCCGGGTTCAAGCGATTCTCCCGCCTCAGTCTCCCAAGTTGCTGGGATTACAGGCACCCGCCACTACGCGCAGCTAATTTTTTGTATTTTTAGTAAAGATGGGATTTCACCATATTGACCAGGCTGGTCTCGAACTCCCGACCTCAGATGATCCACCCGCCTCGCCTACCAAAGTGCTGGGATTACAGGCATAAGCCACCGTGCCCGGCCTCCAGTGACTTATGATCGCACCACCGCACTCCAGCCTGGGCAACAGAGTGAGATCCTGTCTCAGAGAGGTCCTGTTAGCTGACAACTAAGAAGAACAAGCCATACGAAGAGGTAAGCCTGCCAGGCAGAAACAACCGCAGATACACAACGCCAGAGCGCGAACAAGCCTGTGCTGGAAGAAGGGAAAGGGGAAAGGCAGCCAGGACGGCGGGAACGCAGGAAGTTGAGAAAGGGCCGAGGTTGGGAAAAGTGGGCCGAAACGAGTGGGGGGTGCTCAGGGGTTGTCTCCCGGCCCAGTCGGCCTTGCAAGAGCACTTGAAACTAGGCAAAAGAGTCTCGGCTCCCTGGACACGACCAGGCGTCAGCCCCCTCTGGCGGTTCTACAGCCCCGAAGCCCCCATTCCAGCTCGCAGCGAGGCAGCAGAACACCTCGAGGACATTCCTGGTGTCCTATTCTGCGTCTCCGCCTCCCCAAAGCCCCCACCGCAGGCTGGGCAACCAGCCCGCGGAGTTCCCCTAAGAGTCCCAACGCTCCCTTCGCCCACCTTTCTTGTCGCGCTTGGATTTGGGCATCGCGTTGAATCCACGTGCGGCGGAAGACGGTGCACCCTGTTAAGACCCCGGCGGCGCGGGGGCCTCTGGGACGGCCCTCGGGGGGCTGCCCCTCGCGTGTGCCTGACCCAATATGCGCTGCAGCCCGCCTCTCACTGCCGAGGCGTCGCCTGCGCTTTCTCTTGCGCCTGTAGGGCGACTTCCTGCGTACCCAGGCGGCCCCCGAACCCCGAGCGTCCCACCGAGGACCTCGTACAAGATCCCAGCTCTTTGGTCCCGCGGAGGTGGAGCCGCGGCGCGGTGCATGCCGGGACGGCGGCGGGCGGTGCCTACGCTCGCATCATGGCGGCGGAGTGGGCTTCTTATTCCTGGGTTTGGGCTGCCCTGCTGATTTCTGTGGCCGCGGTCTACGAAGATCAAGTGGGCAAGTTTGATTGGTGCGTACGTGTGGAATATATTCGAGAGATAAGTGGCTGTTTCCTCAGTACCTGTCTCCTACCTGCTAAAGGGAGGGGGATTGTCATGTAGCAGGATTGGCTACATAATTTGCAGGACCAGTACAAGATGAAAACGTGGCTTCTTGTTCAAAAGTTATTAAGGATTTAAAGTCGTCGGGAGCAGAGCTTTAAACCAAGTATTAGAGTTCCTTCTAAGTTGATCCTTGTGTGTAAGCCGGCCCTGCCATCCAGTCATGCTTGGGGTGCTTGCTGGCCAGAGGTCACTGATCCCGTCCTCCCTCGTCAGGTTCCATTTCTTTGACTGTCAAGCTTCTGGTCTACCAGGTGTCAGAGGTCCCCAAGCCGTCAGTGAACTTTAATTCCTACTCGAATTGGTGTCTTGTAGTATGTGAACAGGGCTTTCGTCTTAAAAGTCCTAAACTGAGTCCTTTTCCCCCTCTTCTCAATCTAGTCTGGCCCTGGGCTCAGAGCAGAATTGCTGAAAACACTAAGCAGCTAGAAGATGCCATTTATTAATTCATTCATTCACCCACCCACGTCCTCCTCAGGGCCCTGGAGTCGCTTGCTTTTGTTTGAATTTTGCCAATTAAGAGTTGTGTGATTTTGGGGAAAGTGACTTAACCACTCTGTGCCTTGGTGTCTTTGTAGAATGGGTTTAGTAACAGTCCATTATCTCCTACAGTACATGTGAGAATGCGTGAGACAATCCAATTACTTAGCACAATGCCTGGCTCATTGAATGTCACTAAATGTTACCTGTTGTTATTGCTATTTACACTTTATTCTTCAGGGCCCAGCTCAGATTTCTCCTCCTCTGAAGTATTTTCTGTCTTGGAAAAGTTGATGTCGAGTACCTGTTATGCCAGACAAATAGAACATAAGTCACATTTTAAATGTCATATGTGTATATTACACATATATAGCAGGTGATATGTGTATCTAATTTTGCAGAATACTAGATATATGCAGTTTTCTCTTTTCCTTTCATGAACGAATGAATGAATGGCATTTCCTAGCTGCTTAGTGTGTTGGGTAACTCTGCTCTGAGACCAGGGCCAGGCTAGGCTGATGAGAGGGAGCAAAGGACTCAGGTTTTTTTTTTTTTTTTTTTGAGACACGGTCTCATTCTGTAACCCAGGCTGGAGTGTAGTACAGTCACAGCTCACTGCAGCTCCAACCTCCCGGGTTCAAGTGACCCTCCCACCTCAGCCTCCTCAGTAGCTGGGACTACTGGTGCACACCTCTCTAGTTTCTTTGTATTTTTTTGTAGAGACTGGGTTTTGCTATGTTGACCAGGCTGGTCTTGAACACCTGGGCTCAAGCGACCCACCTGCCTTGGCCTCCCAAAGTGCTGGGATTACAGGTGTGAGCCACTGCACCTGGTCTACAGTTTTCAGAGTGAAAAATAAATAGAAGAATTACAGGTATGCGTCTCTTAATGATGGGAATACATTCTGAGAAATGCACTTTTGTGCAAACATTGTAGCGTGTACTTATGTAAACCTAGACGGTTTAGCCTGCTACGTACCTAGGCTATATGGTATATCCTGTTGTTCCTAGGCTACAAACCTGTACAGCGTGTTACTGTACCAAAAACTGTAGGCAGCTGTAACACAATAGTAAATACTTGTGTATCTAAACATAGAAAAGGCACAGTAAAAATAGGGTGTGAAAGATAAAAACTGGTACACCTGTATAGGGCACTTACCATGAACGTATGTTGCAGGACTAGGAATTGTTCTGGGGTTAGTCAGTGCGTGAGTGGTGAGTAAATGTAAAGACTTAGGACATTACTATACAACTACTGTGGACTTCATAAACACTGTACATTTAGACTATACTAAATTTATAAGATATTTTTCTTCAATAATTAACCTCAGCTTAATACAGCTTTTTAACTTTACATTTTATTTTTTTAAATTTTTGACTTGTAATAATACTTTGTGTAAAACACAAACCCTTTACAGCTGTACAAAAATATATTTTTAAAATTTGTTTTTGACATGGGATCTTGCTGTGTTCCCCATGCTGATCTTGAACTCCTGGGCTCAAGCAAGCCTCCCACCTCAGCCTCCCTAGCAGCTGGGGTTACAGGCACATGCTATCATGCCTGAGTTAATAATATTTTCCTTATATCCATATTCTGTGAGCTTTTTCCTACAATACTAAAAAAATTTTTTTTCAGTCTTAAACTATTTTGTTAAAGACCAAGACAGGCCGGGCATAGTGGCTCACATCTGTAATCTCAGCATTTTAGGAGGCTGAGGGGGGTGGATGGCTTGAGCCCAGGAGTTCAAACCAGCTTGGGCAATATGGCAAAACCTCATCTCTACAAAACATACAAAAATTAGCTGGGCATGGTGGTGGGTGCCTATAGTCCCAGCTATTCAGGAGGCTGACTGAGGTGGGAGGATCACCTCAGCCTCCTGAGTAGCTGGGACTATAGTTTTTTGAGACCATCTCAAAAAACAAACAAAAAAACTAAGACACAAACACATTAGCCTAGGCATAAATAGGGTCAGGATCATCAATATCACTGTCTTTCACCTCCACATACTGTCCTACTGGCAGGTCTTCAGGAGCAGTACCACTCATGGAGCTGTCTTCTCCTGTGATAACAGTACCTGTTTCTGGAATACCTCTTTTTTTTTTTGCGATGGAGTCTTACTCTGTCACTCAACCTGGAGTGCAGTGGCGCGATCTCAGCTCACTGCAACCTCTGCCTCCTGGGTTCAAGCTCTTCTTGTGTCTCAGCCTCCCAAGTAGCTGGGACTAGAGGCACACACCACTGAGTCTGGCTAATTTTTGTATTTTTAGTAGAAATGGGGTTTTACCATGTTGGCCAGGCTGGTCTCAAACTCCTGACCTCAGGTGATCGCCTGCTTCAGCCTCCCAAAGTTCTGAAGTGGCAGGAGCCACCATGGCCAGCTTGGAATGCCTCTTGAAGCACCTGCTTGAGATTATTTTACAGTTAATCTTTTTT
>NW_016107330.1:9538569-9539719 GCF_001604975.1 Cebus imitator | reverse complement strand
TTTGAGACGCAGCCTTGCTCTGTCACCCAGGCTGGAGTGCAGTGGCACGATCTTGGCTCATTGCAGCTTCCACCTCGTGGGTTCAAGCAGTTCTTCTGCCTCAGCCTCCCAAGTGGCTAGGACTACAGGCATGTGCCACTGTGCCCGACTAATTGTTAAATTATTAGTAGAGACAGGGTTTCACCATATTGGTCAGGCTGGTCTCGAACTCCCGACCTCGTGATCCACCTGGCTTGGCCTCCCAAAGTGCTGGGATTACAGGTGTGAGCCACCATGCCCAGCCAATTTTTTTTTTTTTTTAAGAAATAAGTAGAAGGAGTACTCTAATGATAAAAAGTGAATACATAAATCAGTAACATAGTCATTTATTATCATTATCAAGTATTATGTAGTATATATAATTGAATATGCTGTACTTTTACACAGCTGAAGTACAGTGGGGTTTTATACCACCATCGCCACAAACATGATTAATGCATTGAACTACGATGTTACGGCAGCTACAGTGTCACTAGGCGATAGGAATTTTCAGCTTCATTGTAATCTTGTGGGACCATTGCTGTATATGCTGTATATCCAATCAATCATTGACTGAAACATTGATTGGTAGTGCATGACTCTATACTAAAATGTTTAAAAGTGTATGTACAAAGCCAGGGACAGAGGCATGTACCTGAAATCCCAGGTACTTGGGAGGCTGAGATGGGAGTATTACTTGAAGACAGTGAGATCCCAGCTCAAAAAATAAAAAGTATGTCTATATCGGTGGCTGTATTAGTTTGCTCAGGCTGCTGTAATGAAATACCACAGACTAGGTGGCTTAAACAATATAAATTTATATTCTCACAATCCTGGAGGCTGGAAATTTAAATTCAGGGCATTGGGAGGCTTTGTTTCCTCTGAGGCCCCGCTCATCGGCTTGCAGAAGCTGCCTTCTTGCTGTGTCTTTACATGGCCTTTGCTGTGCTTATACATCCCCAGTGTCTCTTCCTCTATTGGATTAGGGCCCCACCCTTTTGACTCTATTAAAACGTAATTACGGGCCGGGCGCGGTGGCTCAAGCCTGTAATCCCAGCACTTTGGGAGGCCGAGGCGGGTGGATCACGAGGTCAAGAGATCGAGACCATCCTGGTCAACATGGTGAAACCCC
>NW_016107330.1:9525554-9536368 GCF_001604975.1 Cebus imitator | reverse complement strand
GCAACCTCCGCCTCCTGGGTTCAGGCAATTCTCCTGCCTCAACCTCCTGAGTAGCTGGGATTACAGGCACGCGCCACCATGCCCAGCTAATGTTTTTTGTATTTTTAGTAGAGACGGGGTTTCACCGTGTTGACCAGGATGGCCTCGATCTCTTGACCTCGTGATCCACCCACCTCGGCCTCCGAAAGTGCTGGGATTACAGGCTTGAGCCACCGCGCCTGGCCGACATTACTTTTATATCCAGATAAAACAACAGTATTTTATTTACTTATTTATTTGAGACAGAGTCTCACACTGTCTCCCAGGCTGGAGTTTAGTGGCATGTTCTTGGATCACTGCAGCCTCCGTCTCCTGGGTTCAAGCAATTCTTTTGCCTCAGCCTTCCAAGTAGCTGGGATTATAGGCACGTGGCACCATGTCTGGCTAAGTTTTGCATTTTTGATTGAGATGGGTTCTTACCATCTTGGCCAACTGGTCTTGAACTCCTGACTTTAAATGATCCACCTGCCTCGGCCTCCCAAAGTGCTGGGATTATAGGTGTGAGCCACTGTGCCTGGCCTATTTATTTTTTGAGACAGATTCTTGCTGTTTCGCCCAGGCTGGAGTGCAATGGTGTGATTTTTGCTTACTGCAGCCTCGAACTCCTGGGCTCAAGCAATCCTCCTACCTCAACCTCCCAAGCAGCTGAGACTGCAGGTGCTTACCACCATTCTTGGCTTTTTTTGTCTTTTTTTTTGGTAGACTGGAGTTTGCTGTGTTTCCCAGTCGGGTCTCAAGCTCCTGGGTGCAAACAATCCTCTCACCTTGGCCTCCCAAAGTATTGAGATTATGGGTGTGAGCCACTGTGCTAGCCAAAACAACAGTATGGAGTAATAATAATATTTGCTCTATGTACTTTTAGGGTTGTTTACTAGATACACTGAGAGTAAAGTATGTGAAAATACAGGTAGAAACAAACAAATGTCATATAAGTCTTTGTCTTTACCACCACCTTAGCTTCTTTTTTTCCCTCCCAAACTAAACCAACAGCCTAAGGATGAAAGATTCCATGTATATGTCATGTGTGTTTCATGTACTAGAGATCACAGTACTTCTTTTTTTTTTTTTTTTTTTTTTTTTGTGGCAATGGAGTCTCACTCTGTTGCCCAGGCTGGACATGATCTCGGCTCACTGCAACCTCTGCCTCCCAGGTTCAAGCAACTCTTTTGCCTCCACCTCCTGAGTAACTGGGATTATAGGCGTGTGCCGCCATGTCTGGCTAATTTTTCTGTATTTTTAGTAGACATGGGATTTCTCTACTAAATGTTGGCCAGGCTGGTCTGGAACTCCTGACCTCAAGTGATCCACGCACTTCGGCCTTTCAGAGTGCTGTGATTATAGGCATGAGCCACCACACCTGGCCGGGAGCACAGTATTTCTCTCTCTTTTTTTTTTTTTTTTTGAGATGGATTCTTGCTCAGTTGCCCAGGCTGGAGTGTAGTAGCGTAATTTCTGCTCATTGCAGTCTCTGCACCCCAGGTTCCAGTGATTCTCCTGCCTCAGCCTCCTGGGTAGCTGGGAATTACAGGCGTATACCACCATGCCGAGCTAATTTTTGGATTTTTAGTAAGACAGGGTTTTACCATGTTGGCCGGGCTGGTCTCAAACTCCTGATCTCAGGTGATCTGCCCACCTCGGCCTCCCAAGTGCTGGGATTGCAGGCGTGAGCCACCGTGCCCTGCCCCACAGTACTTCTTAACAGCATGGGGCAAGCACCTCCTCTGTCCTTGGTAGCCTACTGTGTGAGGTGAATCGTTTTCTCCTACTGCTTAGGTAAGAGTGTTGAAAGTAGTGGGATACAGCCCAAGGAAAGTAAGAGCGGGTCCAAATGAGTCCTGAATATAGTTGGGGTAGAATGAGGTGAGAGAGCAAAGGCCTGTCCCCGTCTGTGGCCTGTCATTGGAACCTTTGCAGACTTTTCCTCCAGCAGTCAGCGACAGTAGAAGGGAATGCAGGACTGTGTGCCCATGAAAGCAGGGTTTGTGTCTCTCCTTCATTTGTAGGCTGAGTGCCTAGTCCCACTGTCAGTGAACACGGAGAGGACTGTAGAAATTTAGGTCAGGTGGCCTTTGGGGTGTCACTTATCTGAAGGTAAATATGTGCTTCCATTTAGAAGGAAGACTTAGTATGTCTCATCTGTTAGGAGGTAATTCTCTTCTCTTGCTCTCTTTGCATCTGACTACATTGAATGGAAATCTTGCTTTTGGTCAGAACTCTTCACTAATAAGCACTTCTTATATGTCCTAAAATAAGTGTGATGGTGATAGCCCTGTGATATGCTTTTTCCCAGAGCATTTTGTGGAATGGTGATTTTAGCTTCTTACGTTCTCTTGTTCTCTTTTCCTCAGGAGGCAGCAGTATGTTGGGAAGCTCAAGTTTGCCTCCTTGGAATTTTCCCCTGGATCCAAGAAGTTGGTTGTAGCCACAGAGAAGAATGTGATTGCAGCATTAAATTCCCGAACTGGGGAGATTTGTGAGTGAACTGGGATCCATGAAGACTGGCTGCCTCAGGGATGGAAGGTCCATTGCTAACTCTGCCTGGCTGACTCCTGAATAAGGGACGTGTTGGCCAAAAGATACCTCTCTTGGTGGATTCTGATACTTTTTTTTTTTTTCAGTCTTACCATCTTGGAATATTTGTATATTCCTATAACTGACCTTTGCAGTTTATTCCCTCAGCCTGAATCCTGAGTGCCCTTAAGTAAGATATTCCTGCAGGCCCAGGTGGGATGATCACTTGAGCTCAGGAGTTCGAGACCAGCTTGGGGAACATAGTGAGTCCCCATGCCTAAAATTGAAAACTAGTCAGGCTTGGTGGCATGTTCCTAGAGTCCCAGCTACTTGGGAGACTGAGGTGGAGGATCGCTTCAGCCCATCAGGTTGAGGCTGCAGTGAGCTGTGATCACGCCAGTTCACTCCTGCCTGGGAAACAGAGCAAGACCTTGTCTCAAAAAAAGATACTGCTGCAAAAAACACATTATTCTACTTTGCAGTAAACTCTCAAACACCCTCACTTGATTACCTATACTGGGTGGATGTTTTTAGGCACTAAAATAATGGAAATAGAATTTATGATCACTGTTTTTCTTGTGAATTGGAGGGATTTTAGTACTCTTGTTGTTTGTTGATATGTTTGATGGGGTGTTAGTGGGGCTTGGATAGTAGCGACTCCTCTTACCCGCTTCTTCCCTCATTACCCTGTGAGTGGGACTGGATCACTACCAATTAGCTCTACTCCTTCCCTCCCTTGAAATAAAACTGGACATTGCTGTGCAAATGAAGAGCTCTTCATTTACCTCTCAGTCTTCTGGGCCACCCCCTTCAGTTCATAGTAACGTCTGACTTTTATGTCTCTCAGTGTGGCGCCATGTTGACAAGGGCACGGCAGAAGGGGCTGTGGATGCCATGCTCCTGCACGGACAGGGTAAGCAGAGTCCTCCCGTGTCTCCGCTGTGTGGCCGGCTCCTGTCCCTTTCCTTGGCTCCTTCGTCTGTACAGGGTGTGGTAGGGAAAGGAGAAGGGGTACTTCTGACAGGGAAGGACAAGTACCTGTTTACTGTCTATTTGCATACAGAAATCAGAGGTGAGGCCACTGCTCACAGTGGGACCCTAGGAGGCAACAGAGCAAGTGGGAAATGACTTCACCATGATCTTTTCTTTTCCAGATGCGATCACTGTGTCCAATGGAGGCCGAATCATGCGTTCCTGGGAGACTAACATCGGGGGCCTGAACTGGGAGATAACCTTGGACAGTGGCAGGTAGGGGAGGAAACTGGATTTTATCTTGACTGAGTTAAAGGCTTTGCTGGGACACAGATCTGCATAGATGGCAACTCTGAGCCTTTTGGCTTTTTCCCAGGGACCACTGAAGAGCCAGAACATGGAATGCCCATTGTGGGTATGGTTGCTCAGCCAACACGTGTTGAGCACCTGTTAGATGCAGAGCTGTGTGCGGGGTGCAGTGTTTGTGCTTGTGCTTGATTGCTCCAATTTTACCGTGATGTGTGAGTTTTGCAATGTTCTAGATATAAACATAATATAAAACTTCCAGTGTTTTAATTTTGTTTAAAGAACAGCTTGACCTACTGTTACATCTTTGCTAAAGTTGTTTATTTTTCTTTATGTATTTTGACACAGTTTCACTCTGTTGCCCAGGCTGGAGTGCAGTGACTCGATCTTGGCTCACTGCAACCTCCGCCTGCCAGGTTCAAGCAATTCTCATGCCTCAGCCTCCTGAGTAGCTGGAATTACAGGCATGTGGACCAGACCTGGCTGATTTTTGTATTATTAGTGGAGACAGGGTTTCATCATGTTGGCCAGGCTGGTCTCAAAATCCTGACCTCAAGTGATCTTCCCACCTTGGCTGCCCAAAGTGTTGGGATTACAGGTGTGAGCCACTGTTCCTGGCCCTTAAAGTTGTTTAAATGATAGGGTTGTTTGTATTAGCTTATACATCTTCTGATGGTAATTCATTTGGCAAACACGTGGTGAGCCCCCAGGTGGTGGGAACACACGGGACTGTGAGACAGTTTCTGTCATCGAGGATTCTGCTGTCCATTGGGAGGCATGCAGGTAGCACAGTAATGACAGCACTGTCTGACGTGTATGTGGCAGAGGGTAGGTCCAGTTGTGGTGAAGTCCCGGGGAAGGAGGGAACAGCCCTTAGGAGATGTAGGTGGTTTCAGGGAAGCAAGCAGTGTGGCCAAATAGTTGCAAGTGCAGAAGCTAACGAGAGAGAGCCAGGATTAGGATCCAGCTATGTTTGATCCTGAAGCCTGTTTTCTTACCCACCAAGCAACAGTGGGTACTGTTCTGGACTGTCTCTCCTAGCCTGAGGCTCTGCAGGTGTGGGCACCTCTCAAGCTGTGTCTGTGCTCAGTTTCCAGGCACTTGGGCTGGTTGGCCTGCAGGAGTCTGTGAGGTACGTCGCAGTCCTGAAGAAGACTACGCTTGCCCTCCATCACCTCTCCAGTGGGCACCTGAAGTGGGTGGAACATCTCCCAGAAAGGTAAGACCGCCTGCTCACAGGCAACAGCTGCCTCGCCCTACTCTGTACGAGCTCCTCTTTTTCCTTGAGGGCCCCGAAGCATTTTCTTTCTTTTCTTTTTTTTTTTTTTAATTTTTATTTTATTATTTTTTATTTTATTTTATTTTTGTTCTTTTTGTTTTTCTTTTTTCTTCACGTTTGCTTTATCCAGGCCTCTCTCTTGTTGGTATTTCATAGAGTGTGTTGCATTCACACGATCTTGAAGGCCATGAGTATGGGTGATAGGCTGTGATACTCATAGGCTGGGAGTGTGGGTGAAACTCCAGAGTATGTCTGGCGTTTGCTTTGCACTGAGAATACTCTCAAACTGGGGCACTGCTGCAAGCCATGCTACGGGAGCCATTCACTCGCTCATGGTCATGCTACTTTGCACGTTTTGACTTCTAGTTCAAGTTAGACAGAGCCTTTCATTCATATTAAGAGTTAGAACAACTCAAGAAGAGCCTAGGGTAGGCTGAGTGGGGTTTGAAATGGTTTCTCGAGGTCCTGCTGGTAGAAAGCATTGAAACTGGGAAGGAACCGGAGGGAGGAACGAGAGCAAACACACCACATAGACACGCTGTGGCCATTTTTTAAGTTTAGAGCAGGACTCAACACTTCAGATTCTGGCTGGGCACAGTGTCTCACGCCTGTAATCCCAGCACTTTGGGAGCGTGAGGTGGGCGGATCTGGAACTCAGAAGTTCGAGACCAGCCTGGGCAACCTCATCTCTACAAAAAATACAAAAAATTAGCATGGTGGTGTGTGCTTGTGATCCCAGCTACTTGGGAGGCTGCAGTGGGAGGGTCACTTGAGCCTGGGGAGGTAGAGGCTGCAGTGAGCCATGATTGCATCACTGTATTCCGGCCTGGGTGACAGAGCAAGACACTGTCTAAAAAAAAACCGGCACAACGACAACAAAAAATGCTATGAGGCCGGTTATGAAATATCCATGAGCAACCCTGGCTGGATGGCAGCTGCAGTGCGCCTAGCCTGCCTGGAGGGGGCAGTCTTACCCACCTTATTGGTGCTCTGTATTTAGGCCTAGTGTTGTCAGGTCTTCTAACTGTAGGAAAAATTAGAAATCTGATTGTGAAGTGTAGTGTCTTCTAAATGTTGACAACTAATTCAAATTAAGGACAACAACAAGAAAAGCCCCCAAACTGTGTGAGCCAAACAAAACCTATTTTGGAATTGCTAGTTTATGACATCTGGCCTAGGCCTGGCAGCCTGGAAGGATAATCCTGTCATGGGGCTAAAGCTGACGCTTCCCTTTCTTCTTCCATCTCTTAGTGACAGCATCCACTACCAGATGGTGTATTCTTACGGCTCTGGGGTGGTGTGGGCCCTTGGTGTTGTTCCCTTCAGCCATGTGAACATTGTCAAGTTTAATGTGGAAGATGGAGAGATTGTTCAGCAGGTACGGTGGGGGGATGTCGGGTTCCAGGAGCCTGTGAATGGGTAGGGGACTTGATAGATTTCTTTGTACTGGGTAACAGGGAACTTGGCTGGGCAGATGCAAAAGCTTCTTATGCTTCCTCATTCTGGTCGCTTGCAAGCTACCTTCCCATTAGGCCTTTATTTAAAGTACTCATATTTACATGTGTTATCTTACGGGATGGCTAAACAATTACATAGATCTAGTCACTGCCTGTAATATCTTATAGTGCTATGAAATAACAGTAGGACACCACATATGACAAATACAGTAAAGAGGTGCTGATCTGAAGTGTCAGGTATTTAAAATTATCTGGGCTGGGTGCAGTGGCCCACACCTGTAATCCCAGCACTTAGGGAGGCCGAGGCGGGCAGATGGCAAGGTCAGGAGTTCGAGATCAGCCTGACCAACATGGTGAAACCTGTCTCCATTAAAAATACCAAAATTAGCCAGGGATGGTGGTGCATGCCTGTAATCCCAGCTACTCAGGAGGCTCAGGCAGGAGAATTGCTTGAATCTGGGAGGTGGAGGTCGCAGTGAGTCAAGATCAAGCCACTGCACTCTAATCTGGGCGACAGAGCAAGACTCTGTCTCAGGAAAAAAAAAAAAAAAAAATCTGGTATATTTTTCCAGTGACCAGAAAGAAAATCCTGATCTTTTTTTCTAAACTTTGGAGGCTCTCAGGAGGTTAGAGGGTGGGGCTTTAGGGGACAGCAAGAATTCCTATGGAACCAACCATGAAGAACCTTTGAGCTTAGGCCCCCAGTAGATGCTGGCAGCAATACTGCTGTTGGGCTGAGAGGGAAATGTAAAAATCCTTCACGAGCTTCCTGTTGACGATGACTTTTCCGTAGGTCAGGGTGTCAACTCCATGGCTGCAGCACCTCACTGGAGCCTGTGGCATGGTGGATGAGGCTGTCCTAGTGTGTCCTGACCCAAGCTCACGTTCCCTTCAAACTTTGGCTCTGGAGACGGAATGGGAGTTGAGACAAATCCCGCTGCAGGTGAGAGGCTGCCACTGCTGCTTCTGGCCTGAGGCATTTTCTGCACGGAGTAGAAGGTTTGGCATGATTCCCCTGGAGGGGCTTTTTCCCAGACTCTTCTGAGCAGTGGAAGCCAGTCAGGCCTCTGGCTGAACTGGTATAAGGGGAAATTGGCCACTTTCCCCTTTGGGGAACTTGAACTGGAGCATTTGGAGCCACCTGCCGTGGCCTAGTTACTTCCCCCAGCAAAGTAGGGCAGAGGATGAGAGCCTGGGATGGGTCAGGGACTTGTCAGCTGTTAGCCGTAATCCTCCTCCTTCTTGCCTTCCAGTCTCTCGACTTAGAATTTGGAAGTGGATTCCAACCCCGGGTCCTGTCCACCCAGCCCAACCCAGTGGATGCTTCCCGGGCCCAGTTCTTCCTGCAATTGTCCCCGAGCCACTATGCTCTGCTGCAGTACCATTACGGCACCCTGAGTTTGCTTAAAAACTTCCCACAGGTAACTGCAGGCAACGTGGTTTGCCAGGATTCAGGACATCTAGCCAAGACATGGATGCTCGAAGGCAGTGCTTTCGAATCTGGAAATGTTTGCTCTTAGGCCTAAGATTGATGACACCTTCCCATAAGTGGTTTGGTTTGAGAGGGGGTGGCAGCCTTACAGTAGAAATGGTGTATTTCCTCTGAGTATTACAAAGCATCTTTAGAGTAAAACTAGTGTCTTCCTTAGTCCAAAGGAAATAAGGGGACATAAATGAGAACTTCCCCATAGATACTAAGAGCGAGCAGCATGCGATTTAGGATTGGCTTGTGCCTTTGTTGGAGGTAGGGGAGAGTTTTGTTTTTAGCTGTAGATGCAACTGGGGTTTCCTTCTGCTCTTAAATGCCCTGACCATTCTGCTCCAAAGTAGGGAGCAGTTTCAACTCTAAGGCCAGGGGACCATCCCTGGAGAAGTGACCCTCCGTAAGGCAGCTGGCTAGTACTGGTCCCATTTAGGAGCCGATGCCTTGCTTTTCCCCTAGACTGCCCTTGTGAGCTTTGCCACCACTGGGGAGAAGACGGTGGCTGCAGTCATGACCTGTCGGAATGAAGTGGTGAGTACTGAGAACAACAGTCAGCACTTGGGGTTTTCCTTCCTGGTCTCTGCCAGGAACCCTGAAAATCAGAAGTCTGGGCACATTGGCCTAGTCAGTTTGAACCCAGGGAGCAGGAGGCTGTTGAGGATTGAGGTCTTGCCTCACCTGTAGAGCTTCCTGTGCACCCCATTTCTCCCCGGGAATGAGATCCTAATGTGACGACCTTACTTTCATATGGGGCTATTAAGGGTTGAATAGGCCTTGTGGGCAGGGGTGAGAAATGAGCTTTGCCTTCTCCCAAGTGCTGAGAAGACAGAAATAAAAGCTTCATTTCAGTGACTGGGAAGTGACCCTTTGGCTGATTTTTTTCCTGTCCTTCTCTTTCTCATAGCAGAAACCCAGCAATTCTGAAGATGGGTCAATGGGGAGCTTTTCGGAGAAGTCTAGCTCAAAGGTAGAGTGTGGCATTGGGCAGTATGCCAGACCTTTGATCTCTCACCAAAGAGAGCTGGGGGAGCAGCTTTGGTTAGGAGCAGGCCTCAGAGTTCCCAGGTTCAAATGGGGTTTCCTAAGTACTGCAAATTAAATGATGTTTCTCTTAATCCCATTTTATTGGGAGATTAGGAGGTAGAATACCTAGTCTGTTCCTAGCCACTTTCTCCTCTGGGCCTCAGCATCCCCATTTCTATAGGGACCCGGCTGGCACAGTTAAGTAGTAATCTGTGCAGTTGCCCTGAAGCAGAAGCATGAGACCCTGGCTGGAGGCATAGGTTCCTGCTGTGCTTCCGTCTCCCGAGCTTTTCCCTGCCTCCTGTCTTGCTCAGTCTTACCTTGCTCAGCTCTACCTCTCTTTCAGAAGTCTCTGCTACACTGTGCTGGCCTCCAAGACAAGTATGGTAGTTGTAATTTCATTTATTTACTCAGGCACCTTATTTCTGCCTGAGGATTTAGCTTGCTTTTCTCCTTTATTTTCCTTTGCATATATTTCCCCTTCTGGCCGGGCTCCTTCTCTAGAGTATTGGTCCCCAATCCTTGAACTTCCTTTGGTGGGCTTTGCTTTGGGACATAGCTGTAGTTGACCCATGCTGTCTGTACCCCTAGGACTCTCTGGCTTGCTTCAATCAGACCTACACCATTAACCTGTACCTCGTGGAGACAGGTCGGCGGCTGCTGGACACCACGATTACATTCAGCCTGGAGCAGAGCGGCACTCGGCCTGAGCGGGTGAGGCAGAGCCTTTTGCTGCAGACTGTCATGTGGGCTTCTCAGCATGGGGCTTTCCTTCCTCAGGGCCAGGTCATAGCCACGGGGCTTGGATTAGGCTCTCTGAATACGTGTTCTAGTGCTCCCTGAGCCACTGACTTGTTAGAAATAAGAGTAAAGGCGGGTATTACTTATGCCAGCTTGTCGTTGTGCACCAGGCACTGTGCTAAGCTTTTAACTCACACATTAATTGATTTAATCCTCTGAACACTCATGAAGTGGTTGTTCCTGACCTGATTTTAAAATGATCCTGTGAAAAAAAATAAATAAATAAAAAATAAAATGATCCTGTGGCCCGGTGGGATCGAGTACCATAGCCAGAGTCATGGAGCCAGTAAGAGGTGTTGCTGGGGTTCAGCCTTAGGTCTCACACCACAGCCTGGACTCCTCATCACTTCCCAGTGTCGCCTTTGTGTACATTTGGTTGTGTTCCTCAGCTGCTTGGGCTGTGGCTTCTTTGTTTCTAAAGTGGAAAGTCTAATCCTGGCCTCCTGCTCACTTTGTGGGGTGTGATTAGAGCATGGATGAATGGTGTACAAGTGGAGTACTCAGGTTCTTCCATAGAAAGGCCTGGGAGATCCCAGCATCGTTGTGTTGGCTTCTAAGAATGTGTGTCACTTATTGGCATCCAGATAATACCTTCATTGTTTACAAATCAAATAGTGCCAAGACCTGGAGCTCCGTGAACTCCTGATGCTTTGACTCCTGGGGTCTGGTGCTCTCAGAGGCATTTGGATCTTCACTGACTACACTGGTCTTGACTGTGTGGCTTACAGCTGTATATCCAGGTGTTCTTGAAGAAGGATGACTCAGTGGGCTACCGGGTTTTGGTGCAGACGGAGGATCATCTGCTACTTTTCCTGCAGCAGCTGGGTAAGTAGACCTCATTCAACCCATTTAAACAATTTCCCCAATCAGACTGTTTTGGGAGGCTGTGGACAGGCTTCTGCAAGAGATTCAAGTGGAAGTGTGCCCTGAGTGTTTTCTTCAG
>NW_016107330.1:9491793-9525177 GCF_001604975.1 Cebus imitator | reverse complement strand
TTTTTTTGAGATGAAGTTTCACTCTTGTTGCTCAGGCTGGAGTATAGTGGTGTAATCTCGGCTCACTGCAACCTCTGCCTCCCAGGGTTAAGTGATTCTCCTTCCTCAGCCTCCCAAGTAGCTGGGATTACAGGCATGCACCACCATGCCCGGCTAATTTTGTATTTTTAGTACAGATGGGATTTCACTATGTTTGTCAGGCTGGTCTCAAACTCCTGATTTCAGGTGATCCACCTGCCTTGGTCTCCCAAAGTGCTGGGATCACAGGTCTGAACCACCATGCCCGGGTGTTTTTTTTCTTTTTTGAGACAGAGTTTTGTTCTTATTGCCCAGGCTGTAGTGCAGTGGTGTAATCTCAGCTCTTTGCAAATCCTGCCTCCTGCTTAAGGGTGATTCTCCGCCTCAGCCTCCTGAGTCGCTGGGATTATACGTGTGTGCCACCATATTAGGCTAATTTTGTATTTTTAATAGAGACAGGATTTTACTATGTTGCCCAGGCTAGTCTTGAACTTTTAACCTCGGGTGATCTGCCTGCCTTGGTCTCCCAAAGTGCTGGGGTTACTGGTGTGAACCACTGTGCCCAGCCCCTGTCACCTGTTTTTGAAGAATAACTTGGCATTCTCGGTGGGATACAGAACATTTCTCCCTTGACCTATTGATTCCAGTCCCTTGCTCTGCCATTTCTCCTTTTATGCAAGAGCTTGTAGTGATCCCTGAGTCAGCAAGAAGAGTCTCTTTAGAAAATCTGGGAGGTAAGTTTAGCTTTTGTTTTTTTTCTGAGACTGGGTCTCACCCTGTTGCCCAGGCTGGAGTGCAATGGCACGATCACGGCTGACTGCAGCCTCAATCTTCCTGGCTCAAGTGATCTTCCCACCTCAGCCTCCCTGGTAGTTGGGACTGTGGGTGCCACCACCATGCCTGACTAGTTTTTCGATTTTTATTTTTCGTTGAGATAGGGCTTTGCCCTGTTGTCCATGCTGATCTCAAATTCCTGGGCTCAAGTGATTTGCCCACTTCAGCCTCCAAAAGTGCTGGGATTACAGGTGTGAACCACTGTGCCTGGCCCCAGGCTTAGCTTATGTAAAAATGTTTCCTGTAGCAGGGAAGGTGGTGCTGTGGAGCCGTGAGGAGTCCCTGGCAGAAGTGGTGTGCCTAGAGATGGTAGACCTCCCCCTGACTGGGGCACAGGCCGAGCTGGAAGGAGAATTTGGCAAAAAGGCAGGTATGAACCTAAGAGGTTGGAGCTGCAGAGTTGCTGGAGGGGCAGTCTGGAAATGACCACAAGAGACACTGTGTCATGCATCTCTGGCTTCCTGGGCTTGACAGATTGCTAGACTTTTCTGAATGAGCTTTGTGATAAGGTCCTGGTGCATTTGTGGCCATATGGTTTATGAAACCATTCTTTTCTGTGAAAGAATGAACTGTGAATCCTTCTAGGGAAAGCTAGGGCAAAATCCCTCTAGGGGAAAGCTGAGGGAAAAAAGTCTTAACTTGGTATGGTAATAACTGCCATTGCCTGGGTACTAAAAATTTGCCAGGTACCGTATACTCACTGTCTCCAAAGCAGCAACCAATCTGTCTGGAGACACGATTGGGTTGATCTGGGTATTGTGGAAATAACCCAGTGCCCTCTAAAGCTGGCCACGGTCCCAGCTGCCCGGATGAACTTCATTCACTCTGCTCTGATTCAGTCCTACCCCAAACCCTCTCCCTTCTGTCCATTCATCCAGCTTTCCAACGGATAGCTATTGAGGTCCTGCTCTGGACCAGGCACTCTGCTAGGCAATGCACATTTTCTTAAGCTGAAGATTAATTTGACTTTACTGTTTATTTCTGCTGCCTGGATCCAGCAATTCAAGGTAAAACCTGCTTCTTGCTGCTGTGTTGCTCATTGCCTGCTCACATGGCTAGCTTTTGGTTGTTTTTCTTCCTGACTTGGACCAATGAGGTACATCCTGTGTGTGTGTGTGTGTGTGTGTGTGTGTGTGTGGACTGCCGTGCTTGTGACTTGTCCTGTTGCCATTCACTTTTCTTCCTTGAGCAGAGGTGGGTGGAAAATAAGATAAGCAGAGGTTCTGCTCCTTTTTTAGTGAGTGCTTACCATGTACCAGGGACCACGCTAAATCCTTTATGTACATCATACAATATAATTTTGCAACAGTCCGGTGGGTTGCATGCCAGTTTACAGATGAGGAATCAGAAGCAAAAAGGTGAAGTACATTTCTCAGGGTTGCACAGTAGTGAGTGGTGAAGCTGGGATCTTAATCTGAGCCTGCTAGATTCCAGAGACCATGCTCTTTACCTTGCTTCCTTGTATCTGTTTCCAAATCTATGGTCTCTAATGGAGGAGATTTGGAGGGCAGTGGCTTCATTGATGGCATCAGGGATAGAGTGAATCAGGGATAGAGTGAATGATGGTCCTGGGAACTTGTTGCAAGTACGTCTGTTGGTGCAGGTTAAACAGTTGACAAAGTAGGAATGAAGCAGTGAGAGCTGGAAGTACCTACTCATGATACACATTTATTTACCTGCACCCTGCCACCCCCACACCTGTACCTTTTTGGCTTTGTCACGGCACCCAGAAACCTTCCTCTGCATCTTAGATGTGGGGCTGTGGTGGAGACATTCATAGCATGGCTACCTCTTGCATGCCTGATTCCTGACCTCTTAGTCTCCTATTCCAAGATTCCATCTGGGTTTAGTTGTAAGAGCCAGGTAAGTAGTTTCTGGAAGCTCTTGCCTGACTCTTACATGAGTGTGAGACTGGGCATCAGATATAGGATGCCCCTTGGGCTTGTGGCCTAGAGTGTGGAGTTTATCACTTCAGAGGAGAGGCAGAGATTCCTCATAGGAAAAGCATGTACCTCCTTCTGGACCCCTAGTCTGATGTAGAGTGTGTTACTTTTCCTTTACACCAGATGGCTTGCTGGGGATGTTCCTGAAACGCCTCTCGTCTCAGCTTATCCTGCTGCAGGCATGGACTTCCCACCTCTGGAAAATGTTTTATGATGCTCGGAAGCCCCGAAGTCAGATTAAGAATGAGATCAACATTGACACCCTGGCCAGAGACGAATTCAACCTCCAGAAGATGATGGTGATGGTAACAGCCTCAGGCAAGGTGAGTGGGGTTTAAGCCCCAGTTACTGAACCGTTTCAAGTTCTGAGGATGGGGAACAAAAAGCCTTTGCTGGGGATAACACTGGTTCTAGTTTTCAAGGACAGACTGAGTTCTTTGGTTTCTCTTTCTCGTAGTGAGCCAAGTATTTGTTTATCTTGCAGCTCTTTGGCATTGAGAGCAGCTCTGGCACCATCCTGTGGAAACAGTATCTACCCAATGTCAAGCCAGACTCCTCCTTTAAACTGATGGTCCAGAGAACTACTGCTCATTTCCCCCACCCCCCACAGTGCACCCTGCTGGTGAAGGACAAGGTGAGGCATCCACCTCTGACTTGAGCCAGAGTCAGTGTGGCTTTTTGGCTATGTTGTAACTTAAATTGCTCCTAGGCCCTTGGAATTGTGTGAGTTCATGAGGAACTTTCAGGGGTTAGAATTCTGTTTCTTCTAGTTTCATGCCTGGGTGGAGGAACCATCTAGCACTGATGTGGAATTGTTTAGAAAGTGGGTATGACTTCAGCTACAAAGGGAGCCAGCTCTCCTCTTTTCTAAACATGGGCTGTTGGTAGCTGAGTGGCTATTTTCTCTTCTCTCTTGAGGAAGAGCAGGACACAAAGATATTTTTGTGTTTTCCCAGAATTAGAATGGCTTTTTGTGCCTTCATTCTAGCATAGAAGGTGGGCTTGGTAGGCAGTTTTCTGAAGTGGCTGCCTGGCATGATCTCGGCTCGCCGCAGCTTCCACCTCCTGGGTTCAGATGATTCTCATGCCTCAGCCTCCAGAGGAGCTGGGATTACAGGCATGTGCCACCATGCCAGCTAATTTTTGTATGTTTAGTAGAGATGGGGTCTCACCATGTTGGCCAGACTGGTCTCAAACTCCTGACCTCGGGTGATCCTCCTGCCTTGGCCTCCCAAAGTGCTGGGATTACAGGTGTGAGCCACCATGCCTGGCCAGGTTGCTGAATTGTTACTTGACTCTTTGATCAGTTCCTGGTTAGAACTGGCAGAACAGCTAGGCATGGTGGCTCCCGCCTATAATCTCAGCACTTCAGCAGGCCAAGGAGGGCGGATTGCTTGAGTCTAGGAGTTTGAGACCTGCCTGGGCAACATGGCAAAACCCCATCTCTACAAAAAATAAAAGCAGAATTAGCCACGTGTGGTGGCTTGTGCCTGTAGTCCCAGCTACTTGGGAGGCTGAGGTGGGAGGATCGCTTGAACCTGGGAGGTAGAGGTTGCACTGAGCCTTGATCATGCCACGGCACTTCCGGTTTGGGTGACAGAGGGAAGCCCTGTTTCAAACAAAAAAGAACTGGCAGACAGTCTGACTTTTTTCTTTGTGACATTAGCCTAGGGGACTATTCACCTTCAGCCAAGAACTTATTTTCTGCAAAGAGGGCAAAGACTAGGGAACCCCTCACAGTTGTTGAGCTGCAGTCCCAGCTCTTCAGGTCTTTCCCTAGGATTTACAGTCTTTTCTTGCTGGTGGAGCTGACAGTTCGCTCATTTTAGGAATCGGGAATGAGTTCTCTGTACGTCTTCAATCCCATTTTTGGGAAATGGAGTCAGGTGGCTCCCCCAGTGCTGAAGCGCCCCATCTTGCAGTCCTTGCTTCTCCCAGTCATGGATCAAGACTACGCCAAGGTGTTGCTGTTGATAGATGATGAATATAAGGTACTGTCTTCAGAGGGGATGGAGAACATGCTAGTGGAGCCAGGTTTGCAGCCAGGTGGCCAAACAGCGGCCCAGAGATGGAGTGCTGTCTACACCCAGCACATGTTTTGGCTCTAAGGCCGTGTCTGAGAGAAATGACTGCTGTGTCTGCATGTGAAAACTCCGGTTCTTAGCAGAACTGAATGTAAACCCTAAACTGCGTTCACTAGACTCTAATTCTTTTAAGATTTGCTGTTCTATTTTTAAGGCTCTCTTTGATGGGGAAATAGTAATGAGTTTTGGGGCACTGGGCTTAGAGATTCCTGACTCTTCTTGGGCTATCTGGGTTTTTCAAGGTCACAGCTTTTCCAGCCACTCGGAATGTCTTGCGACAGCTGCATGAGCTTGCCCCTTCCATCTTCTTCTATTTGGTGGATGCAGAGCAGGGACGACTGTGTGGATATCGGCTTCGAAAGGTAGGGAAGGCGCGTCCTGGCAGTACCCTTTGTGGTGAGATGTGGGCATTTCCTGGCATTTGGCTAAGAAGTGAATTATGCTACTTATTCTATTGTAAACTTAGATTAGCATTATCCTGATGTCTGATATAAAGTCAATCACTTGTTTATTGTTGAACAGCTACTACATGGCAGGTCTGGTTCTAGGTGCTGTGGACAGAGTGGTAAACAGCAGACTGAATCTCTGCCCTTGTGGAGCTTTCATTCCACATTCTTTTTCTTTTTTTTGAGATGGAGTCTCCCTCTGTTGCCCAGGCTGGAAAATGGCACGATCTTGGCTCACTGCAACCTCTGCCTCCTGGGTTTAAGCAATTCTCCTGCCTCAGCCTCCCTAGTAGTTGAGATTACAGGCGCCCGCCACTACACTCAGCTATTTTTTTATTTTTAGTAGAGGCAGGGTTTCACCGTGTTGCCCAGGTTGGTCTCGAACTCCTGACCTTGTGATTTGCCCACCTCAGCCTCCCAAAGTGTTGGGATTACAGGCTTGAGCCACTGTGCCTGGCTCCACATTCTATTTCTATAGCAGAGAGATGGGACGTTTTTCCCATTCTTGGGAGGGTAGCAGGTAGGAATGTGGGTTGAGTAATAAGTTGTACTTTTACATGAAGATGATGTTGAGCAACTCTTGATACAATATGTGCTTTGAATTTTATTTCTTGAAAGAGTAACTCTTATAAACAGTGATACACACTGGCTGTGAAGTCCAGCTCTGAAGTCCACGAGGGGCTGGCGTGGTCTTGTTAGCAGGACTGTTTGGAGAAGTACTTTGTGGTGTGCACTCACAGACAGCTCTCCCACCCTGTCCTGTATGGCCTTTTGAGAGGCATAGAATTTAAGAGCTTAGATCCAGTTTGCTGGATTTGAAGCCGAGGTTTGTCATTCACTATGTGAGCTTGGGCTCTGACCTTCTGTTTTCTTATCTGTAAAATAAGGTGATAAGTACCTGTCTCATAAGGTTGTTGAGAGAATTCAACACATAAATCACATAAAACAGCACCTGGCACATGGTAAATGCCATCTAAGTTTGCAGTGCTCTTGTTTTGAAAATGCAGTGCCCTTTTGTGACATTTATAATAGCTAACCTTAGCATAAATGGCACTGGAAATGGTCGGCCCAGAAGGCACATCCTTTACCCTTGTGGATGAAAAAAAAATGTCCTTCCAAGTTAATAAAAAGGGGATGTTGAAAGAGACAGTTTTGTAGATTCAAGGGAGTGAACTGGAGTGTGGGTGTCATGAATCTGGAGCCCTGAGGACATTATCTGAGTGAACAAAGACCAAGGAAGACAAAGGACGCAGAGCAGTCTGTGGGAAGTGAGCCAGCTGTGTGGGCGAGTCCTGAACCACAAGGGCATTTGCTGCCTTTGCCTTCACTTGTGACCGTCCTTTCTGGAGATGTTTTAGTGAGTTCTCATGTTTTCAAAGAAGGTTGTGGCAGTGAAGACTTGTTATTAATCAAATTTTTGTTATTTAAAAAATTCCGGCAATACATGAGTATATTCTCATTGTAAAAGAGTCCATTGATACAGAGAGGTGTATAAGCAAAATGTGGACAGATGCTTATAGCCCATCTCCAGCGGTCTCCCCCAGGTGGAAACCCTGTCACAGTTTGCTGTGGCTCTTCCCACTGTCCTTGTGTATTTACGATTCCATAAATCCAGGTCTCGAACTCCTGACCTCAAGTGATCCTCCTGCCTCGGCCTTCGAAAGTGTTGGGATTACAGGCGTTAGCCACCATGCCTGGCCCATTTTTTTTTCTTACTCATACGGAATTGACCTATATTTATTCTCAAATGAAATTTGCTTTTTTCATTTAATGAGTTTTCTACCTTATTGTTCTGAAACTTCAGTTTTTATTACAGAAAAATATTGACAAAGGTACAAAATTATGAGTCATAGGTCAGTTAACCCTCACCAAGGGAATACACTTGTGTACCTGGTAGTCACATCAGGAAACAGAACAGCACCAGCCCCGAGAAGGTCCCTGTGCCCCTTGCCAATCTCCACCCCCAAGGGCTCCGCATAATTCCATATGATGGATGTATAACGTATTTCACCATGAATGTTATTGGTTGGTTTCTTGTGACCGTAAAGAATCATACAGGAGGCCAGGCATGCTGGCTTATGCCTGTAATCCCAGCACTTTGGGAGGCTGAGGCGGGTGGATCACGAGGTCAGGAGATCAGGGCCAACATGCTGAAACCCCATCTCTACTAAAATTACAAAAATTAGCTGGGTGTGGTGGTGCACGCCTGTAATTCCAGCTACTCAGGAGGCTGAGGGAAGAGAATCGCTTGAACCCAGGAGGCGGAGATTGCAGTGAGCCGAGATCAGGTCACTGCACTCCAACCTAGTAAGAGTGAGACTCTGTCTCAAGAAAAAAAAAAAAAAAAAGAATCATACAGGAAATGTTTCAAGGTCCCTGTTAGCTTAGACATTTACTACTTGCCCCAGTATTCAGAGATCTTGGATTTTAGTAATAAATAGTAAATTTTCCTTGCATATTTCCTACTCAGATGAACAACGGGATACTATTGAACATTCTTCTCCTTTCCTGCTGGCTTTTGTATCTATCTTAATCAAACCGAGAGTTCTGAAATTTCTTCATAAACTAGATCTCTATTGCCATTTTTCTAGTTTGCTTTTTTATTTTTTGAGACGGGGTTTTGCTCTGTCACCCAGGCTGGAATGCAGTGGTGTGATCTCAGCTCACTGCAGCCTCTGCCTTAGACTCCCGAGCAGCTAGGATTATAGGTGCCTGCCACCACATCTGGCTAATTTTTTGTATGTTTAGTAGAGATGGGGTTTCGCCATGTTGGCCGAGCTGGTATTGAACTGTTGACCTCAAGTGATCCACCTTGCTTGGCCTCCCAAAGTGCTGGGATTACAGGTGTGAGCCGCTGTTCCTGGCCCATTTTTCTAGTTCTGATCTCTGTTCCTTCCTGCACAAAGACCTCAAATAATGGACTGCAGGATGGGTCTAACTCCAGCTGTTTCAGCTCTAAGTGTACCCTCCTGATTACAGGCTCTTTTGCTCCTGCCCTAGGATCTCACCACTGAGCTGAGCTGGGAGCTGACCATTCCTCCAGAAGTACAGCGGATCGTCAAGGTGAAGGGGAAACGCAGCAGTGAGCACGTTCATTCCCAGGGCCGTGTGATGGGGGACCGCAGTGTGCTCTACAAGGTACATACAGCCAGCTGTCTGGCCTACAGCAAGGGCTTTCGACCCGGGAAAATAAGGGTTTCAAGTCTGGCTGTAGGACTTGGTAGATATGTGATCTTGCGTAAGTCATTTAATCCCTTTGACCATTAATTTTTGTTTGTGAAATGGGGATAATATACCCTCCTCTTAGGCTGGTTGTGATGATCCCATGAGCTGTTCATGCCTAGCCCAGTGCCTAGCATATGATAAGTAAGGAACAGATGTTAGCTCTTGTTTTTTTGGCCTTTTTTGTTTGTTTCCTGAGACAGAGTCTTGCTCCGTTGCCCAGGCTGGAGTGCAGTGATGCAGTCATGGCTCACCAAAGCTTCGTCCTCCTGGGCCTAAGCAATCCTTCCACCTCAGTCTCCCAAGTAGTTGGGACCACAGACACATGCTGTGCTAATTTTTAAAAAAGGCTGGGCATGGTGGCTTATGCCTGTAATCCCAGCATTTTGAGAGGCTGATGCGGGTGGATCACTTGAGTCCAAGAATTTCAGAACAGCCACTGGGCAACCTGGCTGAAACCTTGTCTTTCCGAAAAGTAAAAACAATACGATTAGCTGGGCATAGTAATGCATGCCTGTGGTCTCAGCTACTCAGGAGGCTGAGGTAGGAGGATCATCCGAGCCTGGGGAGGTCAAGGCTACTACGGTGAGCTGCGATTGTGCCACTATACTCCAGCCTGGGTGACAGAGTGGGACCCTGTCTCCAAACAACAGCAACAACAATTTAAAAAATTTTTAATTTTTGTAGAAGATAGAGATCAGCCTAGGCAACATAGTAAAACCCTGTCTCCAAAAATATATATTTTTTTAATTTTTAATTTTTGTATCAACAGGGCCTCAGCTGGTCTCTATCTCCTGGCCTCAAGCAGTTGTCTTTCCTCAGCCTCCCAAAGTGTTGGGATTACAGACTCGAGCCACTGGGCCTAGCCCAGCTCTTTTTAGTGGTGGTAGTACTGATATGGCATTCTGGGGTTAAACCATAGGTGAGCCATCAGAAACTCCATCTCTATGATCCAACACTCTAGTGAGTGTTAAAGAGAGGGAGATGGAGGTAACTAGTGGGCTGCAAAACTGTCGTGGGAGAGAATGTAATCACAGTAGGAATGCACATTAATTCCACCCTCTGGGACAGCAGAGACTGAGTTGGAGGGTGTGTCGTAGAATAGAGTAGCAAGATCACAGACCTTGATGGTAAAGCTGGATCACTAAGCATGAGCCAGTGCAACCCAGTGCAAACCTCTAGTTGGACTGTCGAATTAAGACTTGGCTCTGCATTGCACTAGCTGTTCATCTCTTAGGCTGCCTAAGCTTCAATTTTCCCCAGTATATGGGGATGATAGCACCAACGTCAGAGGATTATTTTGAAGATTAATGATAACACGTAAAGTGATTAGAATAGTGCCTGCCACATAGTTAACATTATTATTGGTGGTATTGACTTAAATGCTTTTTTTTTTTTTTGAGACAGGGTCCTGCTCTGTTACAGCCCAGGCTGGAGTGCAGTGGTGTGATCATAGCTCACTGCAGCCTTGACCTCCTGGGCTCAAGCAGTCCTCCCATCTCAGCCTTCTAAACAGCTGAGACAACAGGTGTGTGTCACCATGCCTGGCTAATTGTTTTATTTTCTTTAGAGATGGGGTCTTGCTATGTTGTCCAGATTGGTCTTGAACTCCTGGGCTCAAGTAATCCTCCTACTTTGGCCTCCCAAAATGTTGGGATTACAGGTGTGAGAGCCACTGTGGCCAGCCAAATTCTTTTAATTTATTTTTTACTTTGTACTTTAATGGATGCAAATCGAATTCTTAGTTGACAGACATCTTCCATGTGGCAGCAGTTTAAATTTGTTCAGAGGTTGGGTGCAGTGACTCATGCCTGTAATCCTGGCACTTTGGGAGGCTGAGGCAGGAGGATCAGTTGAGGTCAGGAGTTCTAGACAAGCCTGGCCAACATTGTGAAACCCCATCTCAACACAGAAAAATTAGCAGGGCATGGTGGTGCACACCTTGTAGTCTCAGCTACCAGGGAGGCTGAGGCAGGAGAATCCCTTGAACGTGGGAAGCAGAGTTGCAGTGAGCTGAGATTGTGCCACTGCACTCCAGCCTGGGTGACCGAGCGACACTCTGTCTCAAAAAAAAAAAAAAAAAAAAAAATCCTTCAGAAGGACTAAAACAATACAAATGCTAAAGTATATTTTGACATAGATAAAATATACCATTATTTAACTTTGCCTTTACTGAAGTAGGTTAAAGTTACTAACTTTATTGGTCCATGGCCTGTTAGGAACCAGGCTGCACAGCCAGAGGTGAGCAGTGGGCAAGTGAGTGAAGCTTCATCTGTATATACAGCCACACCCCATCACTTGCATGATTGCCCGGGCTTTGCTTCCTGTCAGCTCAGTGGTGGCATTAGATTCTCAGAGGAGCGTGAACCCTATTGTGAACTGGGCATGTGAGGGACCTAGGTTGCACGCTCCTTATGAGAATCTAATACCCAATGGTCTGTCACTGTCTTCCGTCACTCCAAGATGGGACGTCTAGTTGTAGGGAAATAAGCTCAGGGCTCCCACTGATTCTACCTGATGGTGAGTTGGATCATTATTTTATTTATGTTACAATGTAATACTAATAGAAATGAAGTGCACAATGAATGTAATGGGCTTGAACCATTCCCGAAACCATCCCCTGCCCCAGGCTGTGGGAAAATTATCTTCCATGAAACCGGTCTCTGGCATCAGAAAGGTTGGGGACCGCTGTACTAGAGCACCTGTGTTTTCATGTGCAGAAAAGAATGCTAGCTAGGAGTAGGCCTTTTTGGACTCATGTTCATTATGCAAATTCTAAAGGTTTTTTTTTTTTGGGTAAACTTCATTGTGGTATAATTTTAGACTTGCAGAAAAGCTGCACAGATAGTACACAGTTCCCATATATCCCTTACGTAGTTTTTCCTACGTAACCGTGACGTGACTGTTAACTACACCCCAGACTTTATTTGGGTTTCGTCATTTTTTTCCACCAGTGTCATTTTTCTGTTCCAGGACCCTACATCGCATTTGGTCATCAGGTTTCTTTAGACTGCTCTGGTCTGTGACAGTTTTTCAGTCTTTTCCTTGTTTTTTGTGACCTTGATAGTTTAAGAGTCCTAGTCAGATATTCTGTAGAATGTTTCTCAGTTTTTCTGATAGTTTTTTCATGGTTAGACTATGGTTATGGGTTTTTGGAAGGAATGCCACAGAGGTAAAGCAGGAAGTACTTTTTGAGTGCTAGCTGGGTGCAGGTACTCTTTTAGACACTGGGATATAAAATGGGCAAAATAGACAAAACTTCTTGACTGGTAAGGCTTTCATCATAGTTGGGTGAGGCTAATAATACAGAAAATAGATAGGTAAATTATATGGTGTATTAGAAAGTGACCAGTTTTATAGAGAAAAATAAAGCCGGGAAGAGGGAAAGGGGATACACTATAAATCGGGTGGCTAAGGAGAGGCTTAGTGAGAAGGTGGCACGGAGTCTGGAGTTCAAAGGAGAGTCTGGGTTGGATACATACATTGGACTTGAGTGAGGAAGTGAGTTGTATGGATAGCTGGGGGGAGAGCCTTTCAGAGAGAAAAGCCAGAGTGCTCCTGGTGTGTGTGACAAACAGCAAGGAAGACCAAGTGACTAGAAGATGATGAGCGAGGAGGCATGTCAGGCCTGCAGAGGGCAGAGGGCAACAGGGCCAGATCATAGGCCACCACCTCGGCCTTCACTTTGGAGCATGGTAAAGAGCCACTGGGAAGTTTCTGAGCAGGAGTGACATCAGTGACTGAGATTCCACAGGCTCATTTGACCTAGATTAGACTGTAGAGGGGTGAGGGGGAAAGCAGGAAACCAGGTAGGCTGTGGGGTCATCCAGGGGCTGATGGCGGCTGGAACTGGGCTGGGGGCATGGAGGTGGGGAGGAAGGATCAGGTTCTGGGGACTTTTGAAGGTAGAGCCAAAAGGGGGCATAATGTGTGTTACAAAGAAAGGAGTCAAGGATGACTTAAGGCTTTAGGTGTGAGCCACTGAAGCAGGGAGCCACCATGGCTGGGAGGAAAGAGGAGCAGATTTTAGGGAGGGGTAGAACAGTTCAGTTTGGGCTGTGTTAAGTTTCAGATGAGACATCTGAGAAAAGATACTGAGATAGTTTCTTAGTTAAGTCTGGAGTTCAAAGGACAGTTTGGTTTCGATACATACATTGGGTATTGCCAACATCCATAAATTGTGTTTAAGCCATGAGATTGGCTTGAGATCACCATGAGGGTGAGTGTCGATGGAAATGCCCAAGGTTGGAGAGCTGCCTGGAATGTTCCACCATGAAGAAACTGGGGAGATGTGGAAGAACCTCCAAAAGGGACTGAGAAGGAGAGGCCAGTGAGGTAGGAACGCTGGGCAGGGATGTTCTGGAAGCCAGGTGACAAGATGTCACAAGAAGGTAGTGATCACCTGCGTCATGTGGTAGTAGTGGATCAAGTAAAATGAGGGCCAAGACTCAGCCACTGGATTTAGCGATGGGGAGGGTGGTGGTGACCCTGAGAAGAAAAATATCACTGCAGCAGTTGTCGCTAGGTCAATGAGTGGGCAGACCTAGACTGTATCTTGGGTTAACATTTGCTATCTGTGACTTGAGAAGCTGCTTAACTACTTTGGGACTTTTCTGCAAAATGTGGACCATAATAGCTACTCTGTAAGGTTGTTTAAGGGATTAGATAAAATACAAGGTACCTGGCATGGTACCCAGTCCCCAATGCACATAAAACAAGTGCAGTGATGAGAAACTCCAAACAGGAAGCTCTTCTCACCAGAAACCCTGATTCCTCTGCCAGGCTGGAGAGCTCCAGGCTGGCCTCACAGCACAGGAATGGAGTATGTGATGGTCGTTATGGTTCCAAAGGAGCTTTTTTCTCTCTCTACAGAGCCTGAACCCCAACCTGCTGGCTGTGGTGACGGAGAGCACAGACATGCACCATGAGCGCACCTTTATTGGCATCTTCCTCATTGATGGCGTCACTGGGCGCATCATCCACTCCTCTGTGCAGAAGAAAGCCAAGGGCCCTGTTCATATTGTGCATTCTGAGAACTGGGTGGTGGTAAGCAGTTACTACTAGGGACACAGGGTAGCTCCAGAGGTCTCCTTGATTCCTAAGTCCTTTCCAGAAACCCAGTTGCTGCTTTGGTTTTCATAGGGTCTCAGATTCCCTGGATGGCAGCGAAGTGTGCTGGTTAGGGCGCTAGGCTCAGGAATCAGACTGCCTAGGTTTGATCCTACCTCCGTTTCCTGACTGTACAACCTCAAACTAGTTATGTATGCTCTCTGTGTTGCATCATTGGTAAAACAGGGCTAATAACAGTCACCTTTAGTCTAGCTGAGAACAATGCCTGGTACCTGGTAAGGACTCAAAGGTTAGTAACTATTATGACTTCTAAGAATCTTGAGAATTTCTTTTGTTTTATGGTGAACTTTATATAGCCTAGATGAAAATACTTTGAAAGTTAGTAAACTTGGTAGTAAGGAATGATAACTACGGTGCTAGTTGATAGTTTTCCTTCCTGGATCTGTAGCTAATTGGAAAGGTACCTTCCAATGCAATTTCCCTTTCCAGCTGAAGCAGCTGCTAAGCCTTGAGCTGCCTCCTCCTATTCCTGCAGTACCAGTACTGGAACACCAAGGCTCGGCGCAACGAGTTTACTGCACTGGAGCTCTATGAGGGCACCGAGCAATACAACGCCACCGCCTTCAGCTCCCTGGACCGCCCCCAGCTGCCCCAGGTCCTCCAGCAGTCCTATATCTTCCCATCCTCCATCAGTGCCATGGAGGCCACCATCACCGAGCGGGGCATCACCAGCCGACATCTGCTGAGTGAGTGCCTGGAGAACCTCTGGATGGCTGGGTTCCCTTGGGCAACCACACTGAGGGACAAAGCAAGGGACACATTGCTGGCAGAGCCCCGTTGAACCACCCGTAAGGGAAAGGTGGTGAGGAGGGCTATTTATCAGTAGAAAAAGTTCCTTAGTTCACCTTTGCCACCTGTAAGGTGACCACTTCTCTCTCAGCCCTCATCTTTTTTTTTTTTTGAGACAGGGTCTCACTCTCTCACCCAGGCTGAAGTACAGTGGTGTGATCATGGGTCACTGCAGCCTTAACCTCCTGAGCTCACCTGGCTAATGAAAAATTTTTTTGCAGAGACGGGGTTTTGCCATGTTGCCCAGGCTGGTCTAGAACTCCTGGGCTTAGTTGATCCTCCTGCCTTGGCCTCCCGAAGTGTTGGGATTACAGGTGTGAGCCATTGTGCCTGGTCTTCAGTCCTCATTTCTGATATACCACCTCTTTATTTGGCATTTCCACCTAGCTAAAAAAGTCGGTTCCTGATAGCATTCTAAACATAGCTAGCCTGTGCTGACAGGTTGCAGAAATTGGCAGGGTTTAGAATCTCATCCTTTTTTTTTTTTTTTTTGAGATGGAGTCTCACTCTGTCACCCGGGTGCAGTGGTATGATCTTTGCTCACTGCAAGCTCTGCCTCCTGGGTTCAAGCAATCCTCTTGCCTCAGCCTCCTGAGTAGCTGGGATTATAGGTACACATCACTGTGCCCAGCTAATTTTTGTATTTTTAGTAGAGATGGGCTTTTGTTACATTGGCCAGGCTGGTCTCGAAGTTGCCTCCCAAAGTGCTGGGATTATGGGTGTGAGCCACTGCGCCAGCCCTAGAATCTCATCCTTATGTAACCTAAGTCCAGGACTTAGGACGTAGTGATTGTTTAACAGGCTTATGTGTTTAGGTGATTTTACCAGAGATGTTTGGGACTCTCAGATCTGATGGGCACTTGGTATTACTATTGTATTCTTAAATGTGAGGAAGCCAGCCCTGTTGGCAGTTTATCAGCTTTAATTTCCATTACTGAAACTGGTGCAATGATGGATCATGCCTGGTCCTGCAGTCTTCCCTGGCCATTGTACTGCAGCTGTATGCGTTTGCTCAACAGGAAGGAGACTCCCTGCTGGGGAGGTATTGGAGGGAGGGGAGAGAGGGATGAGGGAATCCTTTTACATTTTTCTCTTTCATCATTACCCATATCTTGACTCTAGAACTTTATTTTCTGGTCTCAGAATGTTAAGAAACCAGTGTCTTCAAAAGTGAGAACCTTCATTCAGACCCATGCATATTATTGGATTATTGTTTTTGGCTATTTAAGGGAGCCCCATTGACCCATTTTTTTTTGTTTTAAACTCGTTTACATTTCTGCAAAAATGACACTTTTGTAACTGGCCATCGCTGGACACTGGACCCGTATGAACATTTACTTCTTCCTGTGCAGTTGGACTGCCTTCTGGAGCAATTCTTTCCCTTCCTAAGGCTTTGCTGGATCCTCGCCGCCCCGAGATCCCAACAGAACAAAGCAGGTGAGACTTTCATGGGTGGTGCTGAAGGCTGTACCTTACAAAATTTAACCTCACTGATTAAGCTTTCTTCTCAGTCTCCATGTGGCCCCATGCTGCGCTAGGCTGGGGAGGTAGCAGGGGACAAGCCTGAAAAAGTCATCTGCTCTCATGGAACATACAGTCTGCTGGGAAATGGACAATAAATAAATAAGATAAACAAGTAAAATAGATACTATGTTAGGTACTCAAATGCTAAGGAGAGTAAAACAGGAATGAGCTAGGAAGTGGGCACGGGGATGTGCATGGTGAAATTTGAGAGGTGGCCTGGGAAAGCCCCTTTGAAAAGGTGTGTTTTGAGTGAAAGCCTGAAGGAGCTAGCTGTGTGGATGTCTGAGGAAGAACTTTCTAGGCAGAGGGAACCGGCAATGCAAATCCCCTGAGATTATGTCTGGTGAGTCCGCGGAGGGCAATGCTAGGAAATAGATCACTGAGGTAATTCGGGGCTGGATCATGTGGGCAAGCCAGTAACTTGTTCACTGTTGGTGTTAATTTTTGTATTAACAACCACTATCTCTTTGGGTTTTCTTACCTCCATCCTGAATTTCTTTACCTAGGGCATGAGGAATGGAGTGGAGTGTGATTTGGAGAAGTACATGAGAGAGAGGAGGTTAAAGCTGGGGAAAGACACAGGATGATAACCAGGTTGCAGAGAAATGGGGACCGAGAGGCAGCCTGGAGTGGAGAGCAGGAATTAGCCTAGTGGTTCAGTTTGTTGGTGGTAAAATGGTTGGCTTTCTTCTTGTGGTGTGAAATGCCAGTCATCTGTATGTTCTTTCTTTTCAGATTTAGAACAAGGTAGGAATCTGGATCTCAGTCTTATTCTCCAGAGAGCCTCCTTTCTTGTAGTCCTTCCTAACATTCAGCTGCTAAATTTTTAACTACCTAATGTAAGCAGACCTCCTAGGAGATTCGAGGCTAGATATGTAGCCTGGAAACCTCCCAGGACTCCGGAAGGGCAGCCAAGAGATCCCTTTACAGCAGGGCTCAGACTGTCTGTCCTGGCTGGTGTTTTGCAGAGAGGAGAACCTAATCCCGTATTCTCCAGATGTACAGATACACGCGGAGCGATTCATCAACTATAACCAGACAGTTTCTCGAATGCGAGGTATCTACACCGCTCCCTCGGGCCTGGAGTCCACATGTTTGGTGAGCAGAGCCCACAGCTGCCCTGTTCCACCCTTGGGTGTCCCATTTCCCATCTTAGCTGAGTTTGAGGTGGACCATTGGTTGTTTCTTCCGTAATTATTCCATCTGCCTTCCAGGTTGTGGCCTATGGTTTGGACATTTACCAAACTCGAGTCTACCCATCCAAGCAGTTTGACGTTCTGAAGGATGACTATGACTACGTGTTAATCAGCAGCGTCCTCTTTGGCCTGGTTTTTGCCACCATGATCACTAAGAGACTGGCACAGGTGAAGCTCCTGAATCGGGCCTGGCGGTAAAGACCAAAGACTGTCCCCAAAAGAGAAGAGCCATAGTGTGGGTCAGATAAGAAGCTACTGCTGCAGTTTGGTGGATTGGTGGGGTGTGTGTGTGTCATTGCTCAGCTCAGCTCAGCTAAGAGCTATGGGGAAGATGACCTTCACGTAGAACTCCTTTTGGGATACACATGATGCAGAAGCCTACGTGAACAGAGACAGAACTCACTCTCTGCTGAGAATCTCAAAGAATCTTGATGGGCTTTCCCCTCAAGTCCAAAGGCCTCTGCATTGTTTCCTTCTTTGCCCATCCATGAATGTTCTGCTTTTTTTTTTTTTTAAATAAGAGTTCCAACTGATTTTTGTTTAAATTGATTTTACTTTGCCTTTTGTGTTTCCCAATTTTATTTAGAAATCTTTCTTTTTCCATCTCTTGCTACAAAGTAAGAGGGGAACGCTCCTTGCCAACTCTTCCTTCTAGGTGCATTTGCTATTTTGCACTGGGAAGAAATAGGATCCATCCTTAGCTGAGGCTTGAGGACTGATCCAGCCTCTCCTGGCTTCCCTCCAAAGTAACTTAGGGTTAAGGGATCTATCTGTGATGTCAAAACTTACTTTAACTACACCTCTCGTTTCAAGCTGTCATTCATTAGGTTGGGCCACCAAATCTCTTTTAGTTGATCAGAAGCCAAGTGCATACTAGCATCTTGTTTGTTGCCCATTGCTCATACTTTTTGCCTGAGATGTGAGAGTTGGGGCCTTTGAAAAACTACTGAATTGTCTGAGCCTTGAAGACATTTCCAGGGAGAAGAGATAATCTCTCATTTTACCCACAGCCTGGTCCACTCATAACCTAGTTAAAGAAAGATGTCCTTGTTTAAGAACCCCATTATTTATTTTTAGTTTTTAATATAAATTAACATGTGGGTCATCATATTTCTCTTCAAATGAGGAAATTTTAAGTCTTGTTGATCTAACCTTTGAAGCTTTAAAAAAGGGAAGAAAAAGGGTAGGGGTGGGAAGCTGGCATACTGTGGGTGTAGCACTGCCAACTGGCCAGGCCGCCCTGTCTCTGCTATAAAGTAAAGAAATCCTGAAAGTTTTCCCTTGGTCATGGAGTTGGGGAATGTAGGAATTTTTCTTTATTGTGAAATATATGTACAGAGTAGACCATCTCTAGTCCCGTGGTGAAAGAGGTACCCTCGAATGTCTGAATAAAGCAAATGACAAATAACACTGATTTAAGTCCTCTTTTGTGTCTTAGAAGATCACTTTGAGGTTACTTTCACATTAGAGGGGATAAAAGCAGTAAAGAAATGGAGTAAGTATATTTTATTTTAGTAAGGAAACATGTCAGCTTAATCATATGGGTTGGTCAGGTTATCTAAAATTTTTCATCTTTCTGTGGTCATATGCTGATGGTAGATGATGGCAGGGAAGAAGATATGACACCATTTTGTGAATTGTCAATATGATATTGAGTGAATGAATGTCTAAGAATCTCCAGAAAAAACAGGTATCTATCATCTTGACCCAAGGCATATTTTGTTTAACATAACCTGGGAGAAGGGAGTAAGTACAAGTTAAAAAAATTCTGCCCTAGTTTTGAGAAAGCCTGGCTGAAATTCTTACATGAATATGTGCAAGCTGTATGATAAGCCACTCTTGTATTGCCTGCTCTGCTTGCCCAGCCCACTTAGCCTGCAAGATTCTAGTTTGTATTTACCAATGTGCCAGAATCTGAAACAAGCTAATGGGAGGGAAGTTATTTGTCCTTTAGTAACATTCCCTGTATTTCAGCTGTAATCAGTTACCTCAAAGCAGGTGCTTTTTTTTTTTGAGACAGTCTTACTCTGTTGCCCAGGCTGGAGTGCAGTGGCACAATCTCAGCTCCCTGCAAACTCCACCTCACAAGCAGCTAGGACTACATGCTCGCGCCACCACGCTCAGCTAATTTTTTGTATTTTTAGTAGAGATGGGGTTTCACTGTGTTGGCCAGGCTGGTCTCAAACACCTGGCCTCAAGTGTCCGCTGGCCTCAGCCTCCCAACGTGCTGGGATAACAGGCGTGAGCCACTGCGCCTGGCCAAGTGCTTAAAATAGTTAATGCTAATGCCACAGTCCAATTTAAATCTTTTCCTAGTTCTCAACCTTCCTTAATCTTAAAAGTAGCATTCGGTTCTGAGCAGCTGCACTCAGTGTCCACCAATGGCTGCTGAGACTGTATATTTCCTCTCTCAAGTCTTGGATCCATTTGCTTTCTTGTCATTCCTTGTTTTTTGTGTATTCCTTGACTTACCTCTTCTCCTGTCTTAATTAATTAGGTTAATTTTGGGGCCTCCTACACTGTTTCACTTAAAAAGAGATTTGGCTAGGCGTGATGGTTCATCCTGTAATCCCAGCATTTGGGAGGCCATGGCGGAGGATTTCTTTGAGCCCAGGAGTTCCAGACCAGCCTGGGCAACATAGCAAGACCCTGTCTCTACAAAAATTAAAAACAAAATTGGCTGGGCATATGCCTGTGGTCCCAGCTACTCAGGAGGCTGAGATGGGAGGATCACTTGAACCTGGGAGGTTGAGGCTGCAGTGACCTATGAACCTGCCACTGCACTCCAGCCTGGGCAACAGAGTGAGACTTCAAAAAGAAGTAACACCAAAACCAATTTGTTTTAGTATTCATTAACTACATATATGGGCACTGGTAGTCTAGAGTTTGTTCTTGTATACAATGTTTTCTTAAATGAGATGATGCTATTTAATGCACTTGTTTTTTTCAACTAATGGATCTTTTAAATTTTTTTATTTAAAATTTTTGTGGGTATGTAGTAGGTATATATACTTACGGGGTACATGAGATGTTTTGATAAAAGCTCAACTAATGGATCCTGAATATCATGTATTTATAAAGATGACTGAAATATTTTCTGGAACAATGTCTGATGGAAAAATACTCAACTCCTAATTGAAGTGTTAGAAACTTTGATGTAAGCTACCTAATCTGAACTAGTTTCATGATTTATGTGCGGGTACAAGTTATGTGGTCTGTAAGGCATTTTTCAACTTGAAAATTTCAGAATTGTATTTTCACTGCCTTTATAAATTGCTTTTTTTTTTTAAATTGTAGACAGCGTCTCTGTTACCCAGGCTGGAGAGCAGTGGCACAGTCATAGCTCATTGCAGCCTCAAACACCTGGGCTCAAGTGATCCTCCCTCCTCAGCCTCCTGAAGTGCTGGGATTACAGACATGAGCTACTGTACCTGGCCCATATATTGCTATCCTTTTAAAAAGCCTATTAAGCATCATCAGAATCATCCCAAGACTCATTTACTGATTCCTAATTATTTAAAATTTTGCTTTTAGGCCAGGCATAGGGGCTCACACCTGCAATCTCAGCATTTTGGGAGGCCTGAAGTGGGAAGATCACTTGAGGTTAGAAGTTCGAGACCAGCCTGGCCAACATGGTGAAATTCTATCGCTCCTAAAAAAAAAAAAAAAAAAAAAAAATTAGTCAGGTGTGGTGGTGCATGCCTGTAATCCCAGCTACTTGGGAGGGTGAGGCAGGAGAATCACTTGAACCCAGGAGACAGAGGTTTCAGTGAGCTGCTACAGAGTGCGACCCTGTCTCAAAAAATAAAAATAAATAAAATTTTGCTTGTAAATCATGAAGCTATTGTTTTACTAGAAATGTTTTCTTCCCTGCTCAAAATCTGGCTTGTCTCAAATCTGAACTCCTCCAAAAAGCTTTCCCTATTGATTTCGGCTCATCATGCCCTCCAAGCGTCCTAGCTGCTCACCACATAGCTTCCTGAATAATATACGGTACCACTTTATGATTCCAGATACTGTGTCTCTCAGGAACTGTTATACTGTTTTCTGAATTCCCTATTGTCCCAGACATGAAGTTGCTCCTTGACAAATAGTTCCCCAAATGGTTGCACCTTCTTCACAGAAGCCTTAGGAACTTTGTCCCCAGTTTCCTAAATTTCTAAGACTTTGGTGACTTAGTAAGGAATTCTTCCCTTCCTCCTTCCTTTCTCTTCCTTCTCTCCCTTCCTTCCTTGCCACAGAGTGCAGAGTCTCACTCGACTCACTGCAACTTCTGCCTCCAGGTTCAACAAATCTTTCTGCCTCAGCCTCCCGAGTAGCTGGGACTATGGGTGTGTGCCACAATACCCAGCTAATTTTAGTATTTTTAGTAAATACAGGGTTTCACCATGTTAGCCAGGCTGGTCTCGAACTGACTTCAGGTGATCACCTGTCTTGGCCTCCCAAAGTGCTAGGATTATAGGTGTGAGCCACCACACCTGGCCCCAATAATTCTTTTTTCCTTTGAAACGGAGTCTCACTCTGTTGCCCAGGCTGGAGTGCAGTGGCGCAGTCTTGGCTCACCACAAATTCTGCCTCCCGGGTCCAAGCGATTCTCCTGCCTCAAGCCTCCCGAGTAGGTAGGATTACAGGCATGTGCTACCACATCCTTCTAATTTTTGTATATTAAATGGCAAGAGATAATTCAATCTGCCTCTCTGGCATGCCCTGGACACTAGGTCTGACAAACCCTATTTTAGTCCTTAAAACAAATGCCTACATGATCAATATGGGGAAATAAGCTGCATGGTGCCATAATTTCTATTCTAAAAGGGAAAAGGATCTCTTTAGTATTGCTTTGGAAATCATTGTTCTTTATAACTATCTTACTATTTAAAAATTGACAATTATCCTTCCATAATTAAAACAGGTAGACAACATCTTCTGCCTTTTCATTTTTTTGTAAAATGTAACCTGAACGTATTCACCATTCTTGAAGCTACCTTTCAATAATGGAGATACGGGTGCTTTATATGAATCAGCTGTTTTGATTTTTGTGGCTAAATTCTTTATTTTAAAGACTATGCAAGTTAAAAAAAATTTTTCACAATGGTCTCAAATGAAGGTGAGTGTCCCCTTCCAAACCTCCCCCACCATCTGTTTCCCAGAGGTCACCACTGAACAATTTGGTATCTCTCCAGGTAATATAATATCTTACAACTTGATTTTATCACTGAATCATGGAGAGCTCCTGTGTCAGAGGTAGGGCTCTAGACCATTTTTAGTGGTCACAGGGTTGAAATTCTTAAGTGCTGTTCCATTAGAGATTTTTATGAGACCAAATACTCTTTTGGGAAAGTCTAATATTTAGGCCATCTTTCCAGTAAGAAATTTAGAACATAAAGGATGTGTACCTTCCGATATTTTTAAGAATCAGAATGTGAAGTTAGTTGAGATTGACATCCAACGAAGCAGACTGTTTTCCACCAGCAATAAGGCTTTTATATATTTCTGATCTGTGATACTGAGAGGGTGCCTTTTCCAGGATAGAGACTAAGAACATTTAGGAAGGTGTGTTTGTAAAACAGATACAGGTTTATATTGAAGCACACTCTTTTCTGTCCCCTAACGTGCAATCTGAATGGATGCAAGTCCAGAAAGCAAACTAAAACTATATTTAAATGGCACAAGTACAAACTCCATTATACTCATGGTTTGTTCACATCATGGTTTTGATGGTATCATATATCCCATTGCTGTGATAAAGTAAGAACTAGACTAGACCGATCAACCAGAGGCCAGTTTATTGATAATGAATGAAGACTGCAATTGCAAAAAGGGCTAGAATACTTACGCTGCTGAATATATATCCTCTCCTATACAAAAGGTGATATAAGTTAAAACACTATTATAAGTTTGCTTGGTTGTTATGGAGTTAGGAGACGTGACATCTTACTCATGGTTTTTACTATACGGATATATCTTCTGAGGAGACCAGAACAGGCCCTCTCTGTGCACTGCCCCCCACCATGTCCCCACCCCAAACAGTGCTAAAGGATCACGTGGCTCCACTTTTCCCAGAGTTTACATGTAAATTACTTTCCTTCTCTTAAGCATCTGGTATACAGTAGGCTTTCTCTGTCATCCTTTAATTATGCTTTCCTAATTGTAAAGCAAATGGATCTTAAAAAAAGGTGTTTATAAACTTTTTATTTTGACTTTTGATGACACAATTTCAGACTTACAGAAAAGTTGCAATAGCACAATGAATTCCGAGATACTCTCCACCCAGATTCCCCAAAGGTTAACATTTTACGATGACATTTGATTTATCCTTCTTTGTCTGTCTCTCTCAATCTGATCGGTCAAAACTTTTGAGAATGTAAATCTTAAAGTGACATTCTATTCTAGTCCCTCCATAGTTACCAAAATTGTTTTGTTTTCGCTCTTAAAGCAAGAAGGCTGCAATTCGCATTTCCTTCTTCTTTTTGAGTTCATACCATGCGAATAGTTCAATATCGTGGGAAAAATAATACTTATGGATTACAAATACTGTCTCATAATTCTAAATTGAATTAGGCTTCTAATCTAATTCCTTTTATTCTTGGTAATTTGAAAACTAACTCTGCTGTGAACTACCAAAAAGGAGCTGCTCTCCATTTGCAGTTTTCAGTACTGCAGGAGTTTCAACAAAATATGCACTTATTACTTGTTCTTGTAACTTTGTAAAAGCTGTTGGCTCCTAGCGGGTAATAGCTAAGGTTTATTCATTTACTTGTTTCTAAAAACATTGTATCTATTAGGATTTATTTCAAGCAACTCTCTAAGGGATGGCTTAAAAAAAAGAAAAGGAAAAAAGGAACTCAGGAATGAGGTGGTTAGAAGTAGTCATTACGTATTTCAAGAAGTTGGTCAACTGAAATGCTACAAAGCAGTGACATGCTCTCTCACTTTTGAAGCTCCTGTAGTGAGGGACACTGACCTCATTTCAGATTGTCTGATGTACAATTTACAACCACCAAAGTGTACAAATCAGAAGTACAAATCATGGCTCAGTGATTCTGTGTGTGTATATCTATGCAAGCACCACTGTGTCAAGATACAGAACTTTTCCAGCTCTCAGCAGGCCTCCTCATCCCTTCCTCTACACAAATCTTTATACTATACCACTCATCAATGTCCGCCATTTTTCCTTCATTGCATTCCCTGTAACATGATGTATCATATCTTATCATTTTAAATTTTAGTTCCTTGGCAGGCACTTGGGATTAGAATGGAACTAGTATTTTAAGTCCTTCAGTTAATTCATAAAAGTTATTTACTATTCTTTAGTTTCTATCTTATTTTCTGGACCAGCATATTAGAAGCTTGTGTTTCATCTAGAAGTCTTTTATTAGTCTGTTTCTTTTGTCATCTAAATTTATAATATAGATGCCATTCCAAACTTTGGGCAACACAAGACCAAACCTCCAGTACTGAAATAAACATGGCATTTATAAAGGAAGTTCTTTATCTGGAGTGTTCTCTCCCAATCTATTAACCAGAAATATCATAAAGTAGATAATAAACATTAATTTAGGTACAGGTGCAAATCTCCCTGTGATAGTTTGCGTTTGCCTTTTATTCTCTTGGAGAGGGAGGAGAGCAGAGACATTTGATCTTTTATTTCCTGAAATTTCTCCAAGAGAGTCTCTGCAGATTAATTTTGTCATTTGGTTAAAATAAAATTAATGTCCCAGAGCCACTATAAAATTCTGGGTCTAGCCCAGCCCGGTGGCTCACGCCTGTAATCCCAGCACTTTGGGAGGCAGAGGCAGGTGGATCACGAGGCCAGGAGTTCCAGACTAGTCTGGCCAACATGGTGAAAACCTATTTCTACTAAAAATACAAAAATTAGTTGGATGTGGTGGCACACACCTGTAGTCCCAGCTACTTGGAAGGCTGAGGCAGGAGAAGTGCTTGAACCTGGGAGGCGGCGGTTGCAGTGGGCAGAGATCGTGCCACTACACTCCAGGCTGGTGACAGGGCTAACTCCATCTCCAAAAAAAAAAAAAAAAAAAAAAAATTCTGGGTCTCCAGCCTTTACTTAGGGCTCTGGTTCAGTATCTTGAAACAGTGCAATATTTACAGTGTTATGGAAAGTTCTTTTTCATTTCTGATGTTTTTATGTTTAAGAAACTTGCTGTTATTATTATCCTCTGATAAGTAGACATTGAAGGAAAATCTCTACTGCTATCATCGAAGCCACATTTTCCTCCAAGACTGGCTTTGACTGAATTTCATTTGGAATGTAAAAATGCATGCTGGGTGCAGTGGGTCAAGCCTGTAATCTTAGCACTCTGGGAGGCCAAGGTGCTCCCACCTTGGATCACTTGAGCCTAGGACTTCAAAACCAGCTTGGGCTACATAGGGACACCTGTCTCTTAAAAAAAAAATTAAGAGTGGTGGCCTGTATAGTCTCAGCTACTGGGGAGGCTGAGGCTGGAAGATCGCTTGAGTCAGGGAGGTGGAGGCCGGAGCGAACCGCAACTGTGCCACTGCACTCCAGCCTGGGCTGTTGGGGTGACAGAGCAAGATCCTGTCTCAAAAAAGGTAAAGTATGTCACATCTAAATAAAAGTGCAGACTAATCACTAGGTACCAATTCATTTATCAGTGTTATACACTGAGAACAAAAGCTCTTCCTAAACAAGGGGGAGAATTTCAGGGCTTTAGGAATTTGAAAACGTCTTCACAGTTCCTGCGAAGTCTTATTTAGGCCGGCTGTAGGCCACAGGCCTAGAGCTTGAAGCCGTCCACCAGCATCTTACACGCAGGACTGTCCTTAATGCACGAATATCTTTCCTCGAGCAAACTGCGTTTCCCTCTTAAATCCTTGTGGCCAGATCATTTTACCGGCAAAAGTCTCAGACATCTCCTGCGAATAAAAGCTTACATTCTTTCCTTGCCAGTAGAAAAACGGGGAAAACATAACCATACGTGGCAAATTTGCAGAGGGATGCATTGCACGAGCTGGTAAGATTGTTAATGAGGGCAATCTAAACACAGAAGACATTTGAGCGCGAAGAGAATGTAGATCAGTGATTAAAAGAGGTGGTGTGAGAGAGAGAAAGCTTTGTAAGATCTGGGGCGCTTTAGTATTACTACCGGGGGGCATCTAGGCAGGGGAAGAAGCGGGTGAAGAGCGTTTAGGCTTCGGTCTCTTCTCGTCCTTAGCTGTTCCAGGCCAGGGCCATTCTATTCGCCCCGGCGTAGTCTGCTCTGCTGCCCTAGACTTGCCCACTGCACCTAAGCCCCAAACTCACCTTTCCCCGCCGTCAGGAAGCCAGGTCGCTCTCACCTGCTAGAGTAACTCCCACCGCGCAGGCGCAAAAGTTAACGCTCTCCCGCCTTCCCCGCGCTGCGCTACCTTCTGAGCAGGCGCAGCGTCTCCAACGCGTTCCCTCACCGCGCAACTCGACCCCGGTGAGAGCAGAGGGCGCTCTGCGCGTCGCATTTTTGACCCACGACAGCGGCGCGCAGTCTGACGCGACAGATTGCGTCACTTCCGCCCCCTCCCGGGAGGCGGCGCTGGGCCGGTGGCAAGCCCCCGAAGGGAGCCGCAGTAGTACGACGGAAGATGGCGACGAGCGGCGGCGAAGAGGCGGCGGCAGCGGCGCCGGCGCCCGGGGCCTCGGCCACTGGGGCGGACACGACCCCGGGCTGGGAGGTGGCGGTGCGGCCCCTGCTGTCCGCATCCTACTCCGCCTTCGAGATGAAGGAGTTGCCACAGCTGGTGGCCTCAGTCATCGAGAGGTACCGGGCGGCGGCTCCGGCGGGGCGACGCTGTGGGGGGGAGGGGATTTCGAGCCGGATCGTCCGGACCCGCTTCCTGGGCTGCCTCCTGCCGCTTGGGGATCCCCGCCCCAGCCAGGGCTTCGGGGTTCCTGGGCCCCGGGACACTAGGGCTTGCCCGGGGTTCCTTCCGCCAACCCATATAAATCACCCCTACCTCAGTTTCCCCTCTCGAGCAAAACTTTTGCGGCCTCCCTTGCGGGAGGGCGTGGCCGGACACGTTTGAGAGTGACTTTGAGGTGCATTCGCCCCCTTAAGGGAATGTTCATGGGGCTGTCCCTTAGGTCAAGTCACGGATGAGTTTGCATTTCTCACCCGCACTCATCCCTCTACCCTGGGCCGCAGCGGAGCCCTTTGGTATAATTTAATAGCGGTCTTTCCGCGGTGCTGTGTTCACTGGGGGCACATGCTTTTTCTGTGACTGAAGCCACCAGCTACCATGGATGATCTCTTTTTACGTTGCACTCCTTGTGCCTTCCTACTGTATCGGTCTTTGATTAAAAACATTTCAGTGTGTGAGTCTGAGAGATCATTTTCCCAGAGGATGTGGGGTGTTTGTGTGTGTTTCTCTCTCTGCCTCGCATCCTTCTCGCATTAAAATACATCACTCATTCTTCTACAAACGGTACTATCTGTTGGTTTCCTTTTGTGTGTTTTTGTCCTTTTGCACAGTGGTTCTTAGCTAGTGAGAGTTGTGTAGGTACAAAGATGGTGATCTCAGAGTGCCTTCCTTTTCCTGACATACCGCGCTTAGAGCAGTCTTTCATTAGTTTAATGGTAGTAGACTTTTGCTTTTAAAGCCAGGCTCAGTTTCATTTTTCTAGCCATACCGCATTTCAGCAACTCGCTGCAATTGCTAACTGAGTCGTAGCTTCTTGATGACAAGGGTATATCTAGATGTTATCCAGAGTTTAGAAATTGTTATTTGTTACTCAAAGGAGGCCCATGGTTTGACAAAGTGTTTATTTTTATGCTTTTTCTTGTTAGGCTTGTGATCCTTTGAATGCAAAGTTTTTAACAAATTAGAATAAAATAATGGTTGGGTTTGGTAACTTCACAGTCAGCTTTACAGACGGATTTTCCTATCTAATCACTAGGCCAGGAATGTCCTGAAGATGTAAAGAGGTTTCAAAGATACTACTTTCAAATTATGTAGCTGCTTTTTGTTTTAAAGATTTGGATTGGCAGTATTGTTCGTGAATCATACTCATATTAACATGCAATCAGTAACGTTCCAGTCTTTTTAGGGCATTTGCATTTATGTTTTTCTGGATATAAGCTGGATGGGTTATAAAGTATTAATAATTTGTTGATACCCTTCTAAAAATCCTGTATTTGGGGGCCATGCCTAAAGCTGTAATACTTAAGCAACACCCTCCAACCAAATCCATCACTAGGTTTGAATTTTGCCATGTATGTAGTAGTGGTCTCTGCCATACCCTCTCTTTGTGCAGGTAATCAAGAGTTGCATTTGTAGACATTAATAAGACCTCTCTTTATAGTTTAGAAAAGAAGTCCAAGCTGATGGGTCTTTGGTAACATGTACTTTTTTATTGGAAGGCAAGATCTTTTAAGTCTTCTGGTTTTTGGGGCTCAGTTAACTTTGAAAGCCTATGTGTCCTCTGCAGGCTGTGTGAGAGGAGTATGATCTAAAGAAAAATTTCCAGAAGAAATACCTGGCTTACAAGTTCTTCACAGTGAGAACAGCTAAATGTACAAGTGTTTGGTTTGTAATAAAGTAGGGGTTGGCAGATGTCCTGTAAATGGCCAGATAGTAAATAATTGTGGGTCATGTGGTTTCTGTCGACTGCTCAACTCTGCCATCATTGTGTGAGCAGTCACACACCATACATAAATGAATGGGCATGGCTGTGTTCAAAATTGTATCTGTGGGTACTGAAATTTGAATTTCTTGTGATATCTACATGTCACAAAATATTCTTTTGATTTTTTTTTTTTTTCCAATCACTCTTAGCCATACAAAAACAGGTGATTTGGCTTGCAGGTTTGCCAACCCCTAGCTTGGAGCACACACATTATACGCTGCTATCAGTATTCTATTTTTCAAAGCTTTATTGATTGATTGATTGATTGATTGATTGATTTGGAGACAGTCTTGCTCTGTTGCCCAGGCTGGAGTACAGTGGCACAATTTCAGCTCACTGCAACCTATGCCTCCCGGGTTCAAGTGATTCTTGTGCCTCAGCCTCCAGAGTAGCTGGGATTACAGACGTGCGCCACCATACCCAGCTAATTTTTGTATTTTTAGTAGAGATGAGGTTTCACTATGTTGGCCAGTCTGGTCTTGAACTCCTGACCTCAGGTGACCTGCCCGCCTCAGCCTTCCAAAGTGCTGGGATTATAGGCATGAGCCACCGCGCCCGGCCCAAAGGTTTTATTTATTTGTCTTTCCCTGTCTCCGAGGACCATCTGTTTTTCTGTTGCAGTCTACTACTCTTTTCTTCCTTTTTGATATCCTGGCTCCATCGTGCCAGCTTTTACTCTCTACCTTGTAGCCTACTTATCTATTGCATTTCTCTCTTAACTGTTGAGAATGATGACATGTGCTCAAGAGACTCCTCAGTACACCACCATTCTAAATCTTCTTTTATACTTGAAATTAACCTTTTGAAGAAAAGGTAGATTATACATTCCAAGGCCTAACCCCCTGTTTCTTCAGTTTGACTTTGAAGCCAAACTGAAACAGAGGAGGAATAGATCAACACAGATGAGTTGGAAAGCATACTCTAAAAAGTCTTTGGATTATTTATTTATTTTTAAAATTTATTATTTTAAAACTTTTATTTATTTTAAATATATTTATTTTTATTTTTTACTTTCTAAGAGACGGGGTCTTGCTTTGTTGCCAGGCTGGAGTGCAGTGGCTATTCCCAGGCGCGATCCCACTACTGATCAGCTCGGGAGTTTTGACCTTTTCTGTTTCTGACCTGGGCTGGTTCACCCCTCCTTAGGCAACCTGGTGGTCCTCTGCTCCCGGGAGGTCACCATATTGATGCTGAACTTAGTGTGGAAAAGATCTGCATAGAGCACTACAGCCCAGAACTCCTGGACTCAAGTAATCCTCCAGCCTTAGCCTCCCGAGTAGCTGGGACTACAGGCATGTGCCATTGCACCTGGCTAGATTTTTTAAAAGAAAAAGATAATCTGAATTTATTTAAAGGGAAGAGTTTTTTTTCCTGTTGCCTGTAGCTAGCATGTATTTTAGTAGTAAAGACTACTAAAATCTTTTTTCCATTGTAAGAGACATGGCCTCCCCCCGTTGCCGAGGCTGGAGCACAGTGGGACGATTGTAGCTGACTGCAGCCACAAACTCCTGGACTCAAAGGATGCTCCTACCTCAGCCTTCTGAGTAGCTACAGTAGCTAGCTAGACTAGAAGTTCCCACCACCAGGCCCAGCTTCAACTCTTTTTAACACTGTTACTTAATACATAGTTTAAAGAACATTTTAAACACACTGTTACTTTTCCAAGCCAGAAATGGAGCACAACTAGCTCAATAGAGCACATGCCATCCATGGGATTAGTTAGTGTAATCATTGCTGAATGTAGCCTTCTGTGTTAAGGTACAGATAATTCCTTTCTTAACTCTGTGTAAGATATGCTGGTGAGCATGGTTATCACTGAACATTTGATTGACTCTTTGTAGATAAAAAGGAATATGCTCCTTCCTCTGAGCCAGTTCTTTCTGGGCTGAACTGGCCTCTTTAATGAGAAACGTCTTCAAGGTTTCTGTTTCCAGATATTTGCTAGAATTTAGGGCAAATAAATCTACTTGGGAAGGGGGAGATTGTTACAACTTTTCCATTAGATAATGCACAGTCATTTCCTAAAAATCTTGAAAGGAAGAAAGGGAGGCACTAATGCTCTGATCCTTTGAATTTATAAGCAATAGGATGTAAAATGATAATTGACCTACAGGAAAAAAAAAGAGTCTGCCACAGAAAGATACAGTTGTAAGATTAGTACTTGTGACTGATGTTTCTGTATCTTAGTATCACATTAACTACAGATTTGTCAAGAGTACCAGGGAAGTATCTGAAAGATAGTTTTCAGTTCTTTGCTTAACATGAAGCAGATTAGATAGAAAGATAGGAATAAGCATGATGGATTCTATATATTCTTGGGAGTACATGAAACTGATGAAGGGAAAGGAGCTTGTAGAATTTCTACCACTTACAAAAAAGGTCGATAGTATGATATTGAAGAGGGAGAAGGGAGGTGAATCCTTAGTCTTTTATGATGCCTCCTCCTCAGATTTCCATTTCTTGCTAAAAAGAGCTAGATTTTTCCAGACCCTGCCAGTTCTTTTTTCACTTACACATCAAATTGGATTTCTCTAACCTGGCTGCTTAGCTGCTGTTTCCCTTTGTACTCTGCCACATTTGTTTGGTATGGAGTATAAAAGCTTCAGATTCTGTATCAGCGGTGTTTCAGGCTCAGTGGTGCTGTTGTTGCAGTTCGTTAGGAGCAGCAGGTGATTTAGGAAGATAGCTTGACCAACCAGAGCAAAGATATACATTCACTTTTGTCTCTCGATTTTTCTTCCTGTGCATTATATTTACTTCAATTTCTTCATTCTTCTCCTTCCTACTCAGCTTTCTGCCCTCTGTTCCATTTTTCCATTTCTTATCCCCTGGTGTCTTGGTGTCTGTCATTTTCTCAGGGAACGAGGGTGAGGTCGGAAATTATGACAGCACATCCATATTAGCTGACTCATGCACACTGTTTCTTTAAAATCAAGAGATATGCCAGGCATGGTGGCTCTCGCCTGTAATCCCAGCACTTTGGGAGGCCGAGGCAGGTGGATCACGAGGTCAGGAATTTAAGACTAGCCTGGCCAAGATGGTGAAACTCCATCTCTACTAAAAATACAAAAATTAACCAGGCATGTTGGTGAGTGCCTGTAATCCCAGCTACTCAGGAGGCTGAGGCAGAGAATTGCTTGAACCCAGGAGGCGGAGGTTGCAGTGAGCTGAGATCGTGCCACTGCACTCCAGCCTTGGCGACAGAGTGAGACTCCATCTCAAACAAACAAACAAACAAACAAAAACAAGAGATATGACAATGTTCATTACTTCTCTGTTTCCTCCTTCAAGTCTTTAAAACCAGTTTTTCCCAGGTTTATCTTTAGTTGCCTTATGCACATTGTAAGTAGAGCTGAAGACTGCTCCATTTTTCCTCTGCCAATGTCCATCTTTCCCTAAAATGCATTCTTCCTGTTTTTGTTTTTGTTTTTTAATTTGGAGGTGGAGTCTTGCTCCCATCACACGGTCTGGAGTGCAGTGGCGCGATCTGGGCTCACTGCAACCTCTGCCTCCCTGGTTCAAGCGATTCTCCTTCCTCAGCCTCCTGAGTAGCTTGGATTACAGGTGTGCGCCACCATGCCCTGTCAATTTTGTGTATTTTTAGTTGAGACAAACATTTGCCATGTTGGCCAGGCTAGCCTCAAACTCCTGACATCAGGTGATCCACCTGCCTCGGCCTCCCTAAATGCTCGGATTACAGAGCTGAACCACTGGGCCTGGCCTTCCTGTTTCTTTATTGGAATAAGGATGTTGTGTACTTCTAGGCGAGGAAGTTGGGCTCATTAGATAACAATAGGATGACATTGAACCAGGCAATTAGATGAGTTAACACCTATTTTTTTTTGATATGCTTCATTATCAGAATGGGTATGAAAGCAGTGGACTAAGTCCATCCTATGGGTAGGCAGTTTTTCCTCTTAGATTTGGTAAACCCCTTCAGCTGGAAAAAGTCGGGGTAAGCAACTCTGAACTTTGGAAATAAAGCATGGAAGGTAAATAAACCAAGTAAATAACATCAAATTACAGAATGGGAAAGCCTTAGAACAATGAATAAGAAAGCATAAGGCTGGAAGTGAAGGAAAAGCTAAGTATATGAGGTAGAAACGGGGATTTAGTAGGGAGTGTTCTGTTGTACATGTGAGCCTTAAAACTGTGTTTAGTCACCAGGAACTTTTGAGTGCTGCTTGTTGTTGAAAGGTTTTTGTTTCCTCCTTTTTGTATCCCTACAAATGGAAAATGACCCTCAGTGGGCAGGAGGATCCTTGCACACATCATATATGTTCCATAAATATTTTTTCTTGGTGAAGGAGTTATTCTAGGTTAGGCGCTAATCTTTGATACATACCCATTTATCCTTGATAGATCTCCAAATAGCAAAGTGCTTACAATGCCAGTTATTTGAGGTGATTTATCACTGACATTGGCCCCTTCCAAATAGTGACTTGTCCTTCTGGCTCATGTGTTCGTTTGGCAAGCAGATAGTCTTGCGGGCAGTGAATGGAGTGTTCACACTGTTTACGTTTCCCTTCTTAGGTTGATACTTTTTTTTTTTTTTTTTTT
>NW_016107330.1:9477542-9491783 GCF_001604975.1 Cebus imitator | reverse complement strand
TTTTTTTTTTTTTTTTTTTTGAGTTGGTGTCTCACTCTTTTGCCCAGGCTGGAGTACAGTGGCACAATCTCTGCTTACTGCAACCTCTGCCTCTCGGGTTCAGGCGATTCTTGTGTCTCAGCCTCCTGAGTAGCTGAGACCACAGGTGGGGGCCGCTACACTTGGCTAATTTTTGTATTTTTAATACAGACAGGGTTTCAGCATATTGGCCAGGCTGGTCTCGAACTCTTGACCTCAGGTGATCCACCTGCCTCAGCCTCCCAAAGTTCTGGGATTACTTGGTTGAGCCACTGGTTGCAATGTGCCCCACCATAGGTTGATACTTGTTGCTGAGGATTGACTCACTAAGGAAACTATTCAGCCACATTGTTGTTCTTTTCATTTAATAAGATACATTTTAGTCTTGGCTTCACCTTCTTGTGTCATCAGTTGTGGATTAGCACCTAATTTGATAGAGAGAATGACTTTAAATGTATCCAACCTTTAAACTAGTTGGGCTCTAGATTTTTTGAGAAGAAGGCATTTCCCCAGCTAAGGATAAGGGATGTGGTTAAAAAAGAACAAAATCACTGACTCTGTTGTGATCTTACTTTAGTCTATAGTCAGGGGGTTAGGGTAGGTGGTGACTCTGGTACCCAGTGAATTTTGGATTTTAGCACTGATCATATGATTTCTTACCTGGAATTGTTGATTCCTTTTAAATTACTGCATTATGGGCCAGCCTTATTTGGTCTGAAAATTGGTTACTTTAATCTGTATTACCACTAACAGTATATCGAGTACTCTGGTTTACCCTTTTTGACCATCAGTAATAAAGGCATATTAGCGATTGGTCCTTGCCAGTCAGTAATGTAGAACTTATTGATACCCTCTTAGGTCTTTACTTGCATTTCATTAGTTCTGCTTGAGTTTGAAAATGTTTTCTGTTTTTTAATCTCTGCTTCTTACTAAGCCTCATGACCTTGAATGAGATATTTAATTTTAATTCTCTGTGCTTCACTTTCCCAATCTTTTTTTGAGACAGAGTGTCGCCGTATTGCCCAGCCCAGAGTGCAGTGGTTCAATCTTGGCTCACTGCAATCTCCACCTCCTGGGTTCAAGCAATTCTGCCTCAGCCTCCTGAGGAGCTGAGACTATAGGCACGTTCCACCACGCCTGGCTAATATTTGTATTTTTAGTGGAGATGGGTTTTCACCATGTTGGCCAAGCTGGTCTTAAACTCCTGACCTCACATGATTCAACTGCCTCGTCTTTCCCAATCTTGAATGGGAATAGGATGATGATACTACCTACCAGGTAGTAAGGATTAAATAATGTAATATCCATAAAGGGGTATCTGGCACATAGTAAGTGCTAAGTAGATGCTGGCTGAATTATTATTATTTTTGCAGTGAATCAGAAATCCTGCACCATGAGAAGCAGTACGAGCCATTCTACTCATCTTTTGTTGCACTTTCCACACACTATATCACAACAGTTTGCAGTCTCAGTAAGTATTCCGCTCTTGTCACTCCCTTCCGAGGGCTTGTGAATAGGGGGATTGTTTATCCTCTCAATAGAGTATCTGAAAAGTTGTTAATGAAATCTAGGTTTTAGCACTCCTAAGCCGGTCACCCAAAAGTGGAGACAACTGTTAGCCAGGATGAGGCTCCAGAGATTCCCTTATAACCAAGTAGAATTTTAAAACTGCTTGCCTTGGACACCTGCTTTATAACTATTAAGCCAGCTTCCTTTTCCTTCTTAATCCAAAGCATTTTATTGATTTCTCATGTAATTACTGGTGTGTTAATTCTTCCTGGGGGGAAGGGGTGGTGGTTACTGACCTCTGGAGTTAGCAACCACTAACCAAGGCTCTATTCCTTGTTTGATTTTGGTGAGGATATGAATTCTCCTTTGTGTTCTCTGGTATATGAAGGGATTTCAACTTGAGATCTCCATTTCCTTCATTTTTTTTTTACCCCCAAAATGGCTAAGCCCTACTGTACATTTCTGAATTTTTATATTTTCTAAAAATCCTAATTCAAATAGTTCTGAAGAATTCCAATTGTTTTAATTTTGTTTTTTTAGAGACAGGGTCTTGCTCTGTCACCCAGGCTGGATTACAGTGGCGTGATTATAGCTCACTGCAGCCTTGAACTCCTGGGCTCTAGTGATTCTCCTGCCTCAGCCTCCTTAGTCCTTGCTGGGACTGCAGGTGCAAGCCACCATGTCCAATTAATATATTAATTTTTTTGTAGAGACAGAGTCTCCCTCTGTTGCCTAGGCCAGTCTGGAACTTCTGGGCTCAAGCAATCTTCTTACTTTGGCCACCCAAAGTGCTGGGATTACAGGCAGGAGCCACCACAAACTGTTTATTGGAATAGTTTACTAAGCAAGTAAACTGAAAGGGAACTGTAGAGTTGCTGAGTAATCCTTTAGTGTCTATCCAATACTGTTTATTACAGGCACTGGATACTGGTGGAAGAATCAAGTTTAGCTTGGAGAAACTTTATATAAGGAAGCCATTTTATTGTTTTAAATTATACCGAAAGATTTTATTCATTTATTTATTTATTTTGAGATCGGGTTATGAGACTACCTTTTTGTATTTTTGGTAGAGATGGGGTTTTGCTATGTTGGCCCAAGCTGGTCTCAAACTCCTGGGCTCAAGTGATCCACCTGCCTCAGCCTCCCGAAGTGCTGGGATTACAAGTGTGAGCCTCTATGCCTGACCAGGACTTCATTTTAGAATCCATAGAAAGGAGTGGTAGTATTGTTTAGTGCAAGTTTGTCCAACTCACTCCTGAGGGCCGCAGGTGGCCCAGGATGGCTTTCAATTTGGCCCAACACGAATTCATAAACTTTCCTAAAACATTATGAGCATTATGAGATTTTTTTTTGCCTTTTATTTATTTTTTTTTTTTTAAAGAGCTCATCAGCTATCATTACTTTTAGTGTATTTTATGTGTGGCCCAAGACAATTCTTCCATTCCAGTGTAGCCCAGGGAAGCCAAAAGATTTCACATTGCTGGTTTAGTGGTTAAGAGCATAAAGTCTAGAGGCTGACTGCCTGGATTTAAATCTAGCTATGTGACTTTGGTCAGGTCATTTAGTTAGCTGATCTGTTACAAATGAGCAGGGGATAATACGAATATTTGTTCATAGAATTGGTTTAAGAATTAAATGAGTTAATACATTTGAAGGGCTTGGCACTGGTGTGATGTAAGTATTTCCTATTAAAATTATCCTAATTTTTAGTAAATATGAGATAAACTGATCTGATAGTTATTGATGTCAAAATACCTTTGTTTGCCCCTTGGGTTTTTGGCTCCGAATAATTGTTTTGATATTGGGAATGTTGGATATAGAGCTCAATACTTATTTTGCTTGATTTAATGACCAAGGCTGAGCAGTCTGAAATTGAGTAATGTTTATTACTTTCTCAGTTCCCCGGAACCAACTCCAGTCAGTGGCAGCAGCCTGTAAAGTTCTAATTGAGTTTTCTCTCCTGCGTCTGGAGAATCCAGATGAGGCTTGCGCTGTGTCCCAGGTAAGAGTGCTGGGCCCATTTCTTGCCCTTATTCTGAAGCACTATTGTGATTGACTAGTGGAATAGAGCAGAGGTCAGTGAACTTTTTCTGTAGTAAGCCAGATAGGAAATCATTTGCAGGCCATATGTTATCTATTGCAGCTAGTTAACTGCCTTTTTAGTGTGAAAGCAACTCGAGATTAATATGTAAATGATGAACGTGGCTGTGTTCCAGTAAACTTTATTTACAAAAACAGGCAGTGGGTGAATTGGAACTGTAGTTTGCCAACCTCTGGTACATGGGGTTACAGAGTCTTCTCAAGGATTGCACATTACATACCTACAGGGGCCAGGTAGGTAACAGAAAATGAGCAAAGCATGCTAGTTGAGAAGATTGCAGCCCCAACTAAAGGGGCCAACCTCTTTGGCTGTAGCTCATTACTGCCCTGCAGGAATGGAGGTGCAAGGTTGCTATGCTGTGAATTATTTGAGAGCGAGAAGTTTGAATTTGCATGTGAATCTTTTCATTCACTTCAAATAAAAAAAAAATACTCTGAGAATAATAAGACAAATCTGCGAGCTAGGTATGATCTAAGGACATCAGCTTGCAGTCTTTACTTCAGTTTACATGAACCTAAATTTGGCCCTGTGCCAGTTAGAATTTCTCAGAGTAGAATTTTATGAAAGATATATTTGCATTTGTTTTCTTTTCAGAAACACTTGATTCTCCTAATCAAGGGCCTGTGCACTGGCTGTAGCCGACTAGATAGAACTGAAATTATCACATTTACAGCAATGATGAAATCCGCCAAGCTGCCCCAAACAGTGAAGACACTTTCAGATGGTGGGTGTTCCTTCTGCAGACCTGATGATATGGCCACCTCCGTGCCACCTTTTCTATGGCACCTTTGCCTTCTAGTGGCACTTTCCTTAGCCCTTTTTTTGATTTTGTATTTTACAGTGGAAGATCAGAAAGAGCTGGCCTCACCAGTAAGTCCTGAGTTGAGGCAAAAGGAGGTACAGATGAATTTTTTGAACCAGCTGACCTCAGTTTTTAACCCTAGAACTGTAGCATCACAACCTATCAGTCCACAGACTCTGGTGAGTTTCTTGAGTCAAATGTCTTCTTCTCTGTAGGATTTCTTAAGATGAGAACACTAGGGGAGAAAAAGTAATGTGTTTTATGTTTGATATAAAATGATATACGTGTCTGTGGGACAAAACAAATTGAGGAATACAAAATAAAACAAGGAAAATTCACCGTAACTCCTTCTGTCCACAGCTATTACTGTTTTGATGACTATTCTAGCATTCTCTCAAAGCACATAAACAAATGTGAGGTGTATGTACAGTTTGCCATATAAAGGCATCACTCCATACTAGTTATAGAACATTAATTTAAAGCTGCATATTTTTTTCCCTCCTCTTGGGAATGTAACCTATATTTTTTCCAACATTAGTGAGGAATTTTCCCTTTGTTAACTGGGAAGCCTAGAGAGTATCCATGCAGCTGCTGCTCGCTATTGACGGTTGGTTTGGTGAAGAGATAATAGTGTCTTGATAGGCCCTATGTTTCTTTTCAGGTGGAAGGAGAAAACGACGAGCAGTCATCCACCGATCAAGCCTCAGCTATCAAAACCAAGAATGTGTTCATAGCTCAGAATGTAGCTAGTCTTCAAGAGCTTGGTAAGAGTCCCAGCTGTTGTCAGAAAGCTGATTTCTAGGCTGTCAGAAATTCCTAAGTGTGCTTCTGTCATGTGGAGAAGTATCAACCATGAGACGAAGGCCTGTTTGTAAGGTCATGGTTTTCATTCATTTAGGTGGCTCAGAGAAGCTACTGCGTGTGTGTTTGAACCTGCCATATTTTCTGCGCTATATCAATCGGTTCCAAGATGCAGTGTTAGCTAATTCCTTCTTCATAATGCCTGCAACAGTAGCAGATGCCACTGCTGTTCGTAATGGGTAAGTTGCTTCCTGGTGCACATGCTTTACCTTTTTGTTATTGTTTTGTTTTGTTTTGAGACAGGGTCTTGTTCTGTCACTCAGGCTGGAGTGCAGTGGTGTGATCTCAGCTCACTGTAACCTCTGTATCCTGGGCTTAAGCAATTCTCCCACTTCAGCCTTCTGAGGAGCTGGAACTATAGGCATACACCACCATGCCTGGTTAATTTTTGTCTTTTTTGTAGAGTTGGGGTTTTGCTGTATTACCCAGGCTCGTCTTGAACTCCTGGGCTCAAGCAGTCCTCCCGCCTTGGCCTCCTAAGTGTTGGGATTATAGGCGTGAACCTCTGTTGGGCCCATGCTGATAATTTCTTTAACTGTCACATTATAGAAGGGAATGATTCTAAGAGACATTTGTCGATCTCTGTTATGTTCCAGCTTTCATTCACTGGTGATTGATGTAACTATGGCATTGGATACCCTTTCTCTACCTGTGTTGGAACCTCTCAATCCTTCTCGTCTACAAGATGTGACAGTCCTTAGCCTAAGTTGTCTGTATGCAGGTGAGAAGTTATTATGTCTGGTGTCATTTTCTCAGTCAAGCACAGATATACTTTCAGGAAACCATGAAAATCCTTCTGAATACTCTACTCATCCCCCTTTACTTCCTCTCTTTCCCCAAGGATCATCTAACATCGCATCAAGGTGAAATGAGGTCTCAATAGGAATCTTTGTAAATGGTCCTGTTGTTTCACTGCTGCCATTGTGTTATAGGCATATTTGGTTTTATAGTATGTGCAGACATTAAGTATTTACTATATAAAAAGGAAAGTGCCAAAGACTGATGGGATATTGAAATGAACCATGTGTAGTCTCTGCCCTCAAGGAGCCTATATTAGAGCAGCAAAGAACACATAGGGCTAAATAGTATAATGTAAAACAGAATGATAAAGGCAGTAAGAGAAATATGGAATATTTTGGGTACACAAAGAAGAGGGGAATTGAGTCTTGCTGTAACGTCAGGTTTGAAGAAGGCTTCATGGAACAGGTGGTATCTGTTTATGTTGATAAATGCGAAGAATGGTATTCTTTAAGCTTCCATAAAATCCCCTTTCTTCCTGTTGATCTTACTGCCTTTGAAGCAAGGCCTGACACCTGGTGTTTACTCTCTTTTAAGTTATTGTTAAAAGGACTTTTTAGTCCAAGTCACTGATCCTTGGCTTTAAGTTCCAAGACATATCATATCTCTAGTATGTCTTAGAAGTTACAGCAATTTCAGAAGTTTACTTGGTTTTGCAAGTGAGGATTTGAGTAGATTGTCTTGGAAACCTGACCTTGGGAACACCATGAAATTGCTGAGGTTGATCTCCCTACATTCTCTGAACAGTTTTAATTTGAACATCTATGTGTGAATAGGAATATAAAGACAAAGGCATCTCTGCCCTCAAGGACTTTACTGTCTTTTAGAGGGTATTAGTAAATTACTTTTGTAAGTAAAGAAACTGAGTGAGAGATGAGACAGTGCTTTGGAAGTTTAGAGGAGGGAGAACTCACTTTCAGTTGAGAAAGGCAGTAATCATGGAGGAGTTCTGATGTTGATTCTTAAGTCAGGTAGGATCTTGGCTTGGCTGTTTCTAGGCAGAGGCAAAAGCAGACAAAAAGTATCCGAGAGTCTGGAGTAATATACTCTATAAATCTGTGTGTGTGTGTGTGTGTGTGTGTGTGTGTGTGTGTAAGTAAGTGAGTCTGTAGGTTTTATGGCTGTTTGTGGGTGTTGTATAATTGGACAGAAAGTAAGACTCAATTAGAGATGCAGATGAAGTCATTTGGACCATATCCTGTAGATAGTAGAGACCATTAAAGATTCTGAGCTGTGAGAGGATCTGAGGTATATTTTAGGAAGAACATTCAGGCAGTAGTGTACAAGGTGTTTTGGTGTGGGGAAATGTTGGAGGCAGGGAAATTGCTTAGGAGGAATTTGCAGTCATTCAGGCAGCACCCATATAGGGCCTCAGCTAGGGCAGCAGCATTAAGAGCAGAAACTTAAGGATGCATGTGAGAATATGTTCTCTCCTGACTAATTTCCAGTATTGAGCTTCCTTGTGTTCTGCTGTTGATTTTGCATTTTTAAATTTGGGGTTTATTTAATTTGATTTCCATGGAACTTCATAACCCTCACATGGATCTCAGCGTGCTCAGTAAGTGATTAAAGTCAATAAGGACTAGAGATTCTTTAAAGATTCATAGTTGGATTAAAGATCCCAAAGCTGGTTTGTTAAAATTTGATGACTTGGGATTTGATTTAAGGAAAGAGATTTGGCTATGATGTCTTTGAGAAGTTCCAGGTATGGGATTTTTTTTCTATAATCTTAAAATTTATTTTAATTTTTTGAAATTACTAGATTTTATTATTTATTATTTAAGAAATATGGTCTTGCTATGTTGCCCAGGCTGGATTTGATTGAACTCCTAGGCTCAAGTGATCCTCTCACTTCAGCCTCTTGAGTCCACTGTGCCTGGCTGTAGATTTTAGTTTTAATTAATTAGTTAATTAATTTTTTTTTGAGACGAAGTTTCACTCTTTTGCCCAGGCTGGAGTGCAGTGGCACGATCTCTTGGGATTTGATCATTGCAACCCCTGCCCCTACCGGGTTCAAACAATTCTCCTGCTTCAGCCTCTCAAGTAGCTGGGATTATAGGCGCCTGCCACCACACCTGGCTATATTTTGTATTTTTAGTAGAGACAGGGTTTTGCCATGTTGGCGAGACTGGTGTCGAACTCCTGACCTCAGGTGATCCAGCCACCTTGGCCTCCCAAAATGCTAGGATTACAGGCATGAGCTACCATACCTGGCCCATTTATTTTTATTACTTTTTTTTTTTTTTTGAGACAGAATCTTAGTGTTTCAGCCAAGTGGGAGTGTAGTGGACCAATCATAATTCACTGTAGCCTCAAACCCCTGGGTGCAAACGATCCTTCCACATCAACTACCCGAGCAACTGGAACTAGAGGCATGTGTCACAACATCTGGCTTAGATTTTAATTTTAAAGCAGTTTTAGATTTAGAGTTCCCATATACTCCCTCTCCCCTATAGCTAGTTTCTCTTATCAGTAATACTTTTAATTAATGTGGTATATTTATTATTGATGAACCAGTATTGAGATATTATTAACTAAAGTCCATAGTTTACATTGGGGTTCCCTTTTTGTGTTGAACAGGTCTGTGGGTTTTGACAGATGTATAGTGTCATGTATCCATGATTGCTATATTGTACAAAATATATCCATGATTGCTATATTTCACTGCCCTAAAAATCCCCTTTGCTCCACCTGTTCATTCCTTACCCCATCCCTTGACCCCTGCTAACACCACTGATCTGTTTACTATCTCTCTAGTTTTACCTTTTCTAGAATATCATATAGTTGGGATCATACAATAAGCAAGATTTTCAGATTGGCTTCTTTCTCTTAGCAATATGCATATAGGTTCCTCCGTGTCGTCTTATGGCTTAATAGTCCATTTCTTTTTATTGCTGAATTAATATTCCATTATATGGATATACCATAATTTATCTGTTCACCTGTTGAAGGGCATTTGTGTGTTTTGTGTGTGTGTGTGTGTGTGCGTGTGTGTGTGTGTGTAGTTTTTTGCTTATTTGGATAAATACCTAGGAGTCTGGTTGCTGAATTGCATGGCAAACCTATTTATTCTTACTCTTAATGGCATTTATTTTAAGTAATCAAGTCATGGAATTGCTTGTGGGTGGAGTGTGCTTTTTTGTTTCAGCTTTGGTGGATTCTTGGGTGTACTCCATGGCTGAGATCTGTGCATCATCTTTTTCAGGTGTGAGTGTGGCGACCTGCATGGCCATCCTGCATGTGGGTAGTGCCCAACAAGTGCGGACAGGGTCCACGAGCTCCAAAGAAGACGACTATGAAAGTGACGCAGCTACAATTGTCCAAAAATGTGTAAGCCAAAGATCTGGGGATAAGGGAACCTTGATTGTTCAAATGAGGGTGTATGGCCAGTTCCATGGTAGAGGAAAGAATTTAGAGTATCTTCCACATTACTTTCCCTGGTAGTAGGTCTAAGATGTAAGCATCTAGCTTGTTGATTTGGTGTACTGGTTTTGCACAGGTGCTTTCCTGTCACTGTTGCCTCTGTAGAACACACTTGAAAGATTCGCCATTAATTCAGCATATATGTTTGAGGACTTACTGTGTGTCAGTATACTTTTTGGGGAATGCAGTAAACAGGAAAATTTTGGATTGTGATTAAGTGTGCTGAAACAATACATTATGACTGAAAGTGATCTGGGCCGGGTGTGTGGCTCACGCCTGTAATGCCAGCACTTTGGGAGGCTGAGGCGGGTGGATCACCTGAAGTCAGGAGTTCAAAACCAGCCTGGCCAGCATGGTGAAGCCCTGTCTCTACTAAAAATACAAAAATTGGCCGGGCGTGGTGGTGCATACCTGTAATTCCAGCTACTTGGGAGGCTGAGGCAGGAGAATCGCTTGAGCCTGGGAGGTAGAGGTTGCAGTGAGCCAAGATCACACCATTGCACTCCAGCCTGGACAACAAGAGTAAAACTCGGTCTTAAAAAAAAAAAGAAAAAAACAGTGATCTGATGAGCTGGGCATGCTGCTTTTGATTGGGAGGAGGGATGACTTCTGAGAAGGTGACATTTGATCCAAATGAAAAGAGGAAGTCAGCTCCATGTGAAGGTCAAGGGAAGTGTGATGGAATGGTATCATTTTAAAGAGGATACTGAACTCTTCAAGTCAAATTGATTTGGGTATGAGGCAGTATTTCTAATGAAATGTGTCAGCTTGTTCAGATTTTGTGTCTGTTTGATATTGTACAGCTTGAAATCTATGACATGATTGGACAAGCAATCAGCAGTTCTCGCCGGGCTGGTGGGGAGGTAAGAAGCATATCTCTGTAGCATACTTCCTATCTTGTCCTCTCTGAGATGTGAATCTCTCTGTGATTATATTTTTTGTTTTGTGCTTTTTACAACAGCACTATCAGAATTTCCAGTTGCTAGGTGCTTGGTGCTTATTAAACAGCCTTTTCCTCATACTGAACCTCAGTCCTACTGCATTGGCTGATAAGGGGAAAGAGAAAGACCCGCTGGCTGCCCTCCGAGTCAGAGACATCCTTTCTCGTACTAAAGAGGGAGTGGGCTCCCCTAAACTGGGGCCTGGAAAAGGGTATGTGTCTACTTGATTATAACTTTTATTTTATTTCCTTAATATATTATATTGACAAGGACCTCTTCATATCAATAGGAAAATTTGCCTTCCTACCTGGTTTGAATTTAAGAACTAAGACAATGATCATGATCTACTATCTCCACAGCATAGCTTTGTGATTTTTAGGAAAGTCACTCATTGTCTTTGATCCTATTTCCTCATCTATCAGAGGGAAAAAATATCTGTGTAATGTGTATTTCAGGAATTTTATGAAGTTCAAATCAGAAAAAACATGTTTCTGTCTTGTAAAGCTGGCTTGTTTGACTTGGAGTTGGGTACTTGCATGTGTAACCCATTAAGAAGGGAATATTATCAGAGCCTCCTGGTTTACTTCCTCCTATTGTTTTGATAAAATCTGGGAAATAATTACTGCTTGCTAGGAAAGAAGAGATATGACCAATGTGCTATTCAGGTTTCGTTTTCTAAGCCCAGGTATTTCTGGATTTTGTTTTTTATTCAATCTGTATCATATACTGGGCCCTTTTCTAGGCATTGAGGTTATAGCACTAAACAAAGTAATGTCGTTGTCTTTATGGAGTTTATGTCTGGAGAAACAGTGAACAAATCTAATAAGTAGATTATAGATAATCATATATAAACGTTGTGAAGAAAAGGATGTCAGAGTGAGGGGCCGGAGAGTTATAGGGGGTTTATATTGTATTATATATTTATTTTAAAAACATTTTTATTTTATTTTATTTTGACACAGAGTCTTGTTCTGTCGCCCAGGCTGGAGTGCAGTGGTGTGATCTCGGCTCACTGCAACCTCTGCCTCCTGGGTTCAAGCAGTTTTCCTGCCTCAGCCTCCCAAGTAGCTGGGACTACAAGTACGTGCCACCACACCTGGCTAATTTTTGTATTTTTAGTAGAAATGAGGTTTCACTATGTTGGTCAGGCTGGTCTTGAACTCCTGACCTCATGAGCCACTGTGCCTGACCTAAATTCTATTTAATTTTAATTTAATTTATTTTAATTTAATTTTATTTTTTTGAGACCGAGTCTCACTCTGTTGCCCAGGCTGGAGTGCAGTGGCTTGATCATGGTGCACTGTATCCTCCACTTCTCAGGTTCAAGCAATTCTCATGCCTCAGCTTCCCAAGTTGCGGGGATTACAGGTGCACGCCACCACACCCATCTAATTTTTTTTTGTATTTTTAGTAGAGACGGGGTTTCACCGTGTTGACCAGGATGGTCTCGATCTCTTGACCTCGTGATTCACCCGCCTCGGCCTCCCAAAGTGCTGGGATTACAGGCTTGAGCCACCGCGCCCGGCCACCCATCTAATTTTTGTGTTTTTAGTAGAGACAGGGTTTTACCGTGTTGGTCAGGCTGGGTCTCGAACTCCTGGCCTCAAGTGATCTGTTCACCTCAGCCTCCTAGAGTGCTGGGATTATAGGTGTGAGCCACTGTACCCAGCCCAGGGCTATTATTTTAGTTAGGATGATCCAGAAAGGGCTCCAAAGACATGATGTGGAGACCATATGTTAGGTGACAGAGATTCCCATGTAAGAATTTGGCGTAGAATTGTTCAGGTTTGAGGTGGAAGTATGATTGACATTTCTGAGGATCAGCAAGGTCAGTGTGACTAAAATAGAGAAACCAAGAGGGAGAGTGGTAGAAAATTAGGTCAGACAGGTAGCCAGTGGCCAGATCATTTAGGGCCAAGTGTAGTCAGTAACTGTTAGAGGGATTAAACATGGGAGAGATGTGACCTGATTTATTGGTGATCTGAGAATAGACTGCAGGGCATAAGACAAGAAGGAGGGAGAACAGTTAGCAGCTAATGTGTTATTCCAGATGAGAGATGAAGGAGCCTTGGAATAAGGTGATGTGGCAAAGACAGAGAAAAGAGGTCAATTTGGAATATGTTTGAAAGTTACGGTTGAAAGGATTTGCTGGTGGCTTGCATGTTGGGTGTGAAAAAAGATGACCATGATTTTTTGGCTTGAGCCACTGGGCTATATAATTTACTGATACATGGAACTCTTGTTTAGGAGTGGGTTGAGTGGGAGGAAAGGGAAGAAATAAAAATGTTATCTTGGCCATGCTGAGTGTAAGAGGACTGTCAGACTTCTATGTGAGATGTTGAGTAGAAAGGTGGATATGTGAGTCTGGCGTTTAAGGAAGAGGTCACATCCTGGACCACATTAACAAATTACCCTCTGAGCATCTTCTCTGTCCCAGGCTCTGTGTTAGTTCTGGAGTGCTGTGATGAACATAAAAATGAATATTCTCAAGAGACATGAAGTAGATATCCATACAAATATATCTTTTTTTTTTTTTTTAAGCAGAGTCTTGCTCTGTCACTCAAGTTGGAGTGTAGTGGTGTGATCTCAACTCACTGCAACCTCTGCCTCCCAGGTTCAAGTAATTCTTGTGCCTCAACCACCAACTAGCTAGGATTACAGGTGTGCGCCACCATGCCCAGCTAACTTTTTTGTATTTTTTATTAGAGATGCGGTTTTGCCATGTTGGCAAGGCTGGTATTGAACTCCTAGCCTCAAGTGATCTGCCTGCCTCAGCCTCCCAAAGTGCTGGGATTACAGGCATGAGCCAACTTGCCCAGCCATGTCCAATTATATCTAAGGGATTATTGGAATGGGACATTTGACCCAGCCAGGAACATCAGGGCAGGCTTCCCCAAAGAAATGCTAATTAAGCTGAAAGCTGAAACAGGTATTGACATGGTAGGCAGTAGATACTAGGCAAAGTAAGGAGGTAAGATTGTTCCAGAATAAATGATAGTTTTTGATTTTATGAGTGGCCATTTTCATTCTTGGCATTGCAAAGGGAAATGAAAGAATGCCAAGAAGCGTATCCTTAGAAGTAACAGTTACGCTTTTGAAAGGGCTGTTGTTTCTTCATATTTTAAAAGAATGCATGTACGTTGTGTAAGTGACAAGCCATACAGATGGGCATGAATAGGAAAGGTAAAAATGATCCCAAATTCTGCCACTCAAATTGGTAAGCATTCTTTCAGACATTTTTCTGTGCACATATAAAAAGTATGTAAGTTTACAGAAATGGGATCGGTATATATGAAATACTGCAACATGTTTTCAGTGACACTATTAAAATGTCAATTTTTAATGGCCAGTAGTATTCCATTATGTAAATATACCATAGTTGACTAATTCCCCTATTGCTAAGCACTTATTTAGATTGTTCCAAATGTCTTGTTGTAAAAAATTTTGCTTTGATAACTTCCTGAAATATAAACTTTTGGGAACTTAATTGTCGTCTTGGGATGAATTCCCAAAAGTACGGTTGTTAGGACAAAGGGCTCACATTTAAAAATTGGAAATGTTTTGTCAAACTACTCTTTAGAAAAGTAACGCTAATTTGCATTGACACCAACTGTGTGTTTATATGCCCACTTCTCCTTGCCCTCTTTAACACTGGGTATCATTAGTCTTCATGTTTGCTAATTATCTTAGGGGAGAAAATGCTCTGGTATTTCATGCATTTGTATTTCTTTGATTACTAGTGTGATTGTGTTTCATTTCACATATTTATTGGTCTTTTTTTTTTTTTT
>NW_016107330.1:9454577-9477507 GCF_001604975.1 Cebus imitator | reverse complement strand
TTCTTTTTTCTTTTTTTGAGATGGAGTTTTGCTCTTGTTACCCAGGCTGGAGTGCAATGGCGCGATCTCGGCTCACCTCAACCTCTGCCTCCTGGGTTCAAGCAATCTGCAATAGCCTCCCGAGTAGCTGGGACTACAGGCATGCGCTACCATGCCCAGCTAATTTTTGTATTTTTAGTAGAGACGGGGTTTCACCATGTTGACCCGATGGTCTCTATCTCTTGACCTTGTGATCCACCCGCCTCTGCCTCCCAAAGTGCTGGGATTATAGGCGTGAACCACTGCGCCCGGCCTTCATTTGTGTTTTTTTTGTGTGTGTGTGTGTGAACTACCTTATGTCCTTTGCCGTGGTTTTCTCTTTGGTATTTGTCATTTTCTTTTTAATTTTTTAATTATTATTTTTACAGAGATAGATTCTCACTTTGTCTCCTAGGCTAGAGTGCAATGTTATGATCATTGCTCACGGTAACCTTGAACTTCTGGGCTCTGGTGATCCTCCCACCTCAGCCTCCTAAGCAGCTAGGACTACAGGTCTGCACCACCATGCCCAGCTAATTTTTAAAATTTTCTGTGTTGACTAGGCTGGTCCCGAACTCTTGGCCTCAAGCAATCTTCCTGCCTTGGCCCCACAAAATGCTGGGATAAAGGTGTGAGCCACTGCATCTGACCTGTGTTTGTTCCTTTTTCTTTTTGATTTATATGAGCTTGCAAATTAGATACATTAACCCTTTGTTTTGTGGACATTTTGAACAGGAGGAAAACACTTCACTCAAATGTAATTTTCTTTTCTATTTTTTTTTTTTTTTTGAGACACGGACTCACTCTTATTGTCCAGGCTGGAGTGCAGTAGTATGAATACATGAACACAGTTCACTGCAGCCTCTACCTCCTGGCTCAAGTGATCCTTCTGCCTCAGCCTCTTGGGTAGCTGACACCACAGGTGTGCGCCACCATGCCTGGCCAAGTTTTTAATATTTTGTAGAGATGGGTGGGGTCTTGCCATGTCGCCCAGGTTGGTCTTAAACTTCTGGGCTCAAGTGATTCTCCCACCCTGGTCTCTCAAAATGCTAGGATTATAGGCATGAGCCACTGCTCCTGGCCTCTCTTTTTATTCTCTTAGATTTGTTTCCAGATATTTTATAGAAATTGGCCATTTTAACCTTTTTCTTTTCAAAATAATGATTCTTTAGCACTTCGATGTACATTTAAAAGTCAGCGTCTTTGCATGACCTGTTAGCTTTGAATTGATTGTTTAAATTCTAAAAATTTTTGGATTTGGGAGTTTCTTCTATTCCAGGAGGTTTTACTTATTTATTTATTTGTCTTTTTGTTTTGAGACAGGGTCTTGTTCTGTCATCCAGGTTGAAGTGCAGTGGCACACCTCAGCCTCCCAAGTAGCTGGGGCTATAGGTACATGCCACCACACCCAGCTAACTTTTTAATTTTTCTGTAAAGACAGGGTCTCCCTCCCTAGGTTGCCCAGGCTGGTCTCAAATTTCTGGGCTCAAGTGATTCTCTCATCTTGGGCTCTAAAAGTGTTGAGATTTAAGATGTGAGCCACCATGCCTAGCCTAGTCCAGGAGTTCTTAACCTGAAGCCTTGCAGATCCTTAGGCCATCTGTGGATGGGGTTCAAGGAGATTGTGAACTTCAGGAATTATATACAAATGTATGTATATATAATTTATTTTCTGAAGAAAGGTCCACAGAGTCTCAAAGGGGTCTAAGACCCCAAAATGTCAAGATCTACTGTTTCAGAGGTTGTGATTTATTGTTAATTATTTTAAGGTTTGCGTTTTCCTTTTTCTTTGTGTAGGCATCAGGGATTTGGGGTACTCTCAGTAATATTGGCAAACCATGCCATCAAACTGCTAACGTCTCTCTTTCAAGACCTACAAGTGGAGGCCCTTCACAAGGTGAGGAGGTTATACTCATGGTAATCAGCATATTGATTACTGGATCCACTTCTGGCCAAGCTAGCTTGATCCGTCAACTCAGGTTGTTTTTCTGGCTGAGTGGTATCATTAATTTTCCTTTGATATTGTTGCCTTCAGGGTTGGGAGACAGATGGACCTCCTGCAGCCCTGAATATTATGGCTCAGAGCACCTCCATACAGAGGATTCAACGGCTGATTGACTCTGTCCCACTGATGAACCTACTCTTGACGTTACTTTCAACTTCCTACAGAAAGGTGAGTGGGAGTCAAGCCACTGATAATTTGGAAGAATGTCTTATAATTGTGTGTATATGTACATATACACACAATTATATATACATTATGTGTGTGTGTTTGTGTGTAACCTTCTTGAAATGAATAAGACTGACTATACACCATGACCTTTATAGACCCAAAGTTGTGGTAATGGTGTTGAAGATATTCTTTTTTCTTTTTTTTTGAGACAGAGTCTTGCTCTGTTACCCAGGCTGGAGTACAGTGGCGCAATCTCGGCTCACTGCAGCTTCTGCGTCCTGGGTTCAAGCAATTCTCCTCCCTCAGCCTCCCGAGTAGCGGGTCCTGCAGCTGCATGCCACCACGCCCAGCTAATTTTTTGTATTTTTAGTAGAGACGGGTTTTTACCATGTTGGCCAGGATGGTCTTGATCTCCTGACCTCATGATCCACTCGCCTTGGGCTCCCAAAGTGCTGGATTACAGGCATCAGCCACTGCACCCGGCCAGAAGTGAGAATTCTTAACTGGTTGGATCTGTCCAAACATTTGAATTAGTTGTTGATTATCAATGTTGTGATACACGTGGCTACGTGGTGATTTGTGATGATTGGCATACTGAAGCAGAAGCATAGAGGACACTATAGTAACACTCTGTTTTTCAATTCTTGTCCACATCTCTGGTTAGTAGTGTTTTTGTGGGATAAAGTGATGAAAGTCCTTAAGGGAGCCATTAAGAGGCATACTTCTTAGATTTAGAAAAAATAGTGAGATATGAAGAAAGTTTTTATGTGGTGAATGAGATTAAGTAGGATAGCTCTGGTTTTGTAATTGTCATTTTCCTAGGCATGTGTCCTGCAGCGGCAGAGGAAGGGCTCCATGAGCAGTGATGCCAGTGCCTCTACTGACTCCAATACTTACTATGAGGATGATTTCAGTAGCACGGAGGAGGACAGCAGCCAAGGTAGAGGCCACTCTTTTCTCTCTCCCCGAGATAAGCTATAGAGTGCAACAGGAGTCTTCTCAGCAGGCTCTTGTAGTTTCCTGAACAAACAAAAGCTTCCATTTTGTTTTCACCTGCTCAGCCTGGACCTTGGTTTTATGTGCACTCAAAGATGACGTGTTATTTAAGAGTAAGTTGAGCTATTGAGGAATGAATGATGGACACAACTTTCAGCCAAGCCCGGGTTACTTTCCATTCCTTTTCCTCCAAAATCAGAAAACATCTCAATTGTTGCATATTTCTTCTTGTGTTGGCTTATCTGGTGACCTCTGCTCTAAGCTTTCTCAGTGAAACTCAAAAGGTCACAAGTGAGGTGTTGGGTTTGGATGTTGTCATAGGCGTAGTTTAGGGAAGCTTGAGTAGAGAAACCTAATCCTGTGGTAGTGAACACACTGGCATGCCCTCCTGCCTTAGTTTGATGAGAGCGTGAATAAGGTAAGTACCTCAGATTCTTTCATAGTCAGGTTTGTGGGAGCAATGTGAAATACAGAGGGAGGTGTGATTCTTACATCCTGTGATTTATGGTTGATAAGGCAAGTATAAATTTGCTCTTGAAAATGTTTTACCAGCAAAATAATATGAAGTTGTTTCTCTTTCTTTGTTGGGCTCCTTAAAGAAAAAATAAATCAGTTTTATTGGGGTATAATTAACATGCAGTAAGGCGCTCTTATTTTATGTATGCATTTAGATGAGTTTTGATAAATATATGCAACCTTGTAACCACCATCACAATCAGGAGATTCTTGTGTTCCTTTTGACTTAAGCACTTTTAGGAAGCAGATGCACTAAAAACATTTTTTTAAAATTTATTTTTGTTACTTTCTCTTTTTCTATTCAGATGATGACAGTGAACCTATTTTGGGGCAATGGTTTGAGGAGACTATTTCTCCCAGTAAAGAGAAAGCAGCACCTCCACCCCCTCCCCCACCTCCTCCACTGGAAAGCTCTCCTCGGGTTAAAAGCCCTAGTAAGCAGACCTCTGGTGAGAAGGGCAACATTTTGGCGAGTCGTAAAGATCCTGAGTTGGTAAGAGTAGGTTTTTAAGGTTTAGGGGAAGTGAACATGGGGGGTCTAGGGGTATGAGAAGTAGATCATTTGAACTATTTTTAGGTTGAATAACTGTAATGTTTAAAGATATTTTTGCTTAGGACTTACATGTTGTGATTAAGTTTCATTAAATAACGTGTATGACTGTTACTGTTTCTCTACTAGCCTTTAGAATTGATCAGAAGTAGGCTTGAAACTTACTTCTATCGCTTAATGGCTTTGTGACCTTGGGCAAGAATCTGAATTTTTTCCAGCCTTGGTTTTGTCTCCTATCATATGAGTCATTGTACCTGTATCTACAAGTGTTGTGACATCTTAAAGAGAGACTATTTGTAAAGTGCTTAGCATAGGTCTGATACATCATAAGTGCCTGCTGTGGTTGAACTGTTGGTTCAGCCAGTATTGATTATCTAGTAAGTGTCAGTCCCCATTCTGATGATGTGAGTGAGTTAGATACAATTCTTGCCTTCATATAGCTTATAGCTAGTCAAGGATGTAGATGTAAAACATTTATACAATAATTCAATTTAATTTTAGTAGGGAAGTGAAGAGTCAGGAATTCTATATATGTGTAATCATTAATATAGGCTTCAGGATTGAATATATCAGTAATGAATTGGAGCTGGACAGAGGACTTTAGGAGAACAAAAGAATTGGGTCAGTCTAGTTGGAAATCCTGTTACAAAATGCACTATTTTATAACCTCTGTTATATTAAACTGGAATACCATTTTGTGTAACTGGTAGAGTTATATGGGAAAGACTCTCATAATTAAACTTAGGCCCATTGTAAGTGATTTAAAATCTGATTCTTTAATTCATTGTGTTTATTGCATGAGAACTATCAGGATATTTTATTTTCTCTTTGTAATCAGAGTTTGTAAACGCTGGGCTTATGACCCTGATGAGAGTTGTTTTTGTGTGTTCCTTTCAGTTCTTAGGTCTGGCTTCCAACATTTTGAACTTCATCACCTCTTCCATGTTGAACTCTCGGAACAATTTTATCCGAAACTATCTGAGTGTATCTCTTTCGGAACACCATATGGCCACCCTAGCCAGTATCATCAAGGAAGTAGACAAAGATGGACTCAAGGGTCAGTAGACAAGATATGTGCCTGGTGGATTTTTCTTCTCATGGAGTTTGGCTCTTGGCAGGGAGGTGTGATGCATTCAATAACCACTTAAATAATTGGCTTTTCTACTTGTTTTCAAGGTTCATCAGATGAAGAGTTTGCCGCAGCTCTCTATCACTTCAACCACTCTCTGGTAACCTCTGACCTTCAGTCACCTAACCTGCAGGTTGGTGTGTGCTGTGACCATCTAGACAAGAGCTCATTACACCAGCTTCCATAGGCTATAGCTCCAGTTGTTTTTTTGTTTGTTTTTTGAGATGGAGTCTTGCTCTGTCTCCCAAGCTGGAGTGCAGTGACGTGATCTCGGCTTGCTGCAACCTCCATCTCCTAGGTTCAATTCTTCTGCCTCAGCCTCCCAAGTAGCTGGGATTACAGGCGCGTGCCACCATACCTGGCTAATTTTTGTATTTTATGCAGAGATGGGGTTTCACAATGTTGGCCAGGCTGGTCTTGAACTCCTGATCTCAAATGATCCACCTGCCTTGGCCTCCCAAAGTGCTGGGATTGCAAGCGTGAACCACTGCCCCTGGCCTGTAGCTCCAATTGTTAAGGAACAGTTTGCCATTAAATCCCCTCCCTGGAAAGAGCATTGAGAGGTGATTCTAGTATGTCCCTGTGTCTTATATTTGGGATCATTTCGAGGAAAAAAAAAAAAAAAAAAAATGTGTCCTTTATCCTAAGTTAGTAAGCTTAAAGAAAAGGAAAACCCACAAAAACAAACAGAAACTCCTGATGATTATGTTAGCAGAAAAGTAGACAAATACACAAGCAGGCAATTTATATAAAAAGAATTATAAGTGGTCAATAAACAGAGGAAAAATGTTTAGCATCCTTAGTAATTGAAGAAACACAAGTTAAACTTTGGTTTTAAAAGAATCCGTCAAATTATAGGAGATAGATGCTCTCATATACATTTGTACTTGCAAACCCACCACCAGAACAAAATCTAGGACGTTGATTGTAAACTTCCAGTCTTAACGGTTCTCTCCCCACTGAAGTAGCTGTTGTCTTGACTCCTAAATCTCAAGTTCCTGATGTCCTTAGTCATGTATTTATATATATGTGTATCTACATATATAATCCATATCCCTTACATTTAAAAAACCTTTTACAAATTGCTTGTAGTTTTTTTTTTTTTTTTTGAGACAGAGTCTCACTCCGTCACCAGGCGCGAGGCTGGAGTACAGTGGCACGACCTCGGCTCACTGCAACCTCCGCCTCCCAGGTTCGAGCAATTCTCCTGCGTCAGCCTCCTGAGTAGCTAGGACTACAGGTGTGCACTACCACGCCCAGCTAATTTTTTTGTATTTTTAGTAGAGACGGTGTTTCACCATGTTGGCCAGGATGGTCTCGATCTCCCGACCTTGTGATCTGCCTGCCTCGGCCTCCCAAAGTGCTGGGATTACAGGCGTGAGCCACCATGCCCGGCCTGCTTGTAGTTTTATAGTAAATGACATCAAGCTCTATGTAGTCTTTTCAGGCTCTTTTTTTCATATATTATGATATAGTACTATACTGCCAAGATTCATCTATATTGTTATTTATTTCTGTAGTTGTTGTTTGGACTACTCTATGATATTTCACTATGTTTGTGACTCAGAGCCACAGTGAGATACTACTTCACTAATACCCATTAGGTGTAAGTGAACAAATGTAATCCATCCATACAATGACTGTTACACAGCCTTCAGAAGGAAAGAAAGTCTGACTCATGCTATGATATGGATGAACCTTAAAGGCATAATACTAAATGCCTTTTAGTATTTAGGCATAAATACTAAATACACTAGCTGGGCATGGTGGCATACACACATAGTCCCAAAAGGCTGAGGGCAAGAGTAAGGCTTCAACCCAGAGTTCAAGACCAGCTTGGGAGATACGGTAAGATCCTCACCTCTAAAAATAAATAAATGAATAAAACAAAAATCCAACCTCCCTTACCCCCAAACCAACCCTCCTTCCTGACTTTCCTGCCTCTATTAATGACAATAGCATCCTTCTAGTCTCGTATGAGTTTTAAACCCAGGCAATATCCAAGACTCCTTCCTTTCCATGCTCTTCACCCCATTCAAATAATGGCCCATGATCTCTGCAAAATGTCCTACACCGTATCTCCCTCCTTTTTCATGATCTCACACTAATTCAAGTTATGTTTATTTCTTCAGTGTCCATAATAGTACCTGGCACATAGTAGGTTCTCAATAAGTATTTATTGAACAAATGAACCAAGAGACTGCAATAATATTAAATAATAATACAATCATAAAGACAGTTAAGATTTACTAGTTACTAGTACTAGGTACCAAGCACTATTTTTGTTTTATTTGTCTTGTATGGTAAAATATGGTAACATAAAATTTACCATTTCAACCACTTTTGCATGAACAGTTCTGTGGCATTAAGTACATATACATTATTCTGCAGCCCTTACTACTATCCACGTCCAAAACGTTTTCATCTTTCCCAAGTGAAACACTTCACACACTCAACACCAAGTCCCCATTTTCCCCTCCTCCCTGCCCCAGGCATCCACCATTCTACATTCTGTCTCTATGAATTTGACTACCTAAGTCCCTCATAAGTGGAACCATACAGGGTTGTACTTGTGCTTTGGTGACTAGCAAGTTGCTAGTTTTTTTTTTTTTTTTTTTTTTTTAAGAGATGGCGTTTCACTATGTTGCCCACACTGCTCTAACTCCTGACCCAAGTGATCTTCTTCCCACCTCAGTCTCGGGTATAGCTGGGACTGTAGGTGTGAGACATTGCTTGGCCTAAGGTTTCAGTTTAATGATGATGAAGTTTTGGGTGCCAGTGTCTAGAATATAGTTGGGAATGTGAGTCTGAAATTCAGGAATTAAATTGGGACAGTTTTTGAAGTAATGAGAAACAGTGAGACTAGCAAGAGAGCTGAAGGCTGAGGCTGAACCCTCAGAAATGCCAGTATGAAAGAGGAGTGGAGGGCTGGGCATGGTGGCTCATGCCTGTAATCCCAGCACTTTGGGGAGGCCGAGGCGGGTGAATCACGAGGTCAAGAGATACAGAGCATCCTGGCCAACATGGTGAAACCCTGTGTCTACTAAAAATACAAAAATTAGCTGGGCATGGTGGTATGCACTTGTAGTTCCAACTACTTGGGAGGCTGAGGCAGGAGAATTGCTTGAACCTAGGAGGTAGAGGTTTCATTGAGCTGAGATTGTGCCACTGCGCTTCAGCCTGGGCAACAGAGCGAGACTCCGTCTCAAAAAAAAACAAACAAAAAAAGGTCAAGTGTGGTGGCTCACTCCTATAACCACAGCACTTTGGAAGGCCAAGGTGGGCAGATCACCTTAGGTCAGGAGTTCATGACCAGCCTGACCAACATGGTGAAACCTTGTCCGTACTAAAAATACAAGATTAGCTGGGCATGGTGGCACATGCCTGTAAACCTACCTACTTGGGAGGCTGAGGCAGGAGAATTGCTTGAACCCGGGAGGCAGAGGTTGTGGTGAGCCGAGATTGCACCATTGCACTCCAGCCTAGGCAAAAAGAGTGAAACTCCATCTCAAAAAGAAGAAGGAGGAGTGGAGGAAGGAAGGGCTTAGCCAGAGTTCTGCTGCTAGATGGACTGTGGTGCAGTTTGACTTTTTAAAGAGTCAGTTACCTTACTTAAAGCTGAGAAGGAAGGATGGGAGTGGGAGGGAAAGACCAGGTTCCTGTGGAATGTTCGCTCATTTTTGTGGCTCTGGGGCCTGAAAAACTGACACAAAGATGAAAAACAAAAGCTTTAAAAAAAGCGTTAAAAAGCAGCATAAATATATGTTACTTATCCCTATTTATGGCTAGATATGCCCCTTGATTTGAACATTTAGATTTTTCCATTATTAGAATTGTGCTACAATTATTATTAGTATTATTAGTATTTTTCTTGTACCTCAGGAAGATTTATTTTTTTAAATTGTTTCACTGAACTTAGGGATTGAGAAATTGTTTATGTCTGTGTTGAGCACAGTAGTTAAGAACATGGGTATAGAGGCCGGGCACTGTGGCACTTTGGGAGGCTAAGGCAGCGGATCACTTGAGGCCAGAAGTTTAATGCAAACCTGGCCAATGAGGTAAAACCCTGTCTCTAGTAAAAATAAAAAAATTAGCCAGGCATGGTGGCACATGCCTGTAATCCCAGCTACGTAGTAGGCTGAGACACAAGAATCGCTTGCACCTGGGAGGTGGAGGTTGCAGTGAGCTGAGATTGCACAGTTGCATTTCAGCCTGGGTGACTGAGTGAGATTCTATCTCACACACACAAAAAAAGAACATGATTTTAGAGATAAACCTGAGTTTACCACTTAGAGACCTTAAAACTTTGGTCATGTTCTTTGTCTTCCCTCATCAGTGACAAGGAGCACATAGTACTTCGTGTCACATCCAAGGAGCACATGATACTTCCTGCCTGGCACATCCAGTGTGACAACAGTATATGCTCTGTGCTTAGCTCAACATATGGTAACTGCCCAGTGCACGGAAACTGCTCTTGAGGCCAGCGACATTTTGCGTAACATTCATTTCCGAGGAAGGGTCCTTGAGCATGTAGTATAAGAATATAATTTAATTTGGCAGACTTAGAAATGTATACTACATCCTATAGTAACGATGCTTTGTGTCTTCTGAAGCCAAATGAGAAAGCAGGCATCTGTCTGGTTTTACGTTGGCGTCTTGCTCAGTTTGTGTGTGTGTGTTTAAGAAGATAATTTGCAGCTTAATTAACTGAGCTGAAAATTAATTCTCATGCGAAAGACATGCTGCACGTGGAGGTAAAGAACAGCCTTGATGAGTTCTAGGTGCCTAGAGATCTCACAGGCTCTGCTCATACTGCCAGTGCAAGTTGTCAGATCTATAAGTTGTTGGATCTTCCCCTTTTGGGTGTTATTTGTATTATGTAACTGATTATGAAAGTAAAACTATTAGCTGTTATAGTTGTTCAAGAAGTTTGCTTTCAAAGGCAACAACTTTTCATATTTTGTCCATTTACAAAATTATCCTGATTCTGCTCATCTCAGTGCCTTTTTCCTTTTTCAGTAGCCCATAACTGACACTCGTTAAGTGTAGATGTTAATTAGGATAGATCAGTAAGTTTTCATTCATGTTTTTCTCATTTGTTGACCTAAATGATCTTTATCCAGACTATTCCAAAATCTGAATTTCTAGGTCCTTTCTTTAAAATACTGTGTCCAATATTAAAACAAACAAACTTTTGAGAACGTGAGTAACCTTTTGACTTTATCACACGTCTGTTTCCTGATGGTCTCTTCCATATCTTTCTTGTCAGAACACACTGTTGCAGCAGCTGGGAGTGGCTCCTTTTTCTGAGGGCCCTTGGCCCTTGTACATTCACCCTCAAAGCCTCTCTGTGCTTTCACGCCTCCTGCTCATCTGGCAACATAAAGCCAGTGCTCAAGGTGACCCTGACGTCCCTGAATGCCTTAAAGTTTGGGACAGGTAAGATGCCTCCAAGAGAAGGCCTATAGAGAAGGGAGAAGGTTATTTCCTTTTTTATTTGTTTGACTTCTTTGTAGTTAATCTGTGGCTTTGAGGCGTTGCTGTAATGTTTAGAGTGGGGAGGGTAGAAGAGGGATGGAGTTGGAATGGGCTGTTAAAAAAACAAGTATGTCAACTTTGGTCTGGAAATAAAGTCTTCCTGCAGCACATGGGGGATTTGGTTATAATCATTAGATGGAACCACAATCTTGAACAGAACCAATTTTATCCTGACCTGTTTTTTTGAAAGACAAGCAGGGAAGCCAACTCTGTCCTTGGTTATTTTGCTTTCAGCATGAAACCACTTAGAGGAACTTGCAGTCCTTTTTGGACAAATTTTAAAGAATTTTTTTCCTTGGGGGAAGCTCAGATTAATCATCTAAATCCTCTTTAGATGGACCTATATTTGCCATTTTTGTTTACATGGTTAGAAGTCTTCAAAGCAGTTTGTTTTCCTAAAAGGCTTTGCTTTCTGTTCCCCATTCTAGGATCAAATAGCCCTAATGCTGGATTTGAGAAATAATAAACCTCCTTGAATGCCAAAGACCCACTGTATTTTTCCTGGTGGAATCTTACAAAAAGGCTGAGAGGATAGGGGAGTGCAATGAGGGAAACACTTATTAAAACACAAATCTCTTTCCTAATAGCCAAAGGCAGTGGAAACAGTTGGCTACATTCATTCCTTTTTTGCATAAAAGGTCTTCTGACAAGTTCTCTGAATAGTATAATTTCTTTTTTATTACTTTATAGTCTGCTATTTTTGACTATTATCATGCAGTGATTTTTAACCTGTAATGTGCACTCTCAAAACTAAAATTAAATGATGGAATCAAAGTAGGGGAAAAGTAATTGAATTGGTTCTACCTGTCCAGGTTTATTAATCAGAAAGGAATAATAGCAACATCTTTGTGGGAGCTTGTAGTACTTTTCATTGTCACAAATGGCAGGGTGGGCATTACACTTCTGTGGCCACAGTTGAGAGAGCTGAAGAGCTCTTGAAAATGTTTTTGTGGCTGGGCGTAGTGGCTCATGCCTGTAATCCCAGCATTTTGGGATACTGAGGCAGGTGGATCACTTGAGATCAGGGTTCCAGACTAGCCTGGCCAACATGGTGAAACCCCGTCTCTGCTTAAAATACAAAAATTAGCTAGGTGTGGTGGTGCATACCTGTAATCCTAGCTACTCTGGAGGCTGAGGCAGGATAATTGCTTGAAACTGGGAGGCAGAGGTTGCAATGAGTCCAGATCATGCCACTGCATGCCAGCCTGGGTGACAGAGTGAGCCTTTGTCTCCTGAAGAAAAGGAAAATATTTTTGTGGCTGAATTTGATATTTTTGTCTTTTTGAGACAGGGCCTTGCTCTGTTGTTCAGGGTGAAGTGTTGTGGCACAGTCATGGCTCTCTGTAGCCTTGACCTCCCGGGGTCAAGCAATTCTCCCACCTTGGCCTCCGGGAGCTAGGACTACAGATGTACACCAGCATGCCCAGCTACTTTTTTAAGTTTTTGTGCAGACAAGGTTTTGCTTTGTTTCCTAGTCTGGTCTTGAACTCCTGGCTTGCCTCAAGCAGTCCTCCCCTCGACCTCCCAAAGTGTTGGGATTATAGACTGAGCCACTGTGCCTGGCTGGCCATGTCTGACTTTTTTTTAGCCAAAATTTAGCTTCTGTCTTTTCTTTTCCATTTATCCTTTCTTTCTTCCTTAATTTGGTACCTTAATGCCTGGTTTTAGGAAATTTAACTCTTCTAGTGCTTGACATTATAACTTGGGGGATGCTTTGACTTTTTCTCACCAGACATAGTCATCTTTTCTCTGTGGTAGGTTTTTGTCTACAATGAAGCAGAATGCCCTGCAAGGTGTGGTACCCAATGAGACAGAAGATTTGAATGTGGAACACCTGCAGCTGCTCCTCCTCATTTTCCACAACTTCACTGAGACAGGCCGGCGGGCCATATTGACGCTTTTTGTCCAGATCATCCAGGAGTTGAGTGTTAACATGGATGTTCAGATGCGCTCCGTGCCACTCATCTTGGCTCGCCTCCTTCTCATCTTTGATTATCTGCTTCATCAGTACTCCAAAGCCCCTGTGTATCTGTTTGAGCAGGTACAGACCAACACATTCTTTTTTGCTTTGCCATTATACAGAGTTTTGTTCTTCTCAGTGGTTACCATGATCCACAGCCCAGATGACCTGCTCACTTTAGGTTTTAGGTGTTGGTAGGTTGATGGGTAGGATTAGGAGAACCACTGAGACTTGTACTTTGTGTTTAGCCTGAAGTGATTAATGTAGATTACTTGATTTGATGCATCTGTTAAAACTGGGATGTAGGCTGTGTTCACAGGCATTCTTCCACAAATTACCCTGTTGTACCTGTGTCTGATGCAGTGCCGTGAGCATCAGCCCTCAATGAGTATTAGTGGTTGAATGACAGTCAAGTAGTAAATGTTATGGATTGTTAAATTCTTTTGTTATTAAGATCCAAAACGAGGATAAGGGGATTTGTTCAGATTGTGTGCAGCATTTCTTAAAATGTTTCAATGAGTACCATTCTCTTTATGTTCCATCAAAAAATGCATTCCAAAAGTAGTCACAGAAAAATATTTAAATTTTTATTTGGTTTGTGAGTTTCCCAGGCTTTGGTATACCAAGCTATTATGCCTGAGTGAAAAACTGAATGGTGCCCAATGAGACAGCAGATTTGAATGTAGAACACCCACCTTCAGATTACCAAGATTCAATGTACTGAGCTATTATCATGCCTAAGTGAAAACCTGAATGGTGACTATGTATCTTTTAATTTCAGTATTTGTGTTTTAAAAGGTACAGCATAACCTGCTAAGTCCTCCTTTTGGGTGGGCAAGTGGATCCCAGGACAGCAACAGCCGCCGGGTGACCACTCCTCTCTATCATGGGTTCAAAGAAGTAGAGGAAAACTGGTCTAAACATTTCTCATCAGGTCAGAAAGAAGACTGTCAGTAAGAAACTGACTTACTGATTCTCATTGGCGGGATTGAATTTGAAGCTTAGAGACTCTTGGAGGATCTTTGGTCATTTGCTTTAGTGTAATCCCTGTGGGTGGCAAATCACCTATAGATTAAAACATTTCAGAAATGGACTCCCACATAGCCTACATTTATACTTTTTTTAAAAAATTGAGGCCAGGCACTGGGGGTCATGCCTATAATCCCAGCACCTTGGGAGGCAAAGGTGGGCGGATCATTTGAGGTCAGGAGTCCGAGACCAGCCTGGCCAACATGGTGAAACCCTATCTCTAGTTAAAAAAAAATAAAAAACTTTTAGCCAGGTTGTGGTGCATGCCTGTAATCCAGCTACTTGAGTGGCTGAGGCAGGAGAATCACTTGAACCAGGGAAGTGGAAGTTGCAGTGAGCCGAGATTTCACCACTGCACTCCAGCCTGGGTGTCAGAATGAGACTCTGACTCAAGGGGAAAACAAAATTGAGGCCGAGCATGGTGGCTCATGCCTATAATCCCAGCCCTTTGGGAGGCCAAAGTGGGAGGATCGCTTGAACCCAGGCATTTGAGACCAGCCTGGGCAACATAGATCCTGTCTACCAAAAAATCATTTAATAAGTAGCCGGGCATGGTGGCACATGCCTGTGGTCCCAGGTACTTGAGAGGATTGCTTGAGCTTGGGAGGTTGAGGCTGCAGTGAGCTGTGATCACGCCACTGTACGCCATCCTGGCTGACAAAATAAGACCCCTGTTTCAAAAAAATAAAAAATAAATCGAGACACAAAAATTCGGAATCCTGGTGTCTGGCTATAGGGTACAATATATGGATTCTTGGCACTCTGTGTGATTAATTTTTCTTATTTTCTGTTAGAGTTGTGGTTCTAATGTACAACTAAATTTCCTTTTGGTTCTTGGTGGCATGCTGGTCTGAAACGAATGTGAACATGAGATTATGTCTAGTGTTTTTCTCATACAGCAAGTGTCTGTTCTTTGGATGAGTTATTTCTTGTGTTCATTTTTAGTATGTGTTTCCACTTATGCTAAGGAGTATTAGTTGTTAAGTGTATTTTGTAGAAACTTTCGTGTAGCCTTAGTATGAGGTTACTGTTATCTCTTACTGTTTGATGTTAGGGAAATAGCATGTAAGTTTAATGTGTTCAGACATTTGATTATAGAGCATCTTATTTAACTCTTAAGAGCAATGGTTCTCAATGGGTGATTTTGCCCCCTCCCCCCAGGACTTTTGGCAACGTCTAAAATATTTTTGGTTGTCACAGCTGGGGGTGCTACTGGCATTGAGTGGGTAGAGGCCAGGGCTGCTGTTAAATCTCCTGTAGTGCTCAGGATAGCCTCCCACAACAAACAGTTATCTGGCTCCAGATTTCAATATTGTTAAGGCTGGGAAACCTTGTTCTAAAGTATTTTCTGAGTTTTTACATTGTATACTAGTTAGGGTTAAGAATGAAACATTCTTTTAATTGTTACTTTTCAGATGCTGTCCCACAACCCAGATTCTACTGTGTCCTGTCCCCAGAAGCCTCAGAGGATGATTTGAATCGACTTGATTCTGTGGTACCAGGAATTTAAAAACTGCATTTTACATGTTGATTAAATGGTTTCCACCAGAATCAGCCTACTAGGGGGAAAGGGAATGACTTACTTTTTATAGTCAGGAAATGTGATCTATATTATGACATGAGCTCATTCTAATAGGAAATGTTACTTGGATTTATTTGTTGGGTGCACTTTTGCTGTGGGGGTTTTCCTTTCTGGGTTGGCACCTCTGACACCTGATTTTTGAAGATAATCTTTGTTAGCATTTTCACATGCAAGTATTTTAATGGACAAAAAATAATTGCCTTACTTTCTTATTCTAAAGCCTGCAGTTGTGTGCCCACAGTAGCTTGCAAACAGTGTAAGGTCCCAGAATGGGAATCTGCTCCAAGGAGAAATTAATGAATGTCGATCATGAGGATAAGCGATTGTACATAGGTGCAATGGGAAAAAATATTTTAGAAATGAAGAAATGATCGTCTTTCTTTCTTGATGTCAGGCATGTGATGTCCTTTTCTCCAAGCTTGTCAAGTATGATGAGCTTTATGCTGCACTGACAACCCTGCTTGCAGCTGGGTCCCAGCTTGATACAGTGAGGAGAAAGGAAAACAAGAATGTAACAGCCTTGGTAAGACCATGGAACCTTGAGAAGTCTTCGGGTTGTGTGTGATGATTGATCATTTCTATCAGAAATTTCCTTCTGAGATGTAATCAGTTTATTGAATATTGATTTGCAAAACTGACCGATACGTCAGTATTTCTAGGTTGTTTGGATAGCTATGTTCACCTTAAAGATAATTTTGTCAGTTTTGCATTTTTTTCGTTACCATTGAGAGAACTGTAATTTAAGAGTTAGTGGTCCCCCCCAAGTGCTTGAGGTCCTGTGAATACTGGTTGACGTGTGAAATTGAAAGCCTCACACTTGAGATGTTTCTGTGGCTCTGTTACTGCGTCTCTATACTTCTAGAAGCAATTTCAGGCCACAGAAAAGGACATCTGATTCCAGTCCTGCTAAACAGAGTATCCTGCCCTCTTTTGGTTAATTGGTAAATTATTGGGGAGCTGAAGTTGTCTCTGAATAGCCTTTTTGGTCTGAGGAACGTACAAAATGTGGAGCAAATTATATGTATGTGTGTTCTGCCACTCTCTAGGAAAGATCTGGAGAATGGGCTTGGGGGCCAAATCTCTGTTGAAAATCAGGACTCTACATAGTTCTGCTTTAAAAGTTGTATTTGGAGCAGTTCTTACTGTGAAAGAGATATTGAGGCAATACCAACTACTACCTGTATGCTCCTTTTTCTTTCTCCAGGAGGCCTGTGCCCTTCAGTATTACTTTTTGATATTGTGGAGGATCCTAGGAATTTTGCCACCGTCAAAGACTTACATTAACCAGCTATCGATGAACTCACCTGAGATGAGTGAATGTGACATCTTGCACACTCTGCGATGGTCTTCTCGGCTCCGGATCACCTCCTATGTCAACTGGATAAAGGTACCACCGCGGAACATAGAGCTTGCTGCTCAGAGTCTTCAAAGCCAAAGTGTTTTGTGTTTACTGGAGCTTTTAAATTTGAAGATACTGAAAGCTTAGATTCTGCCTATATTGATCTCCTAAACACTTTTTCTTGCTGTCCAAATAGGATCACCTTATCAAACAGGGAATGAAGGCTGAGCATGCTAGCTCACTCCTAGAGCTGGCATCCACTGCCAAATGTAGCTCAGTGAAATATGATGTTGAAATAGTGGAGGAATACTTCGCTCGACAGGTTTGTAGTATTGTAACCATAATGATAGAACTTGGCTTCTATCGTAGCCTTTTGCCACAACTAATTATATTTTGCATATTTTTAAAGATCTCATCCTTCTGTAGTATCGACTGTACCACCATCTTGCAGCTGCATGAAATTCCAAGTCTGCAGTCCATCTACACCCTTGATGCTGCCATCTCAAAGGTCCAGGTCTCTTTGGATGAGCATTTTTCTAAGATGGCTGCTGAGACCGATCCTCATAAGTCGTCTGAGATTACCAAGAACCTACTTCCAGCCACGCTACAACTCATTGACACCTACGCATCATTTACCAGGTGTGGTGACCTGCCTGCCCAGAGATGCACATGACTCTTCACTCTGCAGATCCACCAGTGACTCAGAATTTTATGTTTTTCCGTTTTGTCAGCTTAGGGGTTTTTCTCCATAGTATAATGCTTTCTTCTCTAGCATGAAGGGGTGCTTGATGAGGGAATTTTCAAATAGCGCAGGAAGAGTCAGGAGGAAGTTTAATGTCTATAATTCTTTAAATATTTTGTACCATTTGAGTTATGGGATACAAAGAAAGGTGATATAATTTTCCTAAACACTGTCATTTCTGTTATTAACTGAGTTAAATGCTCTTTATTATTATTAAAATAACTTTTTTTTTTGAGATAGAGTCTCGCTCTTATTGCCCAGGCTAGAGTGCAGTAGTGTGATCTCGGCTCAATGCAACCTCCACCTCCTGGGTTCAGGTGATTCTCCTGCCTCAGCCTCCTGAGTAGCTGGGATTACAGGCATATGCCATCACGCCATGGCTAATTTTTGTATTTTTGGTAGAGGTGGGGCTTCACCATGTTGGCCAGGCTGGTATCAAACTGCTCACCTTAGGTGATTCACCCACCTCAGCCTACCAAAGAGCTGGGATCACAGGCATGAGCCACCACACCCAGCCCTTAAATGCTCTTTAAATGTCAAGATATGTAGTTGGAGAAAAAAATTTCCAAATGATTTAGAAGTTATTTGAAATTCAGCTCTTTCTATAACAAAGACTGCAAATTGCATGCCCTGTAGACTTTGTCTGTTTGGTGTTTAAATATGTTAAAATTAATTTCACTATATAAAATTGGGAGATTATTCACAATTTCTAGATCTCTGGCTTTTCTTAAATTGGAAGAACTGGCAAAACTGGGTCTGACTTTCCAAACGACAGTAACAGAATGGAGCCGAGAATGAGTTCCCCTTGCAGCAGTTCTCACCGGGCTCTCTTAAGCTTATTTACTTTATCTTGTTCCTGTAGGATCTCAGTGTTCACTCCTGTTCTGTGGGGCTTTTTTTTTTTTTGGAAACGGAGTCTTGCTTTGTCACCTAGGCTGGAGTGCAGTGTCGCGAACTTGACTTACTGCAACCTCTGTCACCAGGGTTCAAGTGATTCTCCTCAGCCTCCCAAGTACCTGGGACAGGCGCGCACCACCACACTCGGCTAATTTTTGTATTTTCAGTAGACACGGGGTTTCTCCATGTTGACCATGCTGGTCTCAAAACTCCTGACCTCAGGTGATCCACCTGCCCCAGACTCCCAGAGTGCTGGGATTACAGTCTTGAGCCACCGTGTGCCCGGCTCTATGGGGCTTTAGGCTCCTTTAAAGGGGCCTGTTTGAGGCAAATTTTATGAACAAATGTATGTGGCTGCTATGTGCCAGGTACTTTTCTCGGTGCTAGGGTTATAGCAGTAGCCAAAGCCGACCACTAAGTCATTGCCCTCTGGAGATTAATAGGCTCTAATCTGGCCTATTAGGCCGGTGCTTTCCACACTGAACTATTAACATTCCTGGCCCGTAAGTTTGCAAAATGTTGGATAAACAGTTTGGTTTGTTTTGTTTTCTTTAAAAATATATAGTATTCAGAGCCTTTACATTGTCAATCTTCTGAGGTGGGGGAAGGGGGATGGATATAGTATTCACTGTTTCTCAGACTTGTCAGGAAGTCATGTTTTGGGAACATTTCAGAGGAGGGGACATTCTTTGGGAAACAATTACCCATTGGAATTCTTATGAGACCAGGAAGGAGCAGGCACTATCAACTATATTAAATAGATTAGGAAACTGAGATAGAGGATTTTCAGCCCGGCTAGGGTTAGTTTTTCCTAATTGGTGGGATTAGATTCCTATGGCTTTACTTTCCCCCTATTTTTCCCCCAGAGCCTATTTGCTGCAGAACTTTAATGAAGAGGGAACAACTGAGAAACCTTCCAAGGAGAAACTGCAAGGCTTTGCTGCCGTTTTGGCTATTGGCTCTAGTAGGTGCAAGGCAAATACTCTGGGTAAGTGAATGAATGTGCTTTTGGATAATATTATTACAACAGCTGCTATTGCTGATACTACTACTTCTCTCCCTTGCTGCCTATTGGCATTTACCATTTATTGGAGCCTTTTTGTGTATCAAGCATTTACATAGGTTTATCTGTTTTGATCTTCACAACAACCTTTACTGTTTAGAAACTTAGGCCTAGAGAAGTTATTTGTCCAAAATCCTGCATCTTGCAAGTGATGGAGCTGTGATTCAAACCAGGATCTGTTGGTTCCAAAGCATAAGACTATTTTACCTTTAGCACAGATCTCCCCTCCCCCTCCCCTTCCCCATCCCCGTCCCCTCCTCGGCCAGACTGGAATGCAGTGGCACTGTCACAGCTCACTGTAGCCTTGACCTCCTGTGTTCAAGCAGTCCCCCTGCTGCAGCCTCCCAAGCAGCTGGGACTGCAGGCATACACCACCTCACCAGATAATTTTTAAATTTTTTTGTAGAGATGAGGTCTTGTTATGTTGCCCAGGCTGGTGTTCTTTTCATTAAGAGGATAGGAAGATTAGCAAGCTAGCACTTTGTGCCTGGAAAATTCTCTTTGCTGGGTTAGGAATGATTTGGGAGAAATCTAGGGTGGAAAATCTAAGGGCTAGACTGGAGTTAAGTATAGTTCTTATCGTTTAAAATTTACAGCCATTTGTATTTTCCTTAATTTCAAGCTTTAAATATTCATTGAACATTGTACTGCTTCATTGAATGCTGCTCTTAATGTGTGTTATGATCCCTGTCCTTAAGATTTGTCTTAAAGAGAAAAGGTATCAAGAGAAAAGTGATACCTATTTATAGAAAGGAGAGCAGATGTTTAATGGTGATTTCAGTCTGACTTGCAATGAGTCACCCTCACTTCGCATCATATTTTCAGTTGTCTTCTTTACTTGTACTATTAGAAAGTGAATATCATAGGAAATGAAAACCTTACAATTGAGAGTGTTAGCTATTAAGCAATTAACTGGTTCTTGGACATAGTACTGCTATTAAAATATCCATTTAAGCTGTCTTACTAATTATTTTGACAGCCTGGGCTGTACTGTTTCTTTTTGCATTTGGGTTTGGCTTTTAACATGTTCTGTGTCATTCCCTCTTTGTTGTGATGATTTCTTGTCCTTTTTGTCACCTCCAGGTCCGACACTGGTTCAGAATTTACCATCGTCAGTGCAGGCTGTGTGTGAGTCCTGGAACAACATCAATACCAATGAATTTCCCAATATTGGATCCTGGGTGAGTTCCTGTCTGTTCCAGGGGTAGAAATCCTGAGTGCTAACCATCCTGTCTTTTGTTCCTGATTCTAAAGGAATTAGACTTAACCTAGCTATCAAAAGATCTTCATATACTGCAGTAGTATTGGCTATGACTGAATCAATAATCAATGCGTTTAATCACCTAATTGTTTCTCATATGTCCTTTTTGCTTAGAAGTTTGTGTTATCAGAAGACAAACCATTTTATTTATTTGAGCCTCAGTTTCTTCACCAGTTGAATATTGGGCTGTGACGATTCAATGTATTAAATGTTAAGTGTCTAGCATATTATCTAGCAAATGAATTCTCAATACATGTTAACTGTTTCCTTTGTAGGTTATATGTCAGGAACCTGCTCGTTTTTTTTTTTTTTTAACAGTTTTACGGGGTCACTTTTAGCTTCTCTAGGCTTTTAGATACTACCAAGTCTTCTGTCAGTTTGCTTCCTCTTTGTATGTCTTCTGCTCAGCTGGCCTCTATTAACCGATTATTCGCTTACTGAAGTTCTTTTGGAAAGCTAAATATTATAGCCTTGTTATCCCTGCCTTATGATCGTGACCTTTCTTTACACCACCCAGAGCTTTAGTAGAGACCAGATGCGTTGCAAAATCCAGTTCCTTCTCAGTCATTATCGACAAACAATAGTTTTACTTTAAATATAGTGCATTATATTATGTTCTAATCATTTGAAAGTGGTATTGAATATTTGTTGCATTTAACTGTTAACTTTGTACTAATTAAAATTTAACTATTTCCTTTTCCCCACCCCACTGTCCTTCCCAGGATGAATAACAGTGTATACTGAGTAGAGGCCATTGTTTACAAACCTCAGTGGGGTCTTAGTTTTTATCAGTTTTTTTTTTCATGTGAGAATTTTTTCCAGGGTAGATGGCCTATCCATTTACATCTGCTTTGCTTCCTTTCAGCGCAATGCCTTTGCCAATGACACCATCCCTTCAGAGAGTTATATCAGTGCAGTGCAGGCTGCACACTTGGGGACTCTCTGTAGCCAAAGTCTGCCGCTGGCTGCTTCCCTGAAGCACACCCTCCTCTCCCTGGTCAGGTTGACTGGAGATCTCATTGTGTGAGTACCTGCTACAGAGCCCCAGGGACCCTATGTCTGTATTTTATTGCGTTAAAGGGGGACAGTGAGAGTTTTTATAACTATATAGTAATGCTTTCTTGTATACTTCTTTAGCAAAAAGAACCTGTTGCTTTAAACTATGAGCACTTAGCTAGAATGATTTTTTAACTTAGAGCTGAAAGACAATAGAGTACCTCCTCTTCTCTGTGTATTTTTCAGAAAAGGCATGCTGGTTTTAAGCCATATTGCAATTTGGAGATGTCTTGGGTTTAACTTTTAAAATGATAGTGACAAATTATTTGATAATCTTTCTCCAGAATCATAGTGGGATAAATTCCACCATTGTAGGGACTAGACCAGGCCAATGGGGGGACTATTTTGTTTTCTTGTACATAGGTAACAAGTAAAGTCAGATATCATATTGCCCTAAAAGTGATCCAGGTTCCTGGGAGTTCTGGAAGGCTTGTCTGGGGTGGAATACTTGTTAATTTTCTTTGTTGAATATTATAAAACGCAGCTCAGTAATTTGATGTTTTAATAAATGGATTTTTCCAATAAAAATATTTGTTTCTGATATAATAATGAAAAAGAGGAATATGAAATTGTATGATTATACCTGTGTGTAAAATACCTATCATGGGAAAAAAGACGAATAAATGCCCTTGTGCAATCCCCTTCCCTTCTGGCAAATAGTTAAATTACCCTATCTTTGCTTTGCAGCTTTTTAGAGAAATGTAGTCACTAACTTAATTTCATATTCTTTGCTGAAGTTGGTCGGATGAGATGAACCCACCACAGGTAATTCGGACTCTGCTACCTCTTCTTTTGGAATCAAGCACTGAGAGTGTTGCTGAGATCAGTAGCAACTCCCTGGAACGCATCTTGGGCCCTGCTGAGTCTGATGAGTTCTTGGCGCGTGTTTATGAGAAGCTGATCACTGGTTGTTACAACATTCTGGCCAATCATGCGGATCCTAACAGGTGAGCCGGATGGAGAACAGTCAGGTTCCTGTAACCTACTGCTACTGTCAGTGAAATGTACCAACACTGCTGCCATTATGTAATCAATTAATAGCTTATTGTTTGTGTGTGTGTGTGTGTGTGTGTGTGTGTGT
>NW_016107330.1:9445947-9454412 GCF_001604975.1 Cebus imitator | reverse complement strand
TGGTAGAGGTGGGTTTTGTCGTGTTGTGTACGCTGGTCTCGAACTCCTGGGTTCAAGTGATCCTCCCGCCTTGGCCCCCCAAAGTGCTGGGATTACAATCGTGAGCCACTGCACATGCCCACTTTATTGTTATTTGTGTTTTTCAACAGAAATTTCTGTACTCATGTGCATTCTGCGTGAGTTTTTTGGAGTCCTCTTTTGTGATTAATTCTTAGGAATAAAGAAAATGGAAGACTTAAATGTTCAGATTTGGAGACTTAAAATTGTCTACTAAATGACTACCAAGTGCTGCACTAGCTCTGATGAGATGTACAGAGGACCTCACTGAAATTGGTTTCTAATATTTTGGTGACTCTGCTGCTGAAATGATTGTGGAATGGATGGTCCCACAGCATAGCTGTACCTTGATAGTTTAGGCCACATTGCTATAGATGAGCTGTACAGGACAGTTCTGTTTCACTTTCACCTCACTGAGAATTACACAAATGAAGGTGCCACATGTTGGAATTTCCTGTCTCTTTGTTGTTGAGTAGTCCAGGTTTTCATCAAGGATTCCTTTTATTCTCTTTCTCCTCTTTTTCTTTTTAACAGGTAAGTAATTTCAGACACTTTTAGCTGTGTAGAGATGATTTGTCCAAAGTGTCTTTTTCCCTAAATCACTGGCAGATCTGGATTAGGACTGAGCTGTAGATGCCTTTCCTGTTTAGTTTCCTAGGAAGGAGGGTAGAAGAATAAAGTTGAGGGGCTGCTGTTAATTCAGTAAACATTTTTTGAACACCTACTTTGTGCCAGGCTTTATGTTAAGCTTTGGCAAAACAAAATTGGACATTGCCCTCAAGGTCAAACAGACAAACTTTGGATTTTAATAAATCACTATGAGGAGGACATTGAAACAGGTCTTAATTCTGGTAGTTAAGTTTTCTGTTTAATCCTCAGTGGACTGGATGAATCCATCCTGGAGGAATGTCTTCAGTACTTGGAAAAGCAGCTGGAAAGCAGCCAGGCTCGTAAAGCTATGGAGGAGTTTTTCTCTGACAGGTGAGCTGTGTTTTGCTTTATTCAGTGAATATTTTTTGAATGCCTCTTGAAAGTAAGGGGCTATGTATGTTGATTTAGGTACTTCTTATCAGTAATACTTAAGGCTTGCTTAGGTGTCTGCACTTTGGAGAGTTAATTGCTGACTTTTTGGGGTTATTGGTGAGGAGGTTAATTTCATGAACACCTTGTGTTATTGACTCATAAGTGGCCATTTTCCCCAGAGGAGATGAGATTGTGAAGGCGGGTTGCTTTTTATGTGAGGCTTAATGTGATTCTTCCATTTTTCTCCCCTCCTGCCTCCCAGTGGAGAACTTGTACAGATCATGATGGCAACAGCCAATGAGAACCTCTCTGCTAAATTCTGTAACCGAGTTTTGAAATTCTTCACCAAACTCTTCCAGCTGAGTGAGTGACAGCTTTTAGTAATCTTCTTATGGGAACTTTGATGTCTGGCTAATACTGTGCATATCTTCTGCCTGCGTTTAACTACAGCATGAAAATGCTAACAAGTGGAGAGAATCCCTCAGAAAGTTTGGAAGGAAGTTGAAAACTTGCTTTGGAGCCTTTTCCCCTTTCCCGGCTCACAGTTTGCCCCTTCTTCCCCTTCTTCTTGCCCTTCTTTATTGACCCTGCCCTCTTGGTCTGCTCCCAGCTGAGAAGAGCCCTAACCCGAGCCTGTTGCATCTCTGCGGCTCCCTGGCACAGCTGGCCTGTGTGGAGCCTGTGCGCCTGCAGGCCTGGCTCACCCGCATGACTACATCACCCCCAAAAGATTCTGATCAGCTGGATGTAATTCAGGAGAATCGGCAGCTGCTGCAGTTACTGACTACATACATTGTTCGGGAAAACAGGTAGAACAACTGCATTTCTGTCGTGCTTCCCTAGCAACCCCAGAAATATGGTAATATTTGCAGTTATCTTTCCTGTGGGCACCAGTCTTAGCATTTTCAGCACTTTTATATCTACTTGTCTCTGGACTCAAGGATTCTAGTATAGCTCCTTGATGTTTTTTCCCATGGAAAAACTTTTGGAATGGCTTGGCCTGTCAGTTACAACCTGAGTGAATGTTTTATGCTCTAGTAGCTCAAGTCCAAAGCTGGGATTGGTATTATAGTTATGTGTTCAATGTTTAATTTAAAACTTCATTGACAATGCACAGAATGAGATTCCTATTGATTATTATTCACCAACTTGCTCTTTCTTTTCTACTAGCCAAGTTGGGGAAGGCGTGTGTGCTGTTCTTCTGGGTACCCTGACCCCCATGGCAACAGAGATGCTGGCCAATGGTGATGGGACTGGCTTCCCTGAACTCATGGTTGTGATGGCCACCCTAGCCAGTGCAGGTCAAGGTGCTGGTCACCTTCAGCTCCACAATGCTGCTGTGGATTGGCTGAGCAGATGGTAAGATGATGAAATTGTATCTAAGTTACAACATTGCTCTTGGAGAAGTGGGTTGTTTCAGGTTACTTTCTTTATAGCTCAAAGGGAGTATGGAAGAAATTTGAATCTCTACCCTTATATTGGAGTTTGGGGGTGGGGGTAGCAAATAGCTCTGTTCACTTTAGACTTTATCTTCATCATTTTCTTAGTAGAGTTTCCTGTTCATTGTTCCCAAGAGAATTCTTGGGGAAAGTATGCCAAGTGTTAATGGTAATTCTAAGACCAGAGCACCCCAAGCTCTGTACCTATATAATACTTACAGAGTTTTCTAAGAACGCCTCTGCTTTACAGCGTCCTCAGATTGATTCAGGGTTCATGAAGATGCTTCATTTCTTTGGTTCCTTATATGATTTTGTGTCTCCTCTTTCCCCTCTTTTTTGTCCTTTGGGACAGCAAGAAATACCTGTCACAGAAGAATGTGGTTGAAAAACTGAATGCCAATGTAATGCATGGAAAGGTAAGAAAAATGAGGAATAACAATGAGGGGTGAAGGGAAAGATGATTCTCAACCAATGTGGTCAGGTGGAAGTCTCTTGTTCCTACTGAGTTCTGTGTCCGGCTAGCTTACCGAGGATAAGGCTGATAATCTCAAAGACCTAGAAGTGTGTAACTGTGCGCTAACTGTGTGCCTTTAGGCATCTTTTGGCTGGCAAGAAGTGATGGGAAGGAAATACACTGGTAAATAAGCAGACCGAATCTTTCTTAAAACACAGTGAGTTCCTGACATCCTAAGATTTTGGAATATTATGGGAAACTGTCTCCCTGCTCAGGAATTGGAACTGTGCTACTCTGAGTCAGTGTTGTAAAAGGCTAAATATGGCCTTCTCAGCTCTAGTCCACATGCTGAGCATTATTTAATTTGCTTGAAGGTTCTGGTTACTCTGCTGAGAAAAGGGGTTTGAAACTGACAGAAATCTTGCATTCAGGCGTTTTCTTCTCCTGCCTAACCCATGAACAGCCTAGGTGGCTAGGAACAGATAACTAGCTTCTAAGAATCACTGTGGTACCATTCATTACTCCCTTCTTTCTTGTTGATCCTTATCCTTTCAGCACTGAAATGTCAGAGTGCAGAGCAAAGGAACTTTGAAATCTGAGTCTTTGATGCTACTTAATTGGGTTTTCTAGGCAAGCATGAACTATCTATAGTGATTTGCTAGAATTTTTTTCTCTTAATTTCTGAAGCTGTCCTCTTTTGCATTACTGTAAAGCCTGATAATTAAAATGACTTTCACTTAATGGTTAGAAATGCTAATGTTAGGGCGAAAATGCTAATGAGAGTCTCTTCATACTCTAATTTGGTCATTTTTTGAATAATTTTAATCTGTTTTTACTCTATTCTTCTAATTTCAATCCTACTTAATCTTATAAGACTTCGTAAATAGCTGTTGTGCTTAAGAATGAATGAATGCATATTACTTCAGTACAATTTACTGACCAGCTACGTGGGGATGGAGTGGTATAAGCTGGTTAAGAGATACTAAAAACACACAGTTTTTCTTCTCTGCTTTCATACTATTTCTATGATCTTGAGCTTTATTTGAAAAAGCTTGAGAACACATAGTTGACATAATAAAACATGGAGAATCTGAAGTTTCTGTGGGGCTTCGGTCTTCTTTTGCAGCATGTGACAATCTTAGAGTGCACGTGCCATATCATGTCTTACTTGGCTGATGTCACGAATGCCCTGAGCCAGAGTAATGGTCAAGGCCCAAGTCATCTCTCAGTGGATGGGGAAGAGCGGGCCATTGAAGTAGACTCAGACTGGGTGGAGGAGTTGGCTGTGGAAGAGGAAGATTCCCAGGCTGAGGATTCAGTAAGTATGAAGTAACCTCGAAGTTAACCTGTCAAGGTAATGACTGATATGGTACCAAGCTTTTGGCTCATTTTTCCAGCCCCCTGTGAGCTTCAAAACTTCCTAGTCCTTATTGCTGCCAGATTCCGGTTTTCTAAGCCTGCAGAGCAAGGCATGGAGATCTAACCTCTTATGGAAAGGACTTTTTCATAAGCTTATTCCAGAGCCACATCTCCTGCTTTTTCAGTCTTTAATTCCAAATGGAATTTTAGGGATGAGTTCTTCATTGGGGTAGTGGAAGCTCCCCTGTAAAGAAAGCATAAGATGTTTTTTCTTAACCACAAACCCCTAAGGTCTCTTTCACCTGAAATAACAACAGATTTTCAGCCAACTAGCTATTTCCAATTGTGGTAGATTTCCACTGGTCATTTATGAGTTGACTATTCACTGCTCCCTCCAATAGAGTGTTGAGAAAGATAGGTTTTTGTGGGTGTTTATATACAGGGATATATTTCTAGTTAAAAAGACTTATTATTTTTGAAGGATGAAGATTCTCTTTGCAACAAACTCTGCACTTTTACGATTACACAGAAAGAATTCATGAACCAGCATTGGTAAGAGTAGTTCTTCCTTTTAGGTAAAGATTTGCTGGGCACTGACTGTTGGGACTTCTGAGCTTCTTTGTTGGTTTTTGTTCTTTGTAGGTACCACTGTCACACCTGCAAAATGGTGGATGGGGTGGGTGTCTGCACAGTGTGTGCTAAGGTGTGCCACAAAGATCATGAGATTTCCTATGCCAAGTATGGATCCTTCTTCTGTGACTGTGGAGCCAAAGAAGATGGCAGCTGTTTGGTGAGAGATTTGGAACCCTCACTGAGCTATGAAGGGTGGCTTGTTAGACATGGGATTACTGAAGCCAAACTGGAAAATTCCCATCCCTTCTAGGATACCTGAGTCTAGGAATATGTTCCAGCTCAAGTCATCGGTGATCTGTACAGTTGTGGCCTAAGCACTTCATTTAGAAATCAGAACCAGCAGATTCCTTAGGGATCTTGTAGTGTGTTTTTCCTAAGACCTCCCCACAATTTCAGATGTTATAAGGCCTGATACTGTGAGTAGGTAAAGAAGTTAGATACTAGGTGAATACCATGATGATCAGAATTTAGGCTTTCGGATAACATTGAAACGCTTAGCCACTTTCTTCTTTGGGTCAGTTTTTCCTCAGAGATCTCAGGCAGTATTTCTTCTGTGCTTGAGGCAAGAACTTAGGGACTGTGACATTTTCTGTCCTAGGCACTGGTGAAGAGAACTCCTAGCAGCGGCATGAGCTCTACCATGAAGGAGTCAGCATTTCAGAGTGAACCCAGGATTTCAGAGAGTCTAGTGCGCCATGCCAGCACCTCACCAGCTGACAAAGCCAAGGTTACCATCAGTGATGGAAAGGTTGCTGACGAAGAGAAGCCCAAGAAGAGCAGCCTGTGCCGCACAGTGGAGGGCTGCCGGGAGGAGTTACAGAATCAGGTGGAGCTGATTGATACCCCGTAGTACATAGACATAGTTGAGAGCCTGGCAAATTGGTGTGAGAGTAAATAATGCACATGGCTCCCCTTGAAACTCATTTTCTCCTTTCTCTAAGTTTACCATTTTCATAGTGTGAATACAAATACCATGTGTTGTCATCACAAGGGAAGGATTTATGGCTGAGCACTATTAGGAATGTTATCGGGGATGATGGAAGCATACATTTTAGTTGTATCATACTTTAGAGTACCCTTTCTTGGCCAGGGTTCCTTATCTGAAACACAGAAAACAAAATTATTTGAGTGATTATATTCTCAGTTTTCCCAAGGATGGTACAAATCCCAAACCATTCTAGACACATAGGAGAGAAGTTAACTCATTTCATATGAGGGATGCCTCTGAGCATTAGGATATGTATGTGAGATCCCTGGTTTAGAAAGATTGCTCTGGAGTTAGTAGTACAAATGTGCATTGATTGGAATCAATGCCAGGATTATGGTGAGAATTAGAAGATGGCTAGAATATCCAACTGGAAGTGAAGAAGCTGGATTCTGAAGGAAATTACTGGCAAGATTATTGTTATGAGTATTACCCATTGTTTTTCCTTTTTTTTTTTTTCACTTGTGTATTTTTTCTGTTTTTCTCAGGCCAATTTTTCCTTCGCTCCTCTCGTGTTAGACATGCTCAATTTCCTTATGGATGCCATTCAGACCAACTTCCAGCAAGCTTCAGCCGTGGGGAGCAGTAGCCGCGCTCAGCAAGCCCTCAGTGAGCTCCACACAGTAGAGAAGGCAGTGGAGATGACAGACCAGCTGATGGTAAGTGTTTTAGGGCCATGATGTTTGGTGGCTGTGGGAACTAACAAATTTATTGAGATCCTAAAGTGTACTAGATGCTCTGAGGAATATACTTAGAGCAATTGATCCTTGGCCATCCAAAACTTAGAATCTAAGACATCATGACATTCCCAGAATATATAGTGTAAAAATCAGCATATGAGATATGGCTTCAAAAGAAGGGAATTGGCCAGGGGCGTGCTTATAATCCTAGCACTTTGGGAGACCCGAAGCAGGCGGATTGCTTGAGCCTGGGAGTTTGAGACCAGCCTTGGCAACATGGTGAAACCGCATCTCTACCCCAAAAAACACACAAAAAAATTTAGATGGTCATGGTGGTGTGGCGCCTATAGTCCCAGCTACTCGAAAGGCTGAGGTGGGTGGATCACCTGAGCCCAGGAGTTTGCAGTGAGCTGAGATCACACCACTGTACTCCAGCCTGGGCAACAAAGTGAGACTCTGTCTCAAAAAAAAAAAAAAAAAGAGTGGGGCTGGGGAATTCAGGGTCATTTTGGCCAATGAAAAGACTAAATCTCCATTTTAGTTCATATAAATATATGAATCACCAAGAAGTAGGGAACTCCATTTTGGGGCAATTAGAATAGTTAGAAATATTTTCTTTTTTAGAAAATAGAACTTTATCTTTTCTAAAGTTCATCTAACTTGCAAAATAATGCTTGTACTCTTTTGCTTATAGTCGTTTAGATAACTTTCCTTTAGTTTTTCATGTCAGATGGGTTGTAAGGTATAAATCATTATTCATTTTAAAACTGGCTGCTCAGTACTGAATATAGGACTTCTGATGTAGCCTTCCTGGCCTTTTTTTAGCAGCAGAATTAAGTAGTAGAAAGTAAAGTGGTGGCAATTCCAAAAGGGAAGTGAACAGATATTGTGAATGAGATACACGAATAGATCTCATAAATTGGCTTTTTTTTTTTTTTTTTTAAAGAGTCTCGCTCTGTCACCTAGGCTGGAGTGCGGTGGCATGATCTCAGCTCACTGCAATCTCTGCCTCCCTGGTTCCAGCAATTCTCATCCCTTGCCCAGCCTCCTGAGTAGCTGAGACAGGAGGCACGCACCACCATGCCCAGCTAATTTTTGCATTTTTGGTAGAGAGAGGGTTTCACCATGTTGCCCAGGTTGGTCTCGAACAACTGTGCTCAAGTGATTTGCGCAACGCAGCCTGCCAAAGTGCTGGGATTATAGGCGTGAGCCACCATGCCAGCCAAAGTTGGCTATTTTTAAGGGACTGATACTCAGTTGGAAATACACACATACATACATATATTCTGGCATTCTATTTAAATCAGTCACAGTTTTTGCCAGGCATGGTGTACCTGAGGAGTTTGAGACTATCCTGGGCAACATGGTTAAACCCTGTCTCTACAAAAAATGTACAAAATAATTAGCCGGATGTGGTATGCATCCTTGTGGTCTCAGCTACCTGGGAGGCTGAGGCAAGAGGATTGCCTGAACCTGGGAAGTCGAGGCTGTAATGAGCTGGTATTGCATCACTGCACTCACCAGTGCACTCCAACCTGGGTGACAGAGCAAAACCCCGTCTCAAAAGAAAAAAAAAATTAGTCACAGTTTTATTTGATATTCTTGGAATTTAAAAATGTCATAAAAATCAGTCACACTTTGAGAGCATTGGTTTTTAAATATTAAAGATGAAGTGAAAAAATACTTTTGTGGGATTGGGGACCCATAAAGTTGCTTTCTATGTTGCCAGATTAGATCAATGAAAAAAAATTTCATCTGTCATCACCGTTTATAAGACATTGAACATTTTAACTTTTTTTTTTTTTAAAGAGACCAGTACCTTGTATTTAAGTTTA
>NW_016107330.1:9426513-9445880 GCF_001604975.1 Cebus imitator | reverse complement strand
AAATGTCACTCCCTTATGAATTTTTTTTTTTGAGATGGATCCTTGCTCTGTCGCCCAGGCTGGGGTGCAGTGGCACGATCTCAGCTTTATTTCCCAGGTTCAAGCCATTCTCCTGCCTCAGCCTCCTGAGTAGCTGGGATTACAGGCGTGTGTCACCATGCCCGGCTAATTTTTGTATTTTGAGTAGAAATGGGGTTTCACCATTTTGGTCAGGCTGGTCTCGAACTCCCGACCTCATGATCCGTCCACCTCTGCCTCCCAAAGTGCTGAGATCACAGGCATGAGCCACCGTGCCCGGCCTACTATGTTGTTCTTAATGGATTGATAATAACGTTAACAAATTTACTCAGCCATCCATGGTTTGGATGTTGAAATCACTGCTTTTGAATGACTAAATTGTGCAGTGTCTCAGTCGCATGAATAGTGTGTGAATCCACATGATTTTATTTGCCTCATTACTGGCTATGCTTTCTTCTTTGCCAGGTTCCTACCTTAGGCTCCCAGGAAGGTGCTTTTGAGAACGTGCGGATGAATTACAGTGGCGACCAGGGCCAGACCATCCGGCAGCTGATTAGCGCTCATGTGCTCAGGCGGGTGGCTATGTGTGTGCTCTCCTCTCCCCATGGGCGCCGCCAACATTTGGCTGTCAGCCATGAGAAGGGCAAGGTGGGTCCTCCAATGCCTGTGCACTTATTTTAGGTCATGTTGTCTTAAATACTAAGCAAAATAGATTGATGGCCACTTTCGGGTTAGCCCTCTGTGGGAAAAAGTCCGTTGGATTCTAAGAATGCTTTATGGACAGATCTTGAGCTTTTCAAATACTTAAACCCTGAGTTAATTTGATTAGAACTAGAGCTGGTATGACCAGGACAGACTGTTTGTAATTAGTAAATTTCCACTCAAAATGTATTCTTCAAGCCCTCAGGAAAAAGTAATGACCAGCAGTTACCTAGGACAGCTTGGCTCCCAGTATTGCCTTATTTGGACACTCTGGAAGGCATAAGCGGAGAGACAAAAGTTTTCATAGGAACACTCAGTGTTGCTTATGTAGACCTGCCCTGCCTTCCCAGCTCTCTTAAGGGTACAAATAAATTTGTATTGTTTTATAGAGCTAGTAGAAGTTGGAAGAATGCTAGGTATCTGAACTCACACTTTTCTGTATTCTGGCCTCTCCATCACCACTAATGTTTTCACTTTTAAGTGAAAAGATGGATAGTCTTTAAAAGAATTCTAAAATCATTTAAAAAACAGTTTCATAGAAAATACTAGAAAAGGACAGTGATACATAGATATTCCTAAACTATTTTGTGAAGTAACTCTATAAATTGGCTTCGTTACTCATCTCTTCTGTCCTACTTGGAAGGACAGAATGAAAGACATGGCTTTTAACCAGGAGAAATACAGACTAATATTGGTCGAGGATTTTTCTACTAGACTTACTTATAAAAAAAAAAAAAAATGTGCCGCCTATTATCTCTTATTGAAAGATTTTTTGTTACTTGCTTTGAGTTCTCTGAGAGGACTAGGAGTAAGAATAAATTGGTCATTGTTCCTTTGCAGATCACTGTTCTGCAGCTTTCTGCTCTCCTGAAGCAAGCAGATTCCAGCAAAAGGAAATTGACTCTTACCCGCTTGGCTTCTGCCCCAGTTCCTTTCACTGTGTTGAGCCTCACAGGAAATCCCTGCAAGGAAGACTACCTGGCGGTTTGTGGGCTAAAGGTAAAAATCCTCATCTAGGTTTGATTACCTGGAACTGGGGATTCTAGTCACCTTCTCTCCACTATTCTCAGAACTACTTTTTATTATTTATTGTTGAGATTAAAACTTAAAACCTACTGAAATGCAAAAGGAATTTTTCTTTGAATTTTTCCTAGATCTTTGGGATTTCTTTGATATTGGAAATAACCTTTGGATTCATGAAACCTGAATATTACTAGACAGTCTAAATACTGTCTAAAGGCAGGGGATATTAGGGGGAAAAAAAGGAACATCAGAAGTCTGAAATGAATTAACCTACTTTCCCACATCATCTTTTCACCATTTTGTTCCTTAAACATTGTCCAGGACTGCCATGTGCTCACCTTTGGTAGCTCAGGCTCTGTTTCGGATCACTTGGTTTTGCACCCTCAGTTGGCAACGGGGAACTTCATCATCAAAGCCGTGTGGTTGCCTGGTTCACAGACCGAGTTAGCAATTGTCACTGCGGACTTTGTTAAGGTACAGTTACAGTTCTTTGATGATATGGTCCTAGAATTTTTCTACTTTTAAATCTAGAATGTCTGATCTTCATTATGTGTTAGCTTCTCCCAAAAGTTACAAAATCAGCTGGGCGCCATGTCTTGCAACTGTAGTACCAGTACTTGGGAGGCTGAGTAGAGGATTACTTGAGGCTTAGTTCAAGGCTGCAGTGAGCTATGATCATGCCACTGCACTCCAATGTGGGTGATAGAGCAAGACCCTGTCTCTAAAAATAAAAATAAACCATATTTTTTCGCCTTTTGCTATGTGGCTGAGCGGGAGCTTTCTGTCTTTAGGCGATAGGGAATTGATTCTGGTTCTAACTTCACTGTACCAAGGGCACACCTATAACCGTACTTGTTACAGAATTTATGTATGTATGTCTGTCCCCTACTCATTCCATGAAGGAAAGTGAAAGGTGTTCTGTTCATCTTTATAGGACCAGTGCCTAACCATTTTTTATTGAATGGAGAATGAATGCCTGTTATTGGTCAATTTCAGCTATTTGGATTCACTAAGATATGTGGGGGATGAGACTGAGACAGATTTCCCTTATTTAGTTTTTCTTCCATCCTGCAGATATATGACCTGTCTGTTGATGCCTTGAGTCCAACCTTCTACTTTCTCCTACCAAGCTCCAAGATAAGAGACGTTACTTTCCTTTTCAACGAGGAGGGAAAGAACATCATTGTTATAATGTCTTCGGCTGGGTACATCTATACTCAGCTCATGGAAGAGGCCAGCAGTGCCCAGCAGGGACCCTTCTATGTCACGAATGTGCTGGAAATCAATCATGAGGACCTGAAGGTTAGAGCACATGTTGCTATTTCCTTCAGTTCAGATTTAATTATTTAGCAACTATCTATTCTTTTTTCTTTGTTCTTTTATAAAATTTTTCTGTGGACTTCATCTAACTGGATCTTTTTTTCTTTTTCTTTGTTTTTCCTTCTAATGTTTTGCCTAATAGCAAAATCTCTTATCCTTTAGGATCTCCCAGAGACCCTGGGAATAATAGAACCGATTGAAGTATAGATCTCTTCAGTTCCATTATTCTCAGGGTCTTTGTAAGATTTATCAACAGGGAGCTCATGCTTAGAGTATGAGAGCACCTGATTATGATTGAAAACTAATAACCAGCATAAACTGGAAATTGGTAACCAAGGCAGCATGAGGAGTTACTGCAAATATGTGTCTTTGTGCCAGCAGGACAGTAACAGCCAGGTGGCAGGTGGTGGTGTGTCCGTGTACTACTCCCACGTATTGCAGATGTTGTTCTTCAGCTACTGTCAAGGCAAATCATTTGCAGCCACCATCAGCAGGACAACCCTGGAGGTGTTGCAGCTCTTCCCCATCAACATCAAAAGGTGGGAATGAACATTTAATGTTCAGCTTTCACAATGTTCACATTTAACGAGGGAGCTCCACTCCCACTCCCAAGTACTGCTATCTGTTCTGGGTTTTGTGAAACTTACTTTTCTCCAGCCAACCTTTGTCTTCCCTGCTGGGTATCTTTAAAATTAGGAGCATCTGGGCTTGGCAGGTTGGGTTGTCTCCACGGCTTGTCCTCCACTGTGTAGATCCCAAGTTGTCGAAGGTAGTTTAGTGGTCCACTGTTACTCAGAAGGAAAACCTACAGTTAGTTATAAATGTGACTTCAGTGTGAGAAGGAAACCTAAGTTTTTCTTAGATGCTCATTCTGCCGCAGTGCCCTTTAAGTTTTTCTCCTGAGGCAAACTTACTCTGTTAGCAAATAGAATGTATCAGTAATGGGGGCTTGGTTGGATTTGGGGGAGGAAGAGACTTTCACCAAGTTTGCAGATAATAGAGGGATGTGTTAAGGGAGTGAAAGTTTCATTTAGGGAGGAGGAAGAAGAGGCTTACAATATCTTCCCGTGTTTCTTATCTGCCATTGATGACCCATTGTAGCACTTTCTTTCAGGCCTTTCTTTGGGAATTACATGATTTGGGATGTAATAAAATGAATACCAGCTTACACTAACTCACTGTGTTTGAAGATCCTTATAGGACAGTGGATCATTAACCTTAGGCAGCTCCATGGCCCTATGCTGTTGGCAGCCTCTAGGCACATAGGGCCACCTGTTATTCAGAAATGGAACGTTTCAGTGGAGATTCCAAATGAGGGCTGCCCTGCCAGACACACACATTAGGGTGTGTGAGCAGGTGTGCATGGCTTGAAATAAAACTAACCTGTGGATAACCTGAGTTGCTGGCCAAGGATATTGATCTGGAGTCATGTAGCCAGTTAGAGGATGGTTTTTAGGTCAAGAAAAGAACTATTAAATGGTGACTGACACTCTAACCATAGCCAGTTTTGTTGTCTGCAGTTCCAATGGTGGCAGTAAGACGTCTCCTGCCCTTTGCCAGTGGTCTGAGGTGATGAACCACCCTGGCTTGGTGTGCTGTGTCCAGCAAACTACAGGGGTGCCGCTGGTAGTCATGGTGAAACCAGACACTTTTCTTATCCAGGAGATTAAGACTCTTCCTGCTAAAGCAAAGGTCAGTGCCAGATTTTCCCATTGATTACTTTGCTGTGAACCTGGTCTCTTTTTATACTTTTATATTCACTTCACTTCCCCAGCTCTTTCAATGGAGGCCCATGAAAGAGTTCTTTTTCTCCTACATGCCTTTCCTTTGCCACCCTTCTGTACAGCCCCACAACTGACTGTGAAACCAGTTGCATCTCTCCTCTTTTTCTGTGTGGTTGCTGATCTGTAGGTATGGAAACTAAGACCCTCCTTTGTCCTCTCCTCCTAGATCCAAGACATGGTTGCCATTAGGCATACGGCCTGCAATGAGCAGCAACGGACAACAATGATTCTGCTGTGTGAGGACGGCAGCCTGCGCATTTACATGGCCAACGTGGAGAACACCTCCTACTGGCTGCAGCCATCCCTGCAGCCCAGCAGTGTCATCAGCATCATGAAGCCTGTTCGAAAGCGCAAAACAGCTACAATCAGTAAGGCTTCTTCTCATAAGACTTGTGGGGGAGTAGGAATGGTGTGGTCTTCTAGACAGTGACTCAGAATAGACTGTTGCAAATGTCTGTGAAGAAATGGTGACTGTCCTACTTGCACATTTCGTAAAGTTAGAGGTATGTGCTGGCTAATTTCCTGAAAGCAGAGTCACAGTTCCAAATGGCAAACACCCACTGGCTGCCTGCTTCAGGCCAGCAGTTCTTTGGTGCCTAGTAACAAGTTATGTCCTGGACCTTATTTGAGAGATTTTTCTCTCTAGGTTTAGGGAGAATGACTTTTCTGAAGATTGCAACTGATTGAAGTATAGATCTCTTCAGTTGGTTAATTTCCCACTGAGTAGTGAAGAACCCACCACAGGTCTCTGAGCTGGTGGTCTCGCACTTGACTGACTGAGGACTCTTTAGGAAAGTGAAAGCTTGAGTTTAGCAGTGAGCGAATCCAGCTAAGCAAAGACCATTACCATGATCCAAAGGGATCATCACATTACCGTAAATTTGCTCTGGAGTCTACGTTTGAAAGACTGGTTTATTCATTTACATTCTTATTTACATTGTTATTAACTGTATACCCAATACCAATGCCAGATTTCTTTGTATTGCTAGGACATGTTGTAGTTAGGGATAACAACCATTGGAGAGCTAACCACATGTAGGTATCATGCTGATGCAAGTGTTCTAATCCAGAGTTTGCTTAGAAAGATGAGAGTGTGAATGTGGGTTCTGTCTGGGAGGAGTCTTTGCCGATGGCATTGAGGCAGAGGTGGTCGAGACTCTCTGGTAATCTGGTACCATTCTCTGCAGCAACCCGCACGTCTAGCCAGGTGACTTTCCCCATTGACTTTTTTGAACACAACCAGCAGCTGACAGATGTGGAGTTTGGTGGTAATGACCTCCTCCAGGTCTACAATGCACAACAGATAAAACACCGGCTGAATTCCACTGGCATGTATGTGGCCAACACCAAGGTAAGAATTGCACTGGGCTGGGATCAATTCCTGGGTAAAAGGACTCATAAACAATGTGGTTTGAGAACACATCTCCTTTTAGAATGCAAGCATAGAGTATATATTCATAGTCACAACTCTCGATTCTAGTTAAATGATTCCTTAGAAAAATGGATATTCTCACTCACTTGCCAAAGGATGTCTGCAGGTTAGGTTTCCACCAATACCAGCAGGTTACTGTGTAGACGACACCAAAGAGATTGTTAATGCTGAGCGGGAGGAAGCCTGACATTGAAAAGAATCTGTTCTCCTCCCCTATTTTCTCATTTTTAGAAACAAGGAGGTCATTACCAGGGAGTTGAAAGGATAAGATTTAATGAGCTTCACATGTTGAGACAATGTCAGAGAAGGACTCCTAGTTTGAATTTAAGAACTTCTTTTAGTTTCCTGATGTGTGCCTTGTCTCCCCACAGCCTGGAGGCTTCACCATTGAGATTAGTAACAACAATAGCACTATGGTGATGACAGGCATGCGGATCCAGATTGGGACTCAAGCAATAGAACGGGCCCCATCGTATATCGAGATCTTCGGCAGAACTATGCAGCTCAACCTGAGTCGCTCACGCTGGTTTGACTTCCCCTTTACCAGAGAAGAAGCCCTGCAGGCTGATAAGAAGCTGAACCTCTTCAGTGAGTCACCAACCCCTGGCGCAGTCGCTGTCCTCATTGTGACTGCTAAATTGGGTGCCACTGGTCTGTGGCTCTCCAGTATTCTGGGATCTGTCTACTCTACTGATTTTCCTGTCCTTCTCTCAGGAAACTTTGAGCTTAGGAGGCAGGGTGACAGGAAAGGAGTACACCGGAGCATGGGAGCAGTAAAGATAGGGCTGCACTCTGTGAAGTATTCATTTCTGTAATGTTGTGTCCACCTCACTAATGGGGCAGCTTCTGTGTTTAGGCTGAGAGAGGCAGATTGACGTGAAATTGGAAGGCTTTCTTAAAGCACAAAGGAAGACCTCAGGTCACACATGGCTGAGAGATGGTTAGTGATGGCTTGCTATGCCATTGAAAACTAAACCCTCAGAGTGCAAATCTTTGAGCCTTAAGACTGCATTTCTCTGTCATTTATTGGCCACTGTCTGATACTCTTTCTCTTGGAAATTGTTGTTGTTAGTGTGAATGATCTTGATCTGTACTTTGAACAAAGAAAGTGTGTAGAGACCCCTGGGAGTGAGGGGTAGGGGATACAAGTATTATGAAGCAGAAGAGGACCCTTACAGTGATGGATAGGGACTCTAGTGAGTGGGAGAAGCAATTGGTTTTTGGTCCATGGAACTTTTTCCACATGTTTTCAGCGTCTATACACGACTAAAGTGCTGTGAATATCTCGGAAGATAAAGTTTCTCTATGTCTATAAAATTGATGTGATTTACTTCTTTGTTCCAACTGTTCTGGTCTTTGCTTTGGAGGGGTGGCCCTTTAGAGAATGTGCTTCCTAAAGACCTCTCTTATTGCAGTAGGGGCCTCGGTGGATCCAGCAGGTGTCACCATGATAGACGCTGTAAAAATTTATGGCAAGACTAAGGAACAGTTTGGCTGGCCTGATGAGCCCCCAGAGGAATTCCCTTCTGCCTCTGTCAGTAACATCTGCCCTTCAAACCTGAACCAGAGCAACGGCACTGGAGATAGCGACTCAGCTGCGCCCACTACGACCAGTGGAACTGTCCTGGAGAGGTACCAGTTCTGGCAGGGGTTGGCTCCAGTTTTTACATTCCCCACTTTCACTGCAGAACTTTCCTGTGTCTTGAGCGAGCCAGCTTCTAATAACCTTCTCAAAGCTAGCCTGGAATTTTTTAAAGTTTTCACACAACTCACCCACATTCAGTGTCTCTTTAGTGTGCAGACAAAGCCTGAAAAATGTGCTCAGTCATCTGACACCAGAGTCTCTCCCTGGGCAGAAGTTCTGTCCCTTCTCTTAATGCTTAGGTACCCTTTAGAGGCCATAGGCTAGACGATGCTTAAGCCAGTATTCTAGATTAGGATCCAGGCTTGCTGAAGTGATAGGAAAACACCCTCCCTTCCATTCTGATCTCATCATCTTCTCATCATCTTTCTCTGCAGTAGCTACTTCTGTGGTAATAACATTGCCAGCAAGAGAGGCTGACTGCTGCCTCTTATAGCAGAGTCCAGAGTTTCCTTAGGTCTCCCTACAGTGGCATTCTAAAGCATTGTGCTTGGCTTCTTTGTGCTAGGTAGCTGCTGGTTTGCCATGGTAGATGAAATATTATAGTTCATGATGTAAGATTATGAGTTTCTTACATTGTAAGTCACAAGAATAGCATTGCTTGGAATCACTGCCTCCCACCAGCAGCCTCCTCCCTCCCTCCCTTTCTCTTTCTTTTTTCCCCAACACCCTATCCATACATGATTTGCTTAGGATGTGTTTCCAGGTTTCTCTGAGCTTCACATTTTTTTCCTTTTTTTTTTTTTTCTTTGCTTCTCCCCCAAGTTCTGAAACTGAGTCCCTAACCAAGCTGGACCGGTTAGTATGCCCTCTTTCTTTTCTCTGCACGAGTGAGTGTGTGTCAGAGAGCAGTGTAACCAATGGTGTGGCTTTGCATTGATTCTGCTTCTGCTGAAGAGTCCTCCTGCTTCTTTCTGTTCTGGTCATTGCATGGCTACAGAGCTGTCCATGTGTAAAAATGTAGTATACGGAGGATCGTAAGTGCACACTTGATGTTGGCTGTGTCAGAGACTCTCTTGTCAGAGACTCTCTCAACTCTCTTCCTTACCCGAGTCCTCTCTGCTCCCTCTCTAAGTGGATGAAAAGGGGGTTCGGGGTAGAGGGATTAACAGCAAAGTCCTACCATCTGATAAACCACTAGAGAGCTTGTTCTGTCTAAATTTGCTTTATGCCTCAGTTTCCTCTTCCCTTGTTCTTTATTGCCTTCCTCTACCCCTTAACCCCTTTCTTTCCAGCTACCTTCTGAATATTTTTCTTTTCTCTGTCCAGAGCTTCAGCTGTCAGGATGTTGTTCTTTTTACTATGACACATTAAACTCAAAGGAGTAAACCCTGGGAAACATGTTACTTGGTATCCTTTAATAGTAATAGTTGGGTTTCCCGTTTCTTCCCTAAGGGGAAATCAGTTTTCTAAAGATGCTTTGTATTACCCCTTGAATGTTGGCAGTTGGCATGCATCTGAAAAATAGTTTGTTCTCTCCCCCATACTTAGAGACTCATAGGAAATGCCTTTGTGCATATATAACTTTAAACTTCCCAGTATAAGAAGATGGTTTTACCTTTCCCTTTGTGTATCCTTTTGCCCACTGATCTCTGGGCACCTGAGCTTCGGGTCCCATTGCATCAAGACTGTTAAGCCCATCTCAGTGATCCCTGCCACAGGCAGCAGAAGGAAGCACATTTATCCTCTTTGAGGAAGAAAAGCCCTGTCTTTGAGTTATGGATTATGAACATGGCCTCAGGTTGATCTCCGAGCAGGAGCCAGGTTTCTCCTGGCCTGTAACATAGGAAACGATATGCATGGTGCCTGTGGCAGGTCTTATTGTGCTTTGATTTTGTATTTGGCATTCATTAGCTGTCCCCAAGGTCCTCCTGTCTATAGTTTGCTTAGGCTAAAGCGCAAGGCAGAGAGAATGGTGTTGTACTCAAGCCAGGTTTTCTGTCTCCCCAGGCTGGTTGTGAGTTCTTTAGAAGCCCTGGAAAGCTGCTTTGCTGTTGGCCCAATCATCGAGAAGGCAAGTCACTTTTTCAAAGCACATGGAAGCTCCCTGAAGAGGCAGGAAGTCAGTGGAGTTGTCTGAGGCCCTGATGCCTCGCAGCTAAAGAACATTTATAGTAGCATAATCTTGATTTACTAAGAAGCACCAGAGAAGTCTTCAGCTAAGGCCTTATGCCCTACTTATGGGGCCCATATTGAGCGTGTGTCATAGAATAGGATGCGTGCTGGTACAAGAATACTGTTCTGGGAATCACGAGGTTGGATTCCATTTCTTCACCTGCTAGTAAGGAGGATTATAATTTCTGAAACTTTTTATTTTTTTCTCTTTGCAGTCCATGGAGCATAACCTAGCCCTGGTGGCCTAGAAGGAGGGAAGTGGCAGGCAGAGTGTAGATAGTTCATTCTGCCTTAAGTTGGTGGGACTAGTGATAACCCTGCTGTCTTTTGCTTCAGGAGAGAAACAAGAATGCCGCTCAGGAGCTGGCCACTTTGCTGCTGTCCCTGCCGGCACCTGCCAGCGTCCAGCAGCAATCCAAGAGCCTTCTGGCCAGCCTGCACACCAGCCGCTCGGCCTACCACAGCCACAAGGTAACCGTTCTCTCTCAGGGATGCCTGTGTAGGAAAGGAAATTGCATTGCTAACAGGGAATCAAATAAATTAGCTTTTCACGGTAACGCAACAGCACAGCAAAGAAAGGTAGAGGATAGCATTCAGATTACACCCACATTGTCTAGAGTTTCTCCTGAGAAATTCACAAGTGCCACTCAAAACTGAGGATAAGCCAGCAACTGGGCCCCTGGTTTGTACATATTTTTCTGTCACTCTAACAGGATCAGCAGGACTTAAGAGAGGGAGGGGGCCGGGTGCGGTGACTCACGCCTGTAATCCCAGCACTTTGGGAGGCGCAGGCGGGCGGATCACGAGGTCAGGAGATCGAGATCATCCTGGCCAACATGGTGAAACCCCGTCTCTACTGAAAATACAGAAATTAGCTGGGCGTGGTGGCGTGTGCCTGTAATCCCAGCTACTCGGGAGGCTGAGGCAAGAGAATCCAGGAGGTGGAGCTTGAACCCGGGAGGTGGAGGTTGCAGTGAGCTGAGATCACACCATTGCACTCCAGCCTGGTGACAGAGTGAGACCCTATCTCAAAAAAAAAAAAAAAAAAAAAGAAAGGAAGAGAGGGAAGGACATTGAGTGTGAGTAGCCTTCTCACTGGAAAGGGTGAGGTGAGGGAGTCCCTCAGGAGATAGACTGCTAGTGTTTCAGCCGTGGCACAGCACGAGAGACGTATTACACTTGTTGGTGAGACAGGTGTTGAATAGTGGTTACAGTGCCTCTGAAGGGAAAATCTGGGGAAAGAGGATGTCACCTGTGAAAGAAAGGCGTTGCCAAAGGAGACAAATTGGGCTAATTTCTATAGATCGAAAAGATGACAGTTCAGACCCCTGAAGAAGAAGGGCTCTGAGAGAAGCCATCAGCCCAGAGCTTTGGTTAGCTTCTGTACCTCCAACCCAGGGAACTGAGAAGTATGAGTTTAAATTGCTGAGCCTCTCAAGGAAAGGCAATTTTGGATTGTAGTCCCTGGGTAATACGATTTTGCTAAGAAATGACTCTTCTACTGTAGTAGAAAGAAATCTGGCAGTCTGGAGAACTGAGTAGATTCGAATTTTCCCATCAGACTTTGATAATGCACAGTTTTTATTTTTTAATGACATTAATATTTTATGTATTAGGAAACTTTATATGGGGCTGCTTTGAAGATTTTTTTGTAGGTGGTTGGTGGTCATTGGCCTGTTCTCTTGAGAGGAGGTAATAATCCTGACGATCTGCCAGCTTTTCTCTCCTTTTTGCTTTCGTACCCAGCCCTTGCTTATGGCTGACCCTTTGTTGCCCTGTTGTTCTATAGGATCAGGCCTTGCTCAGCAAAGCTGTGCAGTGTCTCAACACATCCAGCAAAGAAGGGAAGGATTTGGACCCCGAGGTGTTCCAGAGGCTAGTGATCACAGCTCGCTCCATTGCCATCATGCGCCCCAACAACCTTGTCCACTTTACGGAGTCAAAGCTGCCCCAGACGGAAACAGGTGAACTTGGCCTCTGGCTGTGATCCTGAGATCTGCTTCATACACTGATTTACTCTCTCATTCTTACTGTTCTTACTGGCCTCTGACTGACTGCATGCTCAGAGACAGGGATTTTGCTTCCTAGTCTTTATACCTGGTAGGGCCTTTTGTCATTGAGATTGCACCATTTTAAACACATTCTTTTTCCAGTGATTATCCTTTTGATTATTCTTGAGATCACTTATGTTCTAGACATCAGATATAATCTGTCTTTGAAGTTATGACCTCTTAGGAGCTTTGGGGTAAAGCTAAGCTTGGTTGGGCCTTGGTCACTTTAAAGCAGCTGTGGCTTATCTTTCGTTTTCATGCTGTTCTTTTGTCAGTGTTGTTAATATGTGTAGCAGCTTTCTCAGTGCTTAGTGCTGTTTCCTCATCTCTTCTTATGTTGCCTGGGTAGCAAACCTGTTTTGTCATTGTCTAATTGCTGCCTTTAGAATTCTCTGTTATTTACATGCTCCCATATGCTATCATCATCCTGTTCCTCCTTTAAATACTATAATCCCAGAATTATTCTAGAGAAATCTCTAGAATGTTCAGATGTTCTTCTAGGGTTTAGAAGTTGAACAGTTGGAACTGAGATCTTTGAATCTGCTGTAAACATCCTAAATGCTCCCCCTTCGACTTAATTCTAACATACAATGTTTTCTGCGATATTCCTTTCCCAGACTGTTTTTTTCCTAGATGTGCCTGCTGGAATCTAGGGATAGTTGGCATATTGATTGGGGCCCCACTTGAAACTCCCTCCCCAGGCAAGCTTCCTTGACCTGAGTTAACCTTAAAACAAATTAAATTCCATCTCAGATTTACCATCGTTGATAATTTTCTTTCTCTTGGTTAGAAGGAATGGATGAGGGGAAAGAACCGCAGAAGCAGTTGGAAGGAGATTGCTGTAGTTTCATCACCCAGCTTGTGAACCACTTCTGGAAACTCCATGCATCCAAACCGAAGAATGCCTTCTTGGCACCTGCCTGCCTTCCAGGTATGTTAAAAGAGCTACTTGAATCTTGGTAATGAAGCCTGAAGTAAGGTCTGTCTTTGAACAGCTATGACCCTTAGCCATTAGCCTTCATTCTTCGTAATCCGTTTCTTCCAGAATTCATAACTGGGGAGTAGAAGTCTGTGAGAGAAATGCAATGTTCCTGAGACAGGAATTTACCAGTGTAGCAGAGTGGCATTTTCTTGTACCATATCTTTTCATTGGGGTTGAATATTTTACATAAAGAGGCACTGTGTGTGTGTGTGTCCTCAGTGGCTTATAATTGTTTTAAAAAATCTTTGAAAACTTGATTTAAAGCCAGCTCAAAAGGCAAAAGTATCTGTTCTATGTCTAAGCTATTTGGTCTCTAACTTCTTACACTATTGAAAATTCAGGTGGAAGGGTGAGTCTGAATAGTAATACAGAGAGGTAGGATGATCCTGGTGCTCATTTATGTTTGGAGGACACGTGGGTGGTAAACCTAGAAGGCATGTCAAGGTTATGTTTTGTCATCACCTGAGGCTGGGGGTTAGTAGGGGACATTTAGTATCTGCCTTCCTCTTCGTATTTCTTTGCCTTATCTTTTGATATCCAGAGGGTGTGGACAGCTACTTATTTCTGTGACTCAAGATATCTGGAAAGGCTTTTGAGAACAATTTGGGAAATAAGGAAACTGTTAATGAAACAAATCACAAGTAATACTTTCAGGCTACTGTGTGTATGTGTGTGAGTGTTTTTTTATTTTGTTTCCATGACCTTTTATGTGGAGATACAAAAAGTTACACTTTTGTCTCAGACTCTCAAGTAGTTAAGAGTTTTTTCCTCCAGATATTCAAATAATGTTTGTCTCCCCCTTTAGGCCTAACTCATATTGAAGCAACTGTCAATGCTCTGGTGGACATCATCCATGGCTACTGTACCTGTGAGCTGGATTGTATCAACACAGCTTCCAAGATCTACATGCAGATGCTCTTGTGCCCTGTACGTAGCATCATGATCCCAGATAGCGCTCAGCAGCCAGGGAATGTCTGGAAAATTGTTTTTAGTTTACTAAACTAATGAAATAAAATAGATTTAAAGGAAGCTGAAGGGAATTAAGTTTCAAATATCTATAAAAGCTTTAAGATCTTACTCCATGGAAGAGAACAATTTGGAAAGGGGACGGGCTTTGTCTTTCTTGTTCAGTGCTGAATCACCAGAGACTAGTTGCTTGCTACGTAGTAAGTGCTAGGTAACTCACTGAATTGTGACTTGAATGAGGGAATGAATGAATGTAGCACATCAAGATTTCTATTTCCAGTGACCCTCTCACAGAAGCAAAATGTTAAAACTACTGATTTCAGCACAGAGCTAAGATGCGCACTAGGGGCCTGTTCATCTGATAAAAAGACAAAAACATTTGTACGGAGCCAAAGTGGCTTCAGGAGCAAATGACCTGCCAGTTTATATCACCAGGAACTGAGAGACAGGAAGTTAGTGAATGGCTTTTGTGTGTGCCAGATCAGGAAGATGGGATTAACTTAACCTGCTAAACTTGGTCAGCTGGGTTGCAGGTGAGAGTAGTGAGGTATTCCACATGCGTGTGAGTGAGTGGCCAAGAAAGGAAAGTGTTCTATAGAGAGTTTCATGAATAATATGAAACCAAAGCATGACAGTTTTCTTTTGAACTTCAGGATCCTGCTGTGAGCTTCTCTTGTAAACAAGCTCTCATTCGAGTCCTAAGGCCCAGGAACAAACGGAGACATGTGACTTTACCCTCTTCCCCTCGAAGCAACACTCCAATGGGTAATGTGAGGTCTGGGTTTAGGCTTGAGCCTGTATTTGGGAGAAGGGGAGAGAGGGAGGTACAGTAGCATTAGACATCCTGCTTATGTTGACCAGGGTCCTGGAGACTTTTGTTTACATGTTTTTCTTTTTCTAATCCTACCTTGCCCCATAAGGAATTTAAGGTGGCACATCAAAATTTATATAGTAAATAGAATAAAAATAAAGATCCAAGGCCATGGGAAAGTAAAAATACCATGGTAAAATCAAGATACAGAAAATCCGTATCACAAGGTCCTGCATGGTTGTTAGGGGAGGGCCTTATATTTGGCTGAAAGCTTCCTAGGAGCCATAGCAAAAATAAAATCACAGTGACCAAAGACAAAACAAAAACATAACTTTTCTTGGCATAGAAGCTCTTCATGAAATGTCCATTTTGTTGCCAAAGGGGCAGAATCTTTAGTGTACTTACCTACAATAAGTTGGATGGCAGATTTCACAGGAATTTCACTTATGATACACTTGGGCACAGTCAACAGCATAACATTTTACAATTCAGTAAAAACAATTCTAACAGATGTCTAAATAACAATGATATAATTCTGGTTACTTGGTTTGATGTAGAAGTAAATTTCAAATGAAAGTCACTATATACTTTTTTTTTTTTTCAGTGACTTACTGGGTATGATGATACTGAGTTACTGTGTACTTTTAAATTTTCTTTATTTTTTTATTTTTTTTTGTTTTTTTCCTCTGAGACAGGGTCTCACTCTGTGGCCCAGGCTAGAGTGCAATGGTTTGATCTTGGCTCACTGCGACCTCTGCCTTCCAGGATCAAGCAATTCTCATGCCTCAGCCTCCCGAGTAGCTACTGTGCCCAGCTAATTTTTGTATTTTTAGTAGAGATGGGGTTTCACCATGTTGGCCAAGCTGGTCTTGAACTCCTAACCTCAAGTGATCCGCCTGCCTCTGCCTCATAAAGTGCTGGGATTACAGACGTGAGCCACTGCCCAGCCTGTACTTTTAAATTTTCTAATAGCAATATTATAAAGAGTTAAAAAGTAAAATTGATTTACCAGTTATTTAATCCAGTATGTTAAAAATGTTATTTCAACATATTGTTAATATAAAAAATTGTGGTGAAATATTTTGCCTGTTTTGGTACCATCTTGGGAATCTAGAATGTATTTTACGCTAGTGGCACATCTCCTTGTAGACTAGCCATGTTTTAAGTGCTCAGTAGCCACATGTGGCTGGGACAGTGCACGTCTAGAGGAATGTACACAACTTTGTGATTTTCAGACTATCTTCCTTGAATATCATTTATCTTGTCTAAGCTTTTGGGTTAGGCAGCAGTTTGTGGCTCTTTTCTCCGGCAAGAACCTGGAGTGGAGATAGTTTGTTTCTAACCGACATATTTACATGCTTTAACAATCCATTGAGTGGAAGGTGAGATCTCTGTCCTCTTCTGACAATTAGGAGTCTCACCTGGACTTCTTTATTAGAAGGCCTTCTCACCTTCACACAGAAGCAGGCACAGGCAGGGCCTGCAGTGGTGTCCTTGGTTTCCAAGTCAATGGTTTTATGCTTCAATTCTTGTTCTTCTCATAATAATTACATAGTGTGACAATCTCACTGACCTAGTTGTTTTAGAAAAAAGTAGTGAAATAAATTCTAATCTGCCATGACAGACAAAACATAAAGATCACAGTCATATGATTTTTCCTGTCTTATCCAAGGTCTCCTGAGAGTTAGTGGGAGCTTGTGGGGCCTACTGGTTTTAGATATCTCTGCTTTATGTAAATCCCTTTGGAGTCCAAGGTTGTTGCCCTCACCAGCTGGAAAATTTTATTTCTGTAGGGGACAGGCTGTCACTGCCAACTCCATCTTCCCAGATGCTGTAGGTCCAAGAGAACCAGGGCAAGCGTAGCACCCTGGAGCTTTCCCGCTAAAGTGGTGCCGAGTGCTAGCTGGTAGCTTGTCTTGGGTTTTTATTGCCACATGACTTATCGCACCTTTTGTCAAGGGAGGAAAGCAAGCACCTTTAGGTGACTGGGGTTTCTTTGACTCAGGAGACAAGGATGATGATGACGATGATGACGCAGATGAGAAAATGCAGTCATCAGGGATCCCGAATGGTGGTCACATCCGTCAGGAAAGCCAGGAACAGAGTGAGGTGGACCATGGAGATTTTGAGATGGTGGTGAGTCTCTGGCAGCAGGAGAAGGGGAGGAGGAGCTTCAAAACTCTCCTCTAGCTCTTATTCAGTGGACTTCCAGAAGTTACCATTTACCATGGGACACTGACAGAGCTTTCTCTCTGCAGTCTGAGTCGATGGTCCTGGAGACAGCTGAAAATGTCAACAATGGCAACCCCTCTCCCCTGGAGGCCCTGCTGGCAGGCGCAGAGGGCTTCCCCCCAATGCTGGACATCCCGCCTGATGCAGATGACGAGACCATGGTTGAACTAGCCATTGCCCTGAGCCTGCAGCAGGACCAACAAGGTAGAAGGCCATGCCAGGAGCAAAGCTGCCCATTGGCCTTGCACAGGAAAAGAGGGTTTGGCAGTTACTGATTCCAGCTGACTTAGCTTGTCCCCAGATTTGGGGAGAGGTTGATCTGGGTGAGAGCTGTTCAGAGATACAGGTGGAGAGTGAGAGGGATGTGGTGGGAATTGGAGTCTGAGTGCCAATCTCATAGTTTCTGCCAGTTTGGGTTATTTCCTCTTGAATCTTAGATTCCTCCAGCCTGTGTCCTGCCTGAGCTGAAGGAAGCATTCCACCATCTCTGTAACTGAACTTGGTGGGTGGACAGCAGTGGCTGTTGGCTAACTTCCTGTAGGCTAGAGGAGGTCACATGCTGGTATTTGGAGACTCTTGAGGGTAGCAGGTGGCCAAAGCAGCGCTGTGGATGGGACCTGGAGGGGATGTTGTGCTCACTCTCCACTTGTTTCCCAGGCAGCAGCAGCAGTGCCCTGGGCCTGCAGAGCCTGGGACTGTCCGGCCAGGCACCCAGCTCTTCCTCTCTGGACGCAGGAACCCTCTCTGACACCACAGCATCAGGTAACTGTCCACAGCAAGGAGCACGGCTCAGGGCCCCAGGACCCTCAGGCCTTGTTTCCACTGCTGTGAGAGTGTAATGGGCAGCTGCTTTGACAGGCCATTCTGGACTTCCTGCTTCTGCCTTGGCTTTAGAAACATGGGTGTGGAGGGTGTAGTGCTGTGGCTCGGCCACGCCACGCATAGCTCCGCTTCCTCACACTTTGCATGCTGCCTGGCTTCAGCTCCTTCCCCACGGAAAAGCCGAGAGAACAGCACGCAGGCCGATCAGCTAGAGGGCTTCCACTGCAGCTTCCAGCATTCTTTGTCAGAGTGCTAGCATTTTAGACAATATGAAAAGAGAGACAGGAAATAGAACTCCTACCTTTTACCTTTTTTCTCTTCATTTGCAAATAAAGGGAAAGCTACAAGAAGCTGGATTGTACTTCGGAATTCTTGGTTGGTGTGACCAAGGATCAGGGATCTGTGAGCCTGAGAGAGAGGGTTTTTGTGGACAATCAAAATCTATAGGAAATCTCCAGAACTCGTCTTCTCTTTATTTTCAATCTTTTCCGTAATCTGATAAGAAAAAAAAATAGAAATGTTTCCTGAATAGAGAGTTGGACCACGTGGAGATTCCTGGTCAACCCCTGAATAATTTAAGGTTGATTTGTAGTTTTTCAGACTGATGCTTCCTTGTATTTGTTTTTGTTTGTTTGTTTTCTTTTGGAAGTTTCAGCCTGGGTAGATAAGAAAGGGAGAGAGCGGCCGGCCCCACCCACTGCCATGGCTTGTTGCTTTTCTCAGGTCTCTTTGGTTGCTGTCATTTCAGACTCTGAGGTTGCTGTTGTGTTGTGCCAGTCGTGTTCCCGCTGTGCTCTGTGGCTGTTTTGGCTTTCCTCCTCCATGTATCTCATCCAGCATTTTCCTCCTGTCTCAGCTCAGCCCTGTTCCTGGATGCTGTGGCTGTCTCTGGGGAATTTCCTTGCTTCATTATTAGCATCTGATAAGGATGATTAGGAGGTGTGAAATTTCCCATTGAGCTCCCCTCCGGACCACTTGCCAAAAAAACCAAAACAGTTGATTCAAGAGCTCATGCTAAATGATTTCCTAGCATAAGCAGAAATTGACTGATTTCAAAACAAGTCTCATTAAAATTCAGAGTTCTATGCTTTAAATGGTAGTGGCTAGTTTCAGATCTCTCAGCAGGTGTCAGTAACACCTAAAACAATGGTGACCATGAAGTGTTTTAGCTAGAAACTCAGCGTCCATGTCACAGATTCTCATTGAATCGCTGCACTTTTCTACTTGCACCTTAATGTAAACAGCGAAGGAAATGCCCAGTGAACTGGGTTTTCTTCACTCCTGTCTGAGTACTGTTTGCAATGCACCATGTATAGTGTTTGTTCCTGTTAGTTACTAACCAGCAAAGCAAATCTCTCCCCTTTTTTTTGATGACAGGATAAATAAACTGCATTGTGTCCTATGCACTATGTGGTTTGATGCTTTCATCCCAAGAAGGGTTTTTTTTTTTTTTTTTTTTTTTTTTTT
>NW_016107330.1:9421568-9425833 GCF_001604975.1 Cebus imitator | reverse complement strand
ATCTCTTGACCTCGTGATCCACCCGCCTCGGCCTCCCACGTGCATAATTCTAAATCACAATTAGCCTAAAACAGTTATTGTGTGACCTTGAAACCCATTATCCTATGGTTTCTGCTCCTTACTTATTTGGGGAAGAGTTTTTTTAAGCAATCTGGTTGTTAATGATCTGTTGTATTGACGTAGCAGACCATCCACACAGTCTACTAGCTGATGAGGTAGAGCTCTAGAATGAGGGAGCGCGACAAAACCATTTTGGTATCAGTCTGTGGTTAGCAGTCAGATACAATTTTTACAGAAGAGATCAAGATCGTTCATTTAGAGGGTCTTATCTACTGGGGAAGAGTGAATGACTACTGTGAGAGTGACTTAGCGTAGTGCTGGGGGGGTCTTACTTAGCTTTACATATAAGAAAAAAAAATCTAATGCTACCAGTTATTGTCTAACTATTGCTGCTGCTTTAGAATGCACTGGGCTCCATCATGCTTTGGGAGTTGACTTGTGCTTTTTAAACCATTTTCCTTTAGTGTCCGGCCGGAGCAGTGCTTATGGTGATGCTACAGCCGAGGGGCATCCAGCTGGACCAGGAAGTGTCAGCTCAAGCACTGGAGCCATCAGCACCACCACTGGGCACCAGGAGGGAGATGGCTCTGAGGGAGAAGGAGAAGGGGAAGCTGAAGGAGATGTCCACACTAGCAACAGGTCAAGACCTTTTCCTTCACAGTTAAGAAGCTTGCCTGTCTGAGACTATTTCAAGAAAAGTAGGACTGATCAATGGCAGGAGGTGGAGCGGTGATAACAATGTATTTCTTTTGTAATATAAAAGTGTAAATTTATGAAACAGTTTAAAATCTTAGGAAGTGCTCTAGGTCTGTCTTTGTCTTAGAATTATTTATATCAATTACAGAGAAAATAGAAAGTTGTCTTTCTCTAAAGGCTGCTCTAAGTACCTTAGTAACTGTAAAGTGGTTATCATAAAAACATAGCTTCCTTATTCAAATCTTTCCAGTTTCATCAATATCCATACACTCAGTGTGTGGCATCCTCTTTACAAATTTTACTGCTTGGAGGCTCAACATTTAGGTATACGTATTACATAACCTAGAAGTGCTCCTTGTTTAGCATGCTTGTAAGGTGAAGGAGAAAAAAAAAATCTCATCTATTAATCTTATCATATATTATTTCTGCCTTATTTTCTGTTACTTCTCTTTCTGGGATTTCAGCTAAATAGAAGTTAGACCATCATATTCTCTTCTTCATGTCTCTTAAAATCTCTTTTTCTTTTGTGTTCCTTGTGCTTAATTATTTATAAATTTCTTTATCTATTTGAATAGCATTAAAAAACATCAAATACTTAGGAATAAATTTAAAAGATATGTAAGACTTCTACTCTGAAAACTGCACAACTCAAGAGAAATTAAAGAAGACCTAAATAAATGAAGAAATATGTCATGTTTATGGATTGAAAGACTTGTTATGAAGATAATTGTCTTCAAGTTGATATAGATCCATATAGTCTTAAATTTTAGCTGGAGTTATGTGTTAAAATTGACAAGTTGATGCTAACATTTATGTGGATTAGGCAATATTGAAGAAAATTAATAAAGTTAGAGGACTTTACAGAACTACAGCTTATTATAAAGCTATGGTAATTAAGACAGTGTGATAATGGTATGAAGATAGACAAGTAGATTGGTGGAACGTGATGGAGTTCAGAAACAATTTCACACCTACCTGGTCATCTGATTTATAACAAAGGTGACACTTACGAACAATGAGGGAAAGGAGGGTTTTTTCAATAAATAGTAATGGGTCAGTTGGAAACTCACATAGAATAAAATGAATCTTGACTTGATCTTTTATGCAAAAATTAATTGAATTATAGATGTAAATGCAAAGGGTAATACTTTACTGCTTTTAAAAGATAAAATGTCTTCATAACTTGGATTTGGCAAAGATTTATTAAATAGGACACAAAAGTATTAAAAAGAAAAAAAGAATCTATAAACTGGACTATATTCTCAGCAGCTATTCATTTTTTTCCTCCCCTGTTCTTGGTGTTAAGATAGGTAGTTTTTCTTACAGGCTTCTAGCCTGGTGGGGTAGGGGGTGCAGGTGCAGGGAAGAGTGTGAGGGAGGTCATTTATTACTGTTTACTTTTAAAGTGAGGGTTTAGCCTTCTGTGGTTCTTCTATGAGGTTCTCAATGAAGACCTTTCCCACTGTCCATAGAGGAGGTTTAAAGAAAAAAAAAAAAAAAATGAAGACCTTCCCACTTGAGGAAGATTGTTTTCTTTTATTCCTATTCCAAATGCCCTGTGAGGTCCTAGAAACTGGAGGGTCAAGTTGGCTTCAAAACATCTTGGCCTTGACTTTTCAAATTTCAAATTTCCCTAAAATTTGTCTCTAAGCTCTGCTTACATCTTTGGCCTAATAACTTTTTAATTGCTAGTGAGCTCATTATTACTTTTATTTTGACTTTGTATCTGATGATCTTTCTTAGTTCACTTATTCTTGTTGTTTCTTGTTTTGATTTCTTTTGAGACTGAGTCTCATTCTGTTGCCCAGGCTGGTGCAGTAGCACAATCATAGCTCACTGCAACCTCTAATGCCTAGGCCCAAGGAATCCTCCTGCCTCAGCCTCCTGAGTAGCTAGGCACATGCCACAATGCCCAGCAGTTTTTAAATGTTTTTTTGTTTGTTCTTTTGAGACAGAGTCTCACTCTGTTGCTCAGGCTGGAGTGCAGTTGTGTAATCTTGGCTCACTGCAATTTCCACCTCCCAGATTCAAGTGATTCTCATGTCTCAGCCTCAGCCTCTCAAGTAGCTGGGATTACAGGTGTGTGCCACCACACCTGGCATCCGGCTAATTTTTTTATTTTTAGTAGAGACGGAGTTTCATGTTGGCCAGGCTGGTCTTTAACTGCCAACCTCAGGTGATCCACTCACCTTGGCCTCCCAAAGTGTGGGGTAACAGGTGTGAGCCACCGCACCGGGCTTAGTTTTTTTTTCGGTCAAGACAGTATCTCACTGTATTGCCCAAGCTGGTCTTGAACTCTTGGCCTCAAGTGATCCTCCTGCCTCAGTCTCCCAGTGTTGGGATTACAGGTGTGAGCCACTGCACCAGCTCACTTATTTATTCCAACGATAGATTCTAATGGATTTTCTGCATCCTTGTCACCTACAAATAACAGTTTAACTTTTCTGCAATCTTGTCACCTACAAATAACAGTTTAACTTTTCTGCAATCTTGTCACCTGCAAATAACAGTTAACTTTTTTCATTCCAATCTTTATACATTTTAATTTCCTTTTCTTGCCTTATTGCATTGGCTAGGACCTCTTGTACAATGTTGACAAAAGTAGTGATGATAAACATTAGGTCATTCCCAAACTCAGGGTGAAAAGAATTAATACTTTCTCATTAAGTATGATGTTAACGCAAGGGTTTTTTATGGATATTTATCAGATTAAGGAAATTCTGTTCCTAGTTTGCTGGGAGACTTTTATCTTAAATGGATTTTTTTTAGACAGAGTCTCACTCTGTCACCCAGGCCTGGAGTGCAGTGGTGCAATCTTGGCTCACATCAACCTCCGCCTCCCAGGCTCAAGTGATTCTCCTGCCCTAGCCTTCCGAGTAGCTGGGATTACAGGCGCCCGCCACCATACCCAACTAATTTTTGTATTTTCAGTAGAGACGGGGTTTCACCATGTTGGCCAGGATGGTCTTGATCTCTTGACCTGGTGATCTGCCCGCCTCAGCCTCCCAAAGTGCTGGGATTACAGGCGTGAGCCACTGCGCCCAGCTCTTAAATGGGGTTTTCAAGCCTTCCGTTTTCTTATGTTTCATGTATTGAATTGCTTATGTGGTTTTTCTTTATTTTGTTTAAGGTTATAGATTACATGAATTGATTTTCCTATGACTAAACCTACCTTGTGGGGACATTTAGTCATGATGTGTTATCCTTTATATCATATGATCTGATTTGCTAATTTTTACTTTAGGCTTATAAATTTTTCTTTGAGATATCTTTGTCACAGATGGGTATTCACATTATTCTGGCATTATAAAATAAGTCAGGGCATGATCCCCTTTTCTCCTGCGCTATAAGAGTTTATATAAGATTGGTATTTTTGCCATAAGTTCTTTTTTTTTTTCCCCCATTTATTTATTTTATTGCATTTTAGGTTTTGGGGTACATGTGAAGAACATGCAAAATTGTTGCATAGGTACACTCGTGACAGTGTGATTTGCTGCCTTCCTCCCCAT
>NW_016107330.1:9412208-9415228 GCF_001604975.1 Cebus imitator | reverse complement strand
TATTTCTGTTTCTTGGTTTTCCTTCTGACAGTCTGGCCCCTCTGCTGTAGGTCTGCTGAGGTTCACTCCAGGCCCTGCTTGCCTGGGGTTCACCTGCAGCAGCTGCTGAACAGTAAGGGTTGTTACCAGTTTTCTTCTTCTGCTATCTTTGTCCCAGAAGGATACCCGCCTAGTGTCAGTGTGCTCTCTCCTTTATGAGGTGTCTCTTTGGATATATAGGGGTCAGGGAGCTGCTTGAGGAGACGGTCTCTTCTTTATAGGAACTCGAATGGCGAGCTGTGAGCTCTGTTGTTCATTCAGAGCTGCTGGGCAGGTACGTTTAGGTCTGCAGCAGCAGAACTCATAAGCTGCGTTTTGTTCCCAGGTGCTCTGTCCCAGGGATTTAGGGCATTATTTATGAGTTTCCATTATGCTGCTGCCTTCTTTTTTTTTTCCTTCAGACCTGCCCTACCCAGCAAGGAGGCAGCCTAGTCACTGTCGGCCTGTAGAGGCTTTGCTGAGCTGCTGTGGGCTCCACCCAGCTGCCAAGTGAACTTCCATGCAGTCCTGTTTATATGGGTGTAGTTAGAACTGCTTTGGCGATGGTGGCCCGCCTCTGTTGAGGCGGAGTCTCTCTGCTGTGGCGGGTTGCCTTGGCAATGGCGGGCTGTCTCAGCAATGGCAGGTTGCTTTGGCAACGTTGGGCTGCCTCAGCATTGGCCGACTACCTCCGCCGTGGTGGGCTGCCTCGGTAATGGCGGATGCCCCTCCCCTACAGAGCTGGACCGTCCCGGGTTCAGCTGCACTTGCTGCGAAACTCTCAATCCAGAGTTTCTGGTTGCTGTTCTTTTGTGGGGGTGGGACCAACCGAGCCTGATCGCCTGGCTCCCTGCCTCAGAGCCCTTTTTAAGTTGGTGTTCCAGTCGCCTGTTGAAGAGGCACCGGGGTCTGTTTTCCCCTGCGGCCACTCACTGCGCTGGCTTAAACAGCGGCACTGAGGTTTGTGGCACTTTTTTTTTTTTTTTTTTTGCCCTGGAATCTACTGTCCTGGTTCCCTGCTCAGTCCCCTTTTTAAACAGACGAATGGACGACTTCCCGTGGCTCCAGTCGCCAGCCAAAAGGGCACCTGGACCGGTGTATTTTGTACGGAGAACCACTGCTCTGGGGCGCCGACAAAGCAGCCGCGCGGGGCAAAGCAGCGGCGCCGGCCGGCACAGCCACGCTGGTGGAAACAGCCGTGCTGGTGACCTGTAGAGCTCCTCCGCCTGGGAATTTCCTAGTCTGTGGGCAATAAAAATGCGGCGTCCACTCACTCTGCGCTTTCACTGGGAGCTGCAATCCTGAGCTGTTCCTAAACGGCCGTCTTGGATCCTCCTCTCGTGAAGAAGCCATAAATTCTTTTTTTTCCTTTTTTTTTGAGACGGAGCTTTGCTCGTTACCCAGGCTGGAGTGCAATGGCGCGATATCGGCTCATCGCAGCCTCTGCCTCCTGGGTTCAAGCAATTCTCCTGCCTTTTCCTCCAGTAGCTGGGACTACAGGCATGCGCCACCATGCCTAGCTAATTTTTGTATCTTTAGTAGAGATGGGGTTTCACCATGTTGACCAGGATGGTCTCGATCTCTTGACCTTGTGATCCACCCGCCTCGGCCCCCCAAAGGCCATAAATTTTTAGAGAAATTGACTAGTGAAGTCATCTGAGTCTGGACTTTATTTAAGGGAAGATTTTAAATTAGGTTTATTCTTTAAATGCTAGATAATTATTTTTATTTATTTTGGTTTTAATATTGGTATATTTTACAAGGAATTTGTTCATTTTATTAAAGTTAGTTTTACTGCCATAAGCCTGTTCATGTATTTTTTTTCTCATCTTTTAATGTCTTAACAATCTTTAATGATTTATCTTTTTTCGTTTCTGACAGTGGTAACTTATGTGTCTATTCATTATTTCCTTTCTTTTGCTTAATTTTTTACTATTTTTTTGTTTGTTTAATTTCCTGTTCTATTTCTGGCTTATAAGATACAAACCTAAATCATTTAATCATATGTATTTTAAACCTACTTTAAAAATACATACTCGGCTGTGCACAGTGGCTCACGCTTTTAATCCCATCACTTTGGGAGGCTGAGGCGGGCCGATCACTTGAGGTCAGGAGTTTGAAACTAGCCTGACCAACGTAGCAAAACCGTGTCTCTCCTAAAAATATAAAAATTAGCCTTGTGTGGTGGCACACGCCTGTAATTCCAGCTACTTAGGAGGCTGAGACAGGAGAATCACTTGAACGTGGGAGGTGGAGGTTGCTGTGAGCTGAGATAGCGCCACTACACTGCAGCCTGGGTGACAGAGTGAGACTCTGTCTCAAAAAAATATGTATGTATTTGAAGCAATGTATTTTTTTCTAAAATTCCACCTTAATCTTGCTTTGGCTGCAGCTCACATATTTTGATAGTGTTCTATTTTCATTGCTGTTCAATTCAAACTGTTTTCTAAATTCTGTTGTAATTTAGTCTTTGGCCCATGGGATATTTAAAAGTATGTTACTAAATTTCCAAACATTTGGGAATTTTACTTATCTTTTTGTTACTGGTTTATATTTTAATTTTCCCATGGTTGGGGAACATACTGTGTGATTGTAGATTTTTTGAAATCTCTTGAGATTCATCATTACTTCTAAAGTGGTGTTGTATCTTCTTAGGATTTTCATTTGTGTTTAGGAGGAGGGTGAATTTAGGTAACCTAGCCATATTGGCAATGGAAGTCTCTGTAGTGGTTTTAAGTTAACCTTATTTTATATAATAAAACAGAATTTTACTTTAAGTCACTAAAGAAAAGGAAACTTCAGTTTTTGGTGCTGTGTTTATTTATTTATTTTTTTAAAGTTTTAAAAGTACTGTATAAGAGTTTGAAAATGTGAAAGAAATCGAAAAAGAGAGGCCGGGCGCGGTGGCTCAAGCCTGTAATCCCAGCACTTTGGGAGGCCAAGGCGGGTGGATCACAAGGTCAAGAGATCGAGACCATCCTGGTCAACATGGTGAAACCCCG
>NW_016107330.1:9342748-9411983 GCF_001604975.1 Cebus imitator | reverse complement strand
TAAGAGTAGGGTATAGTGGCTTATGCCTGTAATCCCAGCACTTTGGGAGGCTGAAGTTGGGAGGATCGCTTGAGCCCAGGAGTTTGAGATCAGCCTGGGCAACATATGGAGACCTTGTCTCTACAAAAAATAAAAAAATTAGCTGGGCATGGTGGCATGCGCTTGTGGTACCAGCTACTCAGGAGGCTGAGGTGGGAGGAACTCTTAAGACCAGGAAGTCAAGGCTGCACTGAGCTGTGATTGTGCCACTGTACTCCAGCCTGGGCAACAGAGTGTCCCTGTCTCAAAAATAAAAACAAATAAAATAAAATAATAAAATAGGAACAAATGACTGAAGTTTGAAAATACTCTGCTGTGATCTTGGTCCAAGTCTAGACTCTGCTCATTTTATCGACTTTTTTCTTCATGTGTGTGTATTCACATGTATGTTCTCCAAATCTGAAGATACTAATCCATCTCAAAACAAATTCATTTTCTCATGTTTTATGTTCAAACTATTGAACAACTGCTGTCATCTCACCTTTCCTCACTTGTACCTTGTCCATCTGTGAGCAATTCTTATTCGTTTTTAGTTCCCATCTAGCTTGGCTAACTACTAACAGACACATGCGTGGTGTTCTGAAGAACAGTTAGCTCATTCCTTTGAGTTCTTTTTAGAATGATAATTTGTAATTCATGTAAGACCCTGTACTTGCTTTCATTCATTCTTTTTTTGGAAACAGGCTCTCACTCTGTTGTTCAGGCTGGAGTACAGTGGCATGATCATGGCTCACTGTAACCTTGAACTCCTGGGATGAAGTGACCTTCCTGAGGCAGGACTATAGGCACATACCACCATGCCTGTCTAATTTTTAAATTTTTTATAGAGATGAGGTCTTGCTGTGTTCCCTTGGCTGGTCTTGAAGTCCTGCCTCAGCCACCAAGTTTTGGGATTATAGATGTGAGCTACTGCACCCAGCCCTAGACCCTGTTGTTTCCATTCAGACTTGTATTATTTTGAAAATATTCTGGGCTGAGTACAGTGGCTCACTTTAGCTCTGTTGCCCAGGCTAGAATGCAGTGGTATGATTATAGCTCACTGCATCTTTGAATTCCTGGGCTCAACCAATCCTACCTTTTTAGCCTCCTGAATTGCTGAAATTATAGGCATACCACAATGCCCAGCTATTTTCTTTAAAACAATTTTTTTGGTCCGTTTTTGTATTTTAAAAAAAGTTTGTTTTTAAGCAAAGAAAAAGTATTTTGGATAGCTGCTAAGATATGTAACACACAAAAATCAGACGTTAAAATGTAGGCATATGGTTTCTTACAAATAATCTCTAAGATATAAATGAGACGGGGGCTGAGGGGGGCGGATCACAAAGTCAGGAGATCTAGACCATCCTGGCTAACATTGTGAAACCCTGTCTCTACTAAAAATACAAAAAAAAAAAAAAAAAAAAATTAACCAGCCGTGGTGGTATGTGCCTGTAGTCCCAGCTACTCAGGGGAAAAACCCAGGAGGTGGAGGTTGCCTTGAGCCGAGACTGTGCCACTGCACTCCAGCCTGGACAACAGAGTGAGACTCTGTCTCAAAAAAAATGAGACAAGGACCATTTACTAATTACGAAAGTGAATCCATTAATTTATTCAACAACTATATTTTTAATCTGCATGAGATTGTGTATTAGGTGAGACTGCCAACCAAATTGTCAGCAGGACCTTTATTAATTTTCATCATCCTCTTGAATCAGCATAGAGATCAAGGGGCACATACTTAGTACAGAAGGTCAGCTCTATATCTGCAGATGAAGGCAGGTAATGGCCAATTAAGTATATGGGAAAACTCATGGGTCCAGTAGGAGAGTGGGACATTGAAACGGAATTAGGAAGATGGTGGACAAGGTGTGAGAGAGTAGAGCAGTGACTGGCTTTTGTAAGATTTTGGAAACGTGAGAAAGGGCCGGGTCATTGTGCAGCTGGGTGATACAGAATTTGTATATAGAAGAATTCTAGAAAATGATGCCCGGAGGCAGAGTAGGGCCACATATTAGAAAAAAAGCCATAAATCTTGCAATTGGAAGTTTGGTTTTGGAACTGAGAACTAGTAGGGCCTGATGCCTTGGGAAATACTTTGAACTTTCCTGTAGTAGGATTTCTTTCAGTGCAGCTGTATTTTAGAATAGTTTTGCTTTCTTTTAACAGAGTAGGATCTCCCCTTCTGTGTTGCTGACTGGCATACCAATTAGGCAGTTCTTAACTTTTTTAATGCTAGAGATTGTTCCTAAGCATTAGGCTTCTTGTTGATCTTGGTAGGTGGGTGGGGGTGGGGAGGGAATTATATTCAACTCGTTCCTGTTGATATACAGCTCATATTTTGTATTTTTTCCTTGGCCCTTTAGGCTGCACATGGTCCGTCTAATGCTGTTGGAGAGATTACTTCAGACCCTGCCTCAGTTACGAAACGTTGGCGGTGTCCGGGCCATCCCGTACATGCAGGTAACCCTTAGCTCATCTGGGTCTGTCACATGATCAGACCCTCCTTAAGCATTTCCGCATCTCTCTTCCAGGGGTCCTGGGAGTCTTCGTTCATTTGGTGTTAGGCCACAAAATAATGAAATCTAATTTTGAACTACAAATTATAGCTCTACATTTTATAAATGTGAAGGCTAAGGGTCAGAGAATTTTTTAAATGCACAAGTTTGTCCAGGTAGTTATTGACAGCCAGTGCAAAAGGCTGCTCCTGAGATTCTGAGTCTCTAGTCTTTGTGTCCATATTAGAGTGTGGGCTAATAGCTGTTCTTCCACTCACTGGCTGTCTTCCTCAGAGGAAAAACTGTTCTTTAATTCTTAGCTCAGTGCACCACCCTATCTCAAGCTACTTTGCTTGGATATAGTACAGGTTAGTCCATTAATTTTACAAACTTTTTACAAAACATTTTTTTGTAATGTCAAGTGCGGTATATATCAGAATTTGACTTTTCTGACTCTGAACGCTGAAGCTTTGGATAACTGGAATTTAGAATGCTATAATGGATTACAGTTATGATTGATAGGGAGGGATGGCAGGAAGGTTAGGGTTTCTTGTGAAACACCCTGTATTTTCAGTCGTTGTTCTTTAGGAAATTGGGTTTTGTGTTTTCTCTTTTTGACTTCTAGGTCATTCTAATGCTCACTACAGATCTGGATGGAGAAGATGAGAAAGACAAGGGGGCCCTAGACAACCTGCTCTCCCAGCTTATTGCTGAGTTGGGTATGGATAAAAAGGTAAAATCTGAGAGTCAATCTGTGTGAGAAACAGGATTGGCTGAGAGCCTTCCTTACGTTCCCATTCCTTTTGTAGAGGAACTTCACCTTGTTTCATGGGGTAACCATCCACTGAGGGCTCCAGTTCTATTGAATCAACAAAAGTGTATTCAGGGCCCGTTTTGGCCTAAGCATAGTTTTGGACCACGAGCATAATTGAGGGCAAAGATGAAGTTCTTACCCTCATGGACCTTTTGTACTCAGTGAGGTGAAAACATTAAATTAGTTGTTTGTATCTTAATGTGGTCTCCTAAGCGTATTGAGCTCTAGATGCCCCAAGTATAGTCCGTGGATATTCTGGGGCTTGTTTTGTCTCTGATTCAATCTGAGACTTTGGGGCTGATGGGTTTGACTTGAAGGAATCTTGTTTAGAGGTTGCCTCAAGCATCGAGTAAGTATAGGTTTCTGGGCTTATGCTTTTGTCTGCAGGATGTCTCTAAGAAGAATGAGCGCAGCGCCCTGAATGAAGTCCATCTGGTAGTAATGAGACTCCTGAGTGTCTTCATGTCCCGCACCAAATCTGGATCCAAGTCTTCCATATGTGAGGTATTTTTGCTTTGAGTTTGTGGGTTTGGGGAAAGGTAAGAGGATTGTCTGGGTAGTGCTAGGGCCAGGGCAGGGGTGATAGTCCTCTGTAAGAATAAAGCCATTGTTGCCTCAGGGGAGTAAGATTCTGAGCTGTCACCTTTTCAAGAGCAGAACCTCCACCTTTTTCCGAATCCCTTCCAAGCCCTAGTCTTTGCTAACAATCCCCCCAATGGAGGGGTAAAAGGTTTTGGAAGTTCCATTATTGAAAAGCAGGGGCCTCTTCTGCAAGGCACAGAGTGGCTAAGAGGATTCCCCTAGTGTATGTTGCTATAAGGTATGGTAATAAAGCAGAGAGAACGCAATGTGTGTGTGGTGAAAGGAGATTAGCACAAAGCAGAGAAGGTAGAAATTGAGGCTGAACTGCATCCAATCTTAATGAGCTTAGGAGCTGTGGGGTTTGCTGGGATTTGCAAGGCTCTTCTAATGGTCTTATTTACAGTAGCTTTTCTCCTGCTTTTTTACGCATGTGATCACTCACCCCCATCTCCTGTGGAAGCTGGTTCTGTGGAAGAGACTCTGCAGAGGGTGGGGTGGGGTTGTTTAGACGTGCCTATAATGGAAAGTTTTCTCTCTCCTTTTTGGATTGGGCTGCTTTTCTAGTTGCTCAAGGTAAAAGAGAAAAGCTGTCCCTTCTAGGGGGAAAGGTTATCTAATCCTTGCCTCCCTGGACTCTGGCACGTGTATGTGGCAAGGTTAGAGTTGAGAACAGGTGTGTTTCTTTGTTTATCTTACCATGTGGTTGTTCAAAAAGTTCTGAACACCCTCACAAACTTCCTTGGGAAAGTTTCAGTGCAAGAGCCTGATTCACTCACTGCCATAATAGCTAAGACTATTGTGAGTGTGTTTCCCACCCTCAGCACCCTCCCGGATTTCACATTGTTTGTACAAGCCATTCTTACCATTGCTGTGTTTTCTGTCTCCCAGTCATCTTCTCTCATCTCCAGTGCCACAGCAGCAGCTCTCCTGAGCTCTGGGGCTGTGGACTACTGCCTGCATGTGCTGAAATCACTGCTGGAATATTGGAAGAGCCAACAGAATGATGAGGAGCCTGTGGCTACCAGCCAGTTGCTGAAACCACATACTACCTCCTCCCCACCTGACATGAGCCCATTCTTTCTCCGCCAGTATGTGAAGGTGAGATCTTTCCCTCATCAAAGAAACATTCTTGTCCTTTGTTCAGAGCACTCTTCTCTTTCCTCACAGTGAAGACAGCTCAAGGGGCTGAGGGTGAAGAGCCATAGGAAGGAGCTGGCATTCCTTGGTAGGGGTTAATCTCAGCGTTATTTAATAAATGACTGCTTCTTCCAACCTTCTGTGGGATTCTGGTTCCTGCCTCTTTGTAAATTGAGGGAATTGAATGAAATCATAGTTATCTCATTTCACATTAGGTTTAGAAAAAGATGAGAAGGTATAAGCTAATGTCACAGTTGTGGGTCATGATGTGTGTGTTGGACATTCCCTGTGCTGTCACCACTGAGAGGCCCTTTAACATACTTATTAAGAAAGATGGGCCTTCGGATCAGATTGATCTGGGATAAGTCCCATCTTGTATTCTTCTTACTTACCAGTCTTGAAGCGTGGAGAAGTTCTGTCTGTCTAACCTCACTAAGCTTCAGCTTCTACAGCTGGAAAATGAGCATACACATAGTATCTACTTTACAGGGCTGTTGTGAGGTGACATTTGTAAAGGACTTAGCACAGTACCTAGAATGGATCAATGCTCAGTCCATGTTAACTGTTGTCATCACTCTCTTCCTCACTGCCCACTCAGAATAGCTTTGAATAGGGTAGGAATACGATAGGCATCAAGTGTGGATCTGATCGTATCTTGCTCTTTTTTCATGAGTCTTTGGTGGTTTTCCATAACTTACAGGCCAAAAAGTTCTTGAGGACCCAGCTACCTGCTTGACTCTATAGCTATGTCACCTATAACACCCTACACGCAGCCCTCTCAGCCTGTGCATTTCCCAAGATGTGGTGTGTTGCCTTTGTTCATGCTGTCCCTTCTGGAATTCTTTCCTTTCCCTCTGCTCCCCTTTCTTCCCCTGTCTAGCGAATTCCAAGGCCTTCTTCAAGACCCAGCACAGGCTTTGGATCCTTGGGAAAACCTCCCTAATACACACTCCCTGCCATTAAGTCTGCTTGAGGGAGCCTCGTCCTGGGTTCCCCGAGCATCCTGTGCACTCATTCACCTATCTTCCCCTCCATACTCTCAGCGGAAACCACATTTTATTCCTATTTACAACTCCAGTGCTTGACACAGAGCCAATGAGTAACTGGGAATTGAATATATGAGACACACTGTGCCCTCAAACTCTTACAGATTCTTTTACCACACAGCTTGCAGGATAGCTGTTGTTTCCACTGTCCACAAATCTCTCATTTACCCCTGCCTTTTTGTGTTATGTGAAGCCAGGAATCTTGACTGAGTTTAGTGATTTGCCTGCCTTAGTTTATTTAACAATTGCTGTTATCATGGGAAATTTTGGTTCTAGGGAATAGAATGCATCTCATAGAAGTTAGAGATCCTTACTACCATTTTTTTTTTTCAATTATTTTGGCCTTTCTAGTACTCATCTTTAAGCAGAATACAGTCAACCCAATGTCAAAAACCACAGAGTGAAATATTAAGACTTTTAGGAACAGTGAGGTCTGCCTCCACTGTAACCTTTGCATGTAATTAAATTGTCCCCAGAAGCCCGGTCTTCTGGGTTTGTAGAATAAACTGTCAGTCAGTCTTGGTTCCAGTTCTGAAAGGTACCCTTTACCACCTCTAACATGCAGTATGTCTAGTGACCAGTGAGCCAGCCTTTTTCCTAATTGTGGACCTGGAAAATCGACAGTCACAGGTTCTCACGCAAGTTTTCCTCTCCCAGGGTCATGCTGCTGATGTGTTTGAGGCCTATACTCAGCTTCTAACAGAAATGGTACTGAGGCTTCCCTACCAAATCAAAAAGATCGCTGACACCAATTCTCGAATCCCTCCTCCTGTCTTTGACCATTCATGGTTTTACTTTCTCTCCGAGGTAAGTGAAGGTCCAAGCTGCGTGCTTGTTGGGCTGAGGACACACATGCATTTGCCTCTGTGGGCCCCTTTCTTCCTCATCCTCACTTGGTATTTCCCCTTGCAGAGTCCCTTTCACACTTCTAGGTCTTAGTCTTGCCCTTCTGGAATATACTGTGTGGTAGAACTGTGGGAGATGTGTATCAAACAAGCCATACTTTACCTTGTGATTGTGTGTGTTGAACTCTCCCACATGTGCTGATAACCAGCAAGTTTAATAATTTAGGTTCTGTCAGGAAAACAAACTATACTAGTTATCTTAACAGAGAAATTTCAATATGGGAAATTGGGTAAATGCTGTTGGACAACAAGAGAGGAAACATTGAGGTAACACAGGGATAGTAACTGCCCGAAGCAGCTATCAGGAAGCTGGTGCTCTGCAGGGATGGGATGTAGCTGATTCTGGGAGCGGTGAGAGAGTCTGATGATTAGAACTCATTGTGGCTGTCAGGGTGCAGGGCTGTTGCTAGGACTGCAGGAAGATGGGAAGAAGCAAGCCCCTTCCTCCTCCTGCTGCCAGGCTCCCTCCCTCTTGGCAGAACTTGAGAGGGAGCCAGCTGGCAAAGAAGCAGTGCACTTGACATAATTCTAGCCTGGGCATCACTGGGCAGAGTCGGTGATGGGGGGGTTGGGAACTGAGAGACAATAGCGTAATAACCTTAGTAACCAGCACAGCAAGCCTGAGATAGATTCACTCTGGGAAGAATAATCTCTTAGCAAACCTCAGATGAGGATTTCCAGTTACATAGTTGTACCAACTCAATCTTTTCTTTTGCTCTTTTACCTGAAAAAGAGATTTGGAATGGTTTTTTTCTTGATAGTTTCCCTTTGGGTGGGCTGAAGTAGAGGCCAGTTGCCCTGTAGATTCCTAAGTGCACAAGGAAGAGATGCATGAATGTTGATACTTTCCTCTTTGATTTCTTTCTCTCTCTTGCTTTCTCCTGGTCCCATGAAAAGATACTTAAGTCCAAGAGAGGTTGGTCTGGTGAAGAGGAAATAGCTTGGTTTGTGTTTCCCTCCAGCTTTTCTTTTTTTAGAGATGCAGTCTCGCTCTGTCGGCCCAGGCTGGAGTGCAATGGCACGATCTTGGCTCGCTGTGACCTCCGCTCCCTGGGTTCAAGCAGTTCTCCTGCCTCAGCCTCCCTACTAATTGGGATTACAAACATGTGATACCATGCCCAGCTAATTTTTGTGTTTTTAGCAGAGATGGGGTTTCACCATGTTGGCCAGGCTGGTCTTGAAATCCTGACCTCAAGTGATCAGCTCGCCTTGGCCTTCCATAGTGCTAGGATTACACCTGTGAGCCACTGTACCCAGCCTCTCCCCAACTTTTAATAACAGTTTATTAAAACCTAGGATGTGAGAGCCACAGTTGATATAGATACAGTCCCAGAGTCATTTACTCTTTGTGTTGTTTGTCTCCTCAAGTACCTAATGATCCAGCAGACTCCATTTGTGCGGCGTCAAGTCCGCAAACTTCTGCTCTTCATCTGTGGATCCAAAGAGAAGTACCGACAGCTCCGGGATTTGCACACCCTGGACTCTCACGTGCGTGGGATCAAGAAGCTGCTGGAAGAGCAGGGGATATTCCTCCGGGCAAGTGTGGTTACAGCCAGCTCAGGCTCCGCCTTGCAATATGACACACTCATCAGCCTGGTACGAGAGCTGGGACCTGGTAGGGTAGGGAGGGGGCATGTGATGAGGCTTTGCCAAGTAGGTAATGGGGTGGAGGTGATAACGCAGGACTTTTAACTGTGTTGACAATGGCTAGTTAGGGTTGAGATGATGGTAACCCCTACCTGGGTGCTGTATCGTGTGGTTGGCTTCAGGGTCTCGGATGTCCCCCTCGGCACTCTCGTCTCACCTGGCAGCAGTTCCTCCACTGTGAGGGGTGTCGCTTGGGCTTATCAGTGCCATTTGCTTACATCCTGGGCAGGATTGACCTCTTTGTTCAACTCTGGTTTTTTCTTTTAAATACTAAAGAAATAGTGAAGGTTCGACTAGAAAAATGCATTACTGCCTAAAGAGAAACTGTTTGGACTTACGGGAGTAAACTGAGTATTTCGTATGTGAATAGCCTAGAAAGAACATCTTTAATCCAGCTGTCTCGTGTCCTTGCTATTGTGTTTATATCAAGAAAAGTAAACTTGATTGTACTTTCTTAGGTCATGGTCTAGCTTTTGCTGTTGCCTTATTGAGTAGTCTGAAGGTTCCCTGAAAACAGAGGGCCTTCCATGGGGATTGGCGGGTAGAACAAAGGCAGGTTCAGTAAGAGCTGCAGTGCTTGCAGCAGTGTGTGAGCCTTGGTCCCAGGTTCACCGGACATTCCAGCAAGCACCTGCCTTGCTCAGAAGACCATGTTCGGCTTGCAGCCCAAAGCCAGGGCGATGGCTTCAGCTAGCAGGCGTGGTGCTTGTCCGGGCTACATGGTGGAGTTACTCATTTTCCCTGGTTGGTTCCTATTTCAGATGGAGCACCTGAAAGCCTGTGCAGAGATTGCCGCCCAGCGAACCATCAACTGGCAGAAATTCTGCATTAAAGACGACTGTAAGCAATGCTGCTCCTTTTGATTGCTGTTATTCAGGAACTGTTAAGGCCTACTATATGCCAAGGACCTAACTGGATGCTGGAGATACAGCTATGAACAAGATACATAGACTAGACAGAACCCTGTCTAGCAAAGAAGACAAGTAAAAACGTGAAAGAGTGATAAGCGCTGATAGTCAAAGTTTGAGGTGCTATGGAAGCACAAAGTGGGATACTTTGACCACCAGGTAGTGGCAGTAAAGCCAAAGAGGAGTAGGTGGAGTCTAGAGAACCCTTTATTTAAAGGAGCAGGGGCTCTGGTTGGTGCGTAGTTATAATGCTTTTCAGAGATTTCCACAGAAAGTATAACTTCTTCACAATGTTCAGCAGAAAGAACATGGAAAAGAAAGCTGGTGAGAGAAGGCAGTCTCAGCTGTATGGAGATGTTGCTTTGGTTCTTGTGAGTCTGGTTGAGGTCTTCTCAGAGCTGAGCCGCTGTCTCCTCTGCTTGCAGCCGTCCTGTACTTCCTCCTCCAACTCAGTTTCCTTGTGGACGAGGGCGTGTCCCCAGTGCTGCTGCAGCTGCTCTCCTGTGCTCTGTGCGGTAGCAAAGTGCTCGCTGCACTGGCAGCCTCTGCGGGGTCCTCCAGTGCTTCTTCCTCCTCAGCCCCTGTGGCTGCCAGCTCCGGACAAGCCACAACACAGTCCAAGTCTTCCACTAAAAAGAGCAAGAAAGAAGAAAAAGAAAAGGAGAAAGACGGTAAGGGTCACCCTCTTGTCATTGTGACCACAGTGATGTGCCTAAATCTCTCTTGGATCACATGATTTGTTCTGTTGTAAAAGGTCTTTTAATCCTGATTTACAGGGGACCTAAAACCCAAATGTTCTCTAGTGTCTACTTTGGGTCTCATTTTCAATTATACTGAAGTGACACCTTAAACAGCACAACTTCTCATGCCAAGTGACAGTAATAGGAAAAGTCAAAGTGCACTGAATATTTTTAGTAGGCCAAGATTTCTTATTCTGTGAAATAATAACACCTGCTCTATGGAACTCCCATCAGAGTTATGTGAAATGATACTTAGTACATTGGTAAATGCTCAGTGAATGTTAGTTGTCTTAGCTGACCCTCACCATCAACTGCACTGTTTTCTATGTTCCTTGGAGATCTCAGATAGGTGATCAGGGTTGAGAGCAGTGGTGGTGGTTCACATTCCTCCAGTTAATGATCAGACATCTCTGTGCAGGCCTATTGCAAGCTCTTGAAAGGAAATTCCTCCTCTGGTGTCACTGTATTTGTTCAGTGTCAGCTTACATAACACTTTGTGGTTTTCAGTGACATTATCATATGCCTCATCTGAAGGCAGTTGTGCTCACCACTGCATCACCAGTGCTGCACATATGTCTCATTTGGGGCTTACCTATTTGTCACCCAGTAAACAACTAAAAATTGTTTTGCAGAATATCAGCTTTCAGTAGAAACTTTTAGAAATGGACAGAGTTCCCTCTCTCCCCATTTGGTAGCCCAGGCCTTAGGACTCTAGAGGACTTCTTCCTACTCTTCAGCCCTCAGTCCTGTTTTAATCTTGCAGGTGAAAGCTCTGGCAGCCAGGAGGACCAACTGTGCACAGCTCTGGTGAACCAGCTGAACAAAGTTGCTGATAAGGAAACCCTGATCCAGTTCCTGCGTTGCTTCCTGTTAGAGTCCAATTCTTCCTCAGTGCGCTGGCAGGCGCACTGCCTGACGCTGCACATCTACAGGTGGGCCCAGGGCTTGGTTAGGCAGACCTGCAAGGGTCTGAGGCCAGGGTGCATAAAGCAGTTCCGTTTTGGTTTTTGGTTACATACAGGCATAGAATCGGTAGTTACGCCAGCCTGAATCCTCTTGTGCTTTAAAGATTTCTTCATTGTTGTCTGCTTTTTAGCTATTAAACTCATGTCATAGGCAAGAGAGGATCTGTTTTCTACTCAGAAGGCTGTGTTTTGGGGGTTTTTAAATCATCAAGCTGGACTCTTTAGGCTAAAAAAGCTCAGTTGCTGCTCTGGGGTATACTGGGTGATGTATAGAGGCAGCAAATGACTGTGGTGTCTCTGTTAGGGGTGACTGTCAGAAGAGAAAGAAAATCATTCAAACTTAATCCATAATTGTGGGGAAATAGATAAATTTACAAAAACAATACCAGGGCCTCAGTGATAAGCACAGGTGCCTCAGGGTTTTCTGCTGCTTGGTAACATGAGCTTTCATCTGTCTACAGAAATTCCAGCAAATCTCAACAGGAGCTCCTGCTAGATCTGATGTGGGCCATCTGGCCAGAACTCCCAGCCTATGGTCGTAAGGCTGCCCAGTTTGTGGACCTGCTAGGCTATTTCTCCCTGAAAACGCCACAAACGGAGAAAAAGGTAATAGTTGCTTTATGGTCAGAGAGGCTAACTTGCCATATTTTACCTTTTTTTCTCTTGAGTTAAGAATATTATGAACAACCCAGATACAGGGAGTCCATATAGGAAATCTCTTTTAAATATATCTAGTTTTGCATTTCTTGTTAAGCAGCATAATATGTCTATGATGTAGACAGTATTCACTAGCAAATTTGACTTAACACATGAAGTAGGTCAAGTATGGAAAGAAGATAAAACTTACTAAAGTTCTTTGGAAAAGAAAGTGCTCCTTGGTTTGCTGGTAGCCCTGATTATGTACCAGAAAATGTTTCTGCAATTAGCCAACTATTTTATGGCTTCTCCATAAGAATAAAAATGATCTTCCTCCATCAGGTTGGGAAAGGGTACCATCTATCACTAAAGACTGTGGAAACTTCTAAAGGAAATAGAATGCATTAAATGATTAAAATTAGGCCCAGCTTTGTGTGATTCAGACTGAGAAGTCTGGTATGTTTAGGGCAGTATTTGGCTAGAATGCAGAAGACAAAAGTCTTTTCCAATAAGACTTTCTCTTGGGCTTTAACTTGTTTCTTTACTGAATTCTGTTTCAGTTGAAGGAGTATTCACAGAAGGCTGTGGAGATTCTGCGGACTCAAAACCATATTCTTACCAACCACCCCAACTCCAACATTTATAAGTGAGCTTTGTTTTGCTGTCTACCTGTTGGAAGCTCAGTCAGCATTCTGAGTAGTTATTTGCATGTTGATAGGCTCTTACATAGGAATTAGGAATTGACAAGCCCCTGGGAGAAGAGTGAATCTGCCTACTTGAGATTCTAATCCCTTCCATGTAGCCCAGGGTCTGGTACGTAGAAGGTACTCAAAATGCCATTGCTGAGTTCAGGGTTTGGTGAGTAGTCATGTAAAAAGTTCTGTATACCCTGGGCAACATAGTGAGACTTCATCTCTACAAAAAATTTTTAAAAAGTGAGCCAGGTGTGGTGGCGTGTTCCTGTGGTCCCAGCCGCTAGGGAGGCTGAGACAGGATGATGGCTTGGATGCAATGAATTGTGGTCCGCACCACTGCACTCCAGCCTGAGTGACAGAGCGAGACCTTATCTCAAAAAAAGAGGTCTTTAGTTTTAAGGGTTTAAGCCTAAATAAGATAAAACAAATTTAAAGAAAATGTCTTCCGTTTTTTTTAAAAAAAAACCTTTATTAGAGGATATTGGTTAAATTGACAATTTATTATTTCTCTGGTTTAGTAGTGACTGTTCTTTAAAAAAAAATTAAAAATAATTTTAATGAGTTAATTTATGTATCCACCTATTTTAAATGTACAGTTCAATGATTTTTAGTAAATTTAATTGTGACTCTTGAGACTACTTTTTAGAGTTCCTCTGAAGGATAGATCAAAGATGAGGAAACATCTAAGGGCAGTTAGTCGAAATTTCTTTCCTGTGACTTTGTAATCCTATTGGAATTTCTCCTGTTTCCTTGAGTTCTCACTAGGGTGCGGCTCACTTTGGGGGATATTGAGCCATGGCTTTGTTATGACTTTTTTGTGAAGCTCAGTGCTTCCTAAGATGAAAATTTATTCATGCTAAAACTGGTTTCTTCCTTAGCACTTTGTCTGGCTTAGTGGAGTTTGATGGATATTACCTGGAGAGCGATCCCTGCCTGGTGTGTAATAATCCAGAAGTACCGTTCTGTGTAAGTAACATCTATAACATGGACAATCCTGAGGCTTACAAGTCCTGTGGGATTCTTGTTTCCAGAGATTGATTGTTAGCACATAGATGTTCCTCTCCTAATCCTTATCTGCCACATCTTTTACCTTAAATAGAAACTTGGCTAGGTACAGTGGCTCAAGCCTATAGTCCCAGTACTTGGGGAGGCTAAGGTGGGAGGATCCCCTGAGCCCAGGGCAAGATGATGAGACCCTATCTCTTTTTTCTGATTGTCCCTCCAGGATACAAACATTTTTTTAAAAAAATTAAATAGAAATTTCATCTGTGGATGAAGAGTGGGTTACATTGATTAATTTTTTAAAAGGCAGTACAAGTCTTGAACTAATACCATGTTTTTTGAACTATTGTATTTAGTATATCAAGCTCTCTTCCATTAAAGTGGACACGCGGTACACCACCACCCAGCAGGTTGTGAAGCTAATTGGCAGTCACACCATCAGCAAAGTGACAGTGAAAATCGGGGATCTGAAACGAACCAAGATGGTGCGGACCATCAACCTGTATTATAACAACCGAACCGTGCAGGCCATCGTGGAGTTGAAAAACAAGTACGGGCTTTTAGGCTTTGGGAGGGGCAGCAGGTCTGTAAGTCTCAAGCTTAGTTGCTGCCTTTGGTTCCTGGAATGGAGTAAGGCAGCACATCCCTAGAAGCCTAGTACGTCCTCTTGTCCACTCCATTCCTAGCCCATGTATCCCAGTGACTGAGTCAGGGCATGTTGTGTATAGGCCACGAGAAGCACTAACGTGTTACAGTGTTGACTTTCACAGAGACAGATCACCTTTTGTTGAATTCTCAGGCATTGCTACTGGATGGAGAACACAGGTCGATGCTACTTGAATAGTAAGACTTAGAGAGTTGTTCTGCACCCAGGATGAACACAGGTCGATGCTACTTGAATAGTAAGACTTAGAGAGTTGTTCTGCACCCAGGATGAAAGTATTGCTATTATTCCAAGAGGCAGATAAGGCTCTTGGACCACGGCAACAAGTGGCCACGAAAGCTGCCTAGGGAGGTTTTCTTTTCTTGCCTTGAAAAGCCCAGTTTCACCTTGGTGACCTGAAAGTCGATGCTGCACATTAGGAGGGCCCATTCCCCTCCAGAGGAGGTGGGTTTGATTTTTGCTGTGTGGAGTCAGCAGAGCTGCTGGTAGACTATTTGGATTCAGATCCCAGCTCTACTACGTAGCTCTGTGACCTTGGAAAAGCTGCTTAACCTCAGTTTCTATATCTATAAAATGGAGATAGGGCCCCATTTCCAGGGTTTTATTTTAAGGATTAAATGAGTTAGTATATGTCAGGTGCTGAGAACAGAGCCTAGCACATAGTAAGTACTCCGTAAATATTAGCTCTCATTATGTTAATATAATCACTTCCAAATTATTATTTACTTTCCTATTTATGACTTGACTTAGCACTTGGTTCAGACCCTGGCTTTGTTCCTCTGCCTCTCTAAAACAGCCCAGCTTTATCTTTCCAAGGTTGCTGTCAGGATGGGAACTTGGCGGCAAGCATCATCGTTGTACCTCTTGCAGGCTTCGGTGTGGCATGCTTTTGGAGTAATGATTTCCCTTTTTATATACTTGTTGTTTTCCTGGAATTTCTAAAGGTATCATATATAACAGCTTAAAGCACTTGTATGTTCTTTTCTTTTTTTATAGAGAAAAGATAGTGGAAAACTTTTTTTAAACTGGCTTGCTATTATATGCCAGATTTCTCTTCCTTGGAGTAACCACTAATTGCCTTAGAAAAATACATAGGACAGTCTTTCTCTTTGTCTCATCAGACTGTTATCACTGAGGGTTAGATAAAAAAATCTCAAGGCCACCTGTTTGTCCTAGGCCAGCTCGCTGGCACAAAGCCAAGAAAGTTCAGCTGACCCCTGGGCAGACAGAGGTGAAGATTGACCTTCCGTTGCCCATTGTGGCCTCCAACCTGATGATTGAGTTTGCAGACTTCTACGAAAACTACCAGGCCTCCACAGAGACCCTGCAGTGCCCACGCTGTAGTGCCTCAGTCCCTGCCAACCCAGGAGTCTGTGGCAACTGTGGGGAGAATGTATACCAGTGTCACAAATGCAGGTAAGTCGGTGGCTGTCCCCTAGGCCAGGGCTGTGCACTTTCCTTGTATTTTTCTCTAACAGTGTCAGTGTGAGCAATTACAGTGTCTGATTCCCTCATAACATTTAGAGTATGGGTTTGTAGAGTGGGTTCAAGGGTAGAAAGGGAGGAGGAAAAAGAGAGTCAGTGTGTGTGTGTGTGTGTGTGTGTGTGTGTGTGTGTGTACACGAGTATGCCTGTTCCGTGGCAGGGGTGGAGGGTTAGGGTGGAGGGCAGTCCAGAAGTTTAGTTCTGGGTCTTGCTTTCTTGGTACCTGGCTGTTTAAGTCATTTGTTATTGTCCCTTCAGTAGGCCCTGCAGTAGTTACCGGAGTATAGAGATATGGCACAATCCATCTCCTCAGAGCGATCCCCACCCCACCCAACCTTGTCATCTCACTCACCCAAACGCTTTGGTTACTCAGATCCATCAACTATGATGAAAAGGATCCCTTCCTCTGCAATGCCTGTGGCTTCTGTAAATATGCCCGCTTCGACTTCATGCTGTATGCCAAGCCTTGCTGTGCAGTGGATCCCATTGAAAATGAAGAAGATCGGAAGAAGGTGAGGCCAGGTCTGGCCTAGACTCACCGCAGTGGCCTTGGTCTGGACTTTGGGCAGAGCTGGTGCAGTGCAGTGTGCTTTGCTTTCTAGCCCAAGCCTTCCTTGACTCAGCACCAGTTTCAGGGCCCAGCTTTTGGGTGGGAGCAAAGAATGGCGTAAGATGTGTTGGAACACATGGTTTGCATAGGATTTTAGAAAAGCGTTGGTCGGTAATGAAATTAGAGTATCTCCAGGTACAGATAACTTTGGATTTGAATGTTTTGCTCTGTGTTTGTTCCACAGACTGCTTCATATTGAGGCTGCTGGCCCTCCCTCAGTGTTAGCTTGTCCAGTGCTACTTCCCAGTCAGCATAATGTGTGTGTGTGTAGAGGGGGGGTCCTAGATATTAAGGAACAGTGAAAAGGGGGCACCTATTGGGATAACAGAAGAACATTTAGCTTTGGAGTCAGGACAGAAATTCGAATTCCACCCAAACTTTTAATGCTTGTGTAACCTGGTATAAGTTACTTCTCTCAGCATTGTGTTACTGTATATCACAGATATGTATTGCATTGTTATTAGAAATAATATACCCACCTCACAGGAAGGATTATTGTGAAGAACAGAGATAATGTATGAAACACAGTGCCTGACCCATGGGAAATGTTCTAGTCAATGGTTAGCAATTAGGATTACTCAGGGAAAGCTGTCAGCAAAAAAACCTTTGCTCAGGTCTGTCTTTTTCTGTCTAGGCTGTATCCAACATCAATACACTTTTGGACAAAGCTGATAGAGTGTATCATCAGCTGATGGGACACCGGCCACAGCTGGAGAACCTGCTCTGCAAAGTGAATGAGGCAGCTCCAGAAAAGCCACAGGTAATTATCCTAAGACTACCCCTAGGTGAGATCACCTTAGGTGGGAAGCCTGACAGCTTACCTCTTGGGGTTGCAGGATGACTCAGGAACAGCAGGGGGCATCAGCTCCACTTCTGCCAGTGTGAATCGTTATATCCTGCAGTTGGCTCAGGAGTACTGTGGAGACTGCAAGAACTCTTTTGATGAACTCTCCAAAATCATCCAGGTAGAGAGTGGGGAGCAGCTTTTGGGTATGTTTTGTCCGAGTGTTACTGGCATTGTCTTCAAAGCAGTCCTGCTGCTCTCTCCTCCAGCAGCCCAGGTCTTGGTGGTGTTCCTGCCTAGTCCAACTGAAAAGGCAGGCAGATGGCTGCACCGACAGCATCTCCCTGGGTGATTTATGGCCCTGGTCAGAATGCTGAGTTCATGCTAGATAACTGAGAATACTGGTGATGGGAAGGTAACACAGATATGGGTTTTTTTAAAGCCATTAACAACCCATCTCTTGGTAGAGGGGTTACTGGTCTTAAAAAATTTGATGCCAAGGTTCTATTCCTCTTTTTCTGATATGCTGTGTTTGCAGGCTGTAGGGCAAGGCACACCAACTGCAATCAAGCAGGGTGGGCCATGTGTCAGTTGCAACGTCACAGACCTAATCTCCGTGGGATGGGAGGCTGGCCATAGACAGTGGTACCTCATATAAGGAGAGCATCCAGTTTACCTTCCCCCTCAACCCCAGATTGCTGGAGTGCCATCTTTGGCACACGTGTATTAGCTTCTGACCTTTGCCTTTGTTACATGGGAGTTAAGAGCATGAGCCCGGCATCTGAGTCTGAGTTCTAATTCTGTCACTTACCTTGGTTAAGCCAGTTCCTCCAAGATTCGCTTTCCTTCTCTGTAAAATGGAGATAAAGCATCTAACTGGCTGAGTTATTGAGCAGATTAAATTATATTATGCATGTAAATTTTTTTCTAAAGCAAAACTCAATTTTCCAGTCAACATCCTCTTCTTATTTTAATTGCCAGTTTCCATTATTGTTGCGTTTTTTGTTCCTAGAAAGTCTTTGCTTCGCGTAAAGAGTTGTTGGAATACGACCTACAGCAGAGGGAAGCAGCCACTAAATCATCCCGGACCTCCGTGCAGCCCACGTTCACTGCCAGCCAGTACCGTGCCTTATCTGTCCTGGGCTGTGGCCACACATCCTCCACCAAGTGCTACGGTTGCGCCTCGGCTGTTACAGAACATTGTATCACACTACTTCGGGCCCTGGCCACCAACCCAGCCTTGAGGCACATCCTTGTCTCCCAGGGCCTTATACGGGAGCTCTTTGATTATAATCTTCGTCGAGGGGCTGCGGCCATGCGGGAGGAGGTCCGCCAGCTCATGTGCCTCCTAACTCGGTCAGCACCTACACCATGGTTATAGGCCTAGTGGTTCCTACTGACACGCAGGATGGTGGCAGCAGCCATGCCAGGAGCATTAGAGGGTACACAGAATAGTGCTTCTGACTGCCTGACAGGTTAGGTAGCTTATAATAGAGGAAAGATGGAAAGGTACACAGGGTGTAGGTGAGCGAGCTTGGGGAGCATTAAAACCCAGGTTTCCTTGTAAATGGCATGTTCGGCTTGTGCTTTGTTGGCTCCAATACAGTGTCATGAGGAAACTGTCTCTGAGTCCTCATGAGAGAAAAGAAAGGGAGAGATTTGAACTTTAGAAAGACTCACATGAAAGAAGATAGTGGAGCAGAGCAGTGGGGAAAGACTCAGTTTCAGTATCTGATACCTTGTACTATACACATTGGACATATTCCTTAATTTCTCTGAGCCTATGTTTTCCTCATCTGAAAAATACTGACAACAGGTACAGTAGCTCTTGCCCATAATCCTAGCACTTTTGGAGACTGAGGCTGGCGGATCACTTGAGTTCAGGAATTCAAGACCAGCCTGGCCAACATGGTGAAACCCTGTCTTCATTAAAAATACAAAAATTACCCAGGCGTGGAGCATGCCTGTAATCCCAGCTACTTGGGAGGCTGAGGCAGGAGAATTGCTTGAACCCAGGAGGTGGAGGTTGCAGTGAGCTGAGATGGCATCACTACACTCCAGCCTGGGTGACAGAGCGAGACTCCGTCTCAAAAAACAAAAACCTGACAATAATAAATACCTTAAAGGCATGTGGTTGTGCAGTAAAGAACTCATACATGTCTAGTGCTTAGTATGTCCCAGGTCCTGCAGCCAGAGCTATGGGGATTACCTTGTGTGGCATAAATTCTAGAACATGTTAGGTGCTTGATAAATGATACTCGCTATATTATTTATTCACTAATTTAACAAGTATTTATTGAGCAGCTGCTGAATGCCAGGCATTGATACAGACTCTGGGGATATAGTGGTAAATGGAATGAAGTTCCATCCTTATGTGGCTTATATTCTACATGGGGAGAACTGCACAATATAATGTCAGGAAATAATATTGTGAAAAAAAATAAAGCAGGGATGGTGACCCTGAGTGCAGGAAGACGTGCTGTTTGGATAAGGTGGTCAAGAAGCACTTTGCCGAGGAGGTGATACTTGAGCAAAGACCTGTGTGAAGGAAGGGGCCAGCCATGGCAGTGTTTTCAGCAGTGGGCTGCATGCCTAGGAAGTAGCAAATGGGGAGCTGAGAGCAGGCACATGTTGGGACTGCTAGGGCACGACAAGGAGCCCCTGTAGCTGGAGACGGATGCAGGAGGAGGATCAGGTGGGAGGGTGCGAGGGCCCGTCCCATAGGGTCTTGTGGGCCTGTATAAGGACTTTGGGGCTTATTCAGTATGTTGGGAAGTAAGAGTGAAGTGATATGGTTTGGTTTGTGTCATTAATAATAGGAACATTGTTACAAAAATACATCAACTGGCATGTGGAGGCCTTGTGGAAAGTGATGTGCAGGCAGATGCAGAAAGAGTTGTGACCAAGACTTAAGAGCTGACCTGTAGGTTTTGGAGACTGTGTCACACCAGACAGCAGGGCCTTTGTCACGCGGGACATGGGCCCCATAAGGTGGTGCTTCTCTCCCATCAGTTAGCATCTGTTCATAGGCAAGGCGGCTGTGACTGGCCCTTTATTATTACCAACCAAAGTTTTGTGAAGCCAAACCTGTAGTCTTGCCCCTGGGAAGGAAGTAGAAAATTTGGGGCCAGGTAGCATTAGACATTGATTTTGTTTTTTCTGGGCTCCTTCAGGTGGAAAGGAGTGTCACACCTGATACGAATTATAGGGCTCCATTTCTCTTTGCTTCTGCAGAGACAACCCGGAAGCCACCCAGCAGATGAATGACCTGATTATTGGCAAGGTCTCCACAGCCCTGAAGGGCCACTGGGCCAACCCTGATCTGGTGAGCCGGCTTATCAGGCCCAGCTGTCTTCTCAGACTCCCTGCTCATATGCCTTGTGTTCCTCAGCTTCCCCCCTCCCAGGTCCTACAGTGACTGAGGAGGGCAGGAGCAGAACACTACAAAGTTTACATTCAGAACAGTTTTCCTAGGCAAGAGCCCGGAGCACAAGGGTTTTGTCTGTCCTTTGTCTCTGTTGGAGCCACGTAGGACCAGAAATTGTATAAATACTTAAGAGTTGCTGGATCGAAGCTGACCCTCTTGATTCATGTCTCTTCCCACTGCCTTCTAGGCAAGTAGCCTGCAGTATGAAATGCTGCTGCTGACGGATTCTATCTCCAAGGAGGACAGCTGCTGGGAGCTTCGGTTACGCTGTGGTGAGTTAGGGACTTTTCAGAGAAAGGAAAGGGCTCCAAAGTGCAGTCCTGGCCAGAGTGGGAGAGGAGGAGGGAAACTGATGTTTGGGCGGCCTCTGCAGAGCAGGTGTGTGGTGTTCCTGATTGTGACTCTGCCTTTCCTGATCATCCCCAGCGCTCAGCCTTTTCCTCATGGCTGTGAACATTAAGACTCCTGTGGTGGTTGAGAACATTACCCTCATGTGCCTGCGGATCTTGCAGAAGCTGATTAAGCCACCTGCTCCCACTAGCAAAAAGAACAAGGTACTGGACCAAGCAGGGGTCTAAGAAGGAAGGCAGGGCAGCTTCCATCCTCATTCCCTGGCGGTGTGCCCTGCCTCCTCACAGTCTCTGCCTTGCCTCAAGCCCACCTCACCTGAGTGGCTCCAGTGCCACCTTTGCCTTAGTTCAACAGACATGGGTTGGGATTTTTGAGATGGATGGTTAAAGTAAAATAAACATGAAACTACAAAGCAGAGAGCAAAGTGGCTAACTGTGGAGGATGACCTCTTTCTCCACTCATGTTAGATAACTTGCAGCTCCTGGAAAGCATTGTTTCCTTCCTACCCCTGTGCCTTTGCACATGCTGTGCTGTGCAGTGATAGAAATCCCAGGCTCTGAAGCAGACTTTCTGAGTTCAAATCCCAGCACCTCCATTTATTAGCATTGTGACCTTGGGCAAGTTGTTCCTTAGTTTCCCCATCTATAAAATGGGAATACAGCCTCCACCTTGAAGTGTTGTGAAAAATAAATGACATAGTGCAGACCAAGTGATCAAAACTGTGTCTGCCTAAGTTAGGCCTTAGTTAGCTGTGGCTATCTTCTTCTTTCTCTGTCTAGGATGTTTTCCTTCACTTTATTAGCTGCTCCTTCAAGAGTCAGTTCTCTACTAGACTAGCTGTAAGCTCCTTGAATCCAGGGACTGGACCGTCGTATTTTTTATGTCTAGTATATAGGATGGCATAGCACCTATAATAGCTGCTTAGAAAATTATTGTTAAGTGAATAAAGGAAACCAAGTTTCTATCCTGAAATAACTAGCTGAGCACAGATTGACTTGCTTGTATCAGCTTTTGAATGACAGGCCACAATCCTTTCTTTGGGTCATGCCTAAGGCTCTGCTACCAACTTGCCTTGGATTGGGCCTTGGGTCATTCTGATTCCTGCTCTTTCTGATGGGCCATCCCTTAAGGGGAACCAAGTTTCTATCCTCAAATAATTGTAGCTGAGCTACAGATTGTCTTGCTTGTATCAGCTTTTGAATTGACAGTCCATAATTCTTTTTTTGGGCCATGCCTAAGGCTCTGCCACCAACTTGCCCTGACTTGGGCCTTGGGTCATTCTGATTCCTGCTCTGTCTGATGGGCCATCCGTTATGAGGAGCAGAGTCCTAATGGCAGGAAGATTGCTTTCTAAGTGCTAAGCACTAGGGTTATGATCAGGGGAAGCTGGATGTTGAAGCCGCCTTCAGAAAAGGCAGCACTGGGCACTCTGATTCCTTCCCTTTGATGGAGGAATTATTTCCCCCCAGATTCCCAGCAAATCAGATCAACCCTTGGTTGAGAACAGGACACCCATTCCCACATGACCTTCATTTTTTTCCACAGTGTGAGGCAAAGGGAGATTTTTCACGGAATTACTTGCCCTGTAAGGACTGGGGCCTGGTGTTAATGTTCACATTTTTCTCCGGTGTAACTTAGCAAGAGCAGCAGTTCTTAAAATCTGGCTCACGGACCCTGGGGTACTCTCAAGACATTCAGAGATCTGTAAGGACAAAGTTAATTTCATAATTGTCCTAAGACACTGTTTGCCTCTGTCATTCTTGTGATGTTTGTGCTGATGGTACAAAACCTTTGCTACTGGGGAAGACGGCCGGTGCCTTAGGTGGACAAGGCAGTGGCCCCGTGCAGCTCTTCACTGCCACCTGGTTTCATCAAGAATATCCTTGATGAAGCAGTACAAATTAATTTCATTAAATCTCCACTCTTGGGTATGAATCTGTTTAATGCTCAGTGTGACAAAATGAGCACACCAAAAGTGCCTCTGCTGTACCCCAAGTACAGCCATTGTGCCGAGGAAAGGTACTTGTGTGAGATGCCATATGAACCAGCTGCCTTTCCATGGGTCTCTCAAGCTTTAAGCTTGTGCTTGAGAAAATGGCTGATGGGCAAATTATGGTTTGTATTAGGCTTGTATTTGGCAGATACTTTCCTCAAAATGAGTGAAGTGAGCTTTAAGAAGAACTGACATGACCGTGTAAACTAGTGTTTTCTAATGACCAATGCATGTTATATCCTGCTGGGTAAAAAATGAAGGTTAGCGTAATGAACTATGAAAAGTTTATTGATGTGATTTCAGAGTCCATAATACAGCTAATCTTTCAGACCCTATAATTTGTTGAATTTTGGTATAGTCTCAAAAAAATCCATAATTCATTGAAAAAGTTATTAAAATATTCTTTCCTTTTCCAACCAACTGCATATCTGATGAGGCCCAGTGTTTTTCATATACTTCAGCCAAAACCACGTAACATGGCACTTTGACCATAGAAGCAGATACGAGAATCCAGATGTCTTATAAGGCAGTCATTAAACAATTATCAAAAATATAAAACAGTGCCACATCTTTCTGTAGGTTATTTTTGTTTTGGAAAATATAAAATTTAGGTTGACAAATAATAGATTTACTCTCCTTTTTAAGTGAATTAACAAATATCTTAAGAATTTCTCAGTTTTTTAAATTTATTTGGGTGTGCGTTTTTTTTTTTTTTTTGGAGACAGGGTCCCACTCTGTCACCTAACCTGGAATGCAGTGGCAAGATCTCCACTCACTGCAAACTCTGCCTCCTGGGTGCAAGCAATCCTCCTGTCTCAGCCCCCTGAGTAGCTGGGATTACAGGCCTATGCTACCATGCCCAGCTATTTTTTTTGGTGTTTTTTATTGAGACAGGGTTTCACCATATTAGCCAGGCTGGTCTTGAACTCCTGGCCTAAAGCATCATCTGCTCGCCTTGGGCTCCCAAAGTGCTGGGATTATAGGCGTGAGTCACCATGCCCAGCCAGTTTTAATTTTTAACATGAGAAATATCAATAGATACAACCATGTAAAGCAAAGCTCTCTGGACTCCTTAATAATTTTCAGAGTATAACAGGGTTCTGAGGCCAAACAGCTTGAGATATGCTGGCCTGGAGAGCTGTCCGTGGCTCTCTGTCAGCACACTGCTTCTGGTTAGTGACAGTTTGCATTCTGGAGCCTGCTTGTGACCTGTGGAACATTTATACTTGGGAAACTGTAGATCAGCCGTGGGGTAGGAATTAGTGTACGTGCTATAGGATTGTCTGCAGGAAACCAGCCACAGCTTCTGCTGCACAATAAAAATCAGTGACCTTAAGCTCAGTGTGGAGATGCTGCTGCTAAATGGGATCAAAATGGTTTAACAGGAGCACATTTGGGCATAAAATAAACACATGTTGATCCTCCTGATCGTCTTGGCTTTGCACGTCACCCCCTAGGGCACCAGTGCCATGCTTTTGGGGCTGTGTCTCAGGTGTGCTCTTGAGCGCCCTCACCTTGCCCCACTTGTCTCCTCCAGGATGTCCCTGTCGAGGCCCTCACCACGGTGAAACCATACTGCAATGAGATCCATGCCCAGGCTCAACTGTGGCTCAAGAGAGACCCCAAGGCATCTTATGATGCCTGGAAGAAGTGTCTTCCTATCAGAGGTATACCTATCTGTCTTTTCCAGATGCTGGGAACTCCTGCCTGTGCTCTGACAGCCCTGCCTTCTGTCACTCTTTCACTTACCTACCCCTTTAACCCTTGGCCCTGCAGGGATGGATGGCAATGGGAAAGCCCCCAGCAAATCAGAGCTCCGCCATCTCTATTTGACTGAGAAGTATGTGTGGAGGTGGAAACAGTTCCTGAGTCGTCGGGGGAAGAGGACCTCCCCCTTGGATCTCAAACTGGGACATAACAACTGGCTGCGCCAAGTGAGTGGCCATTTTCTGGACTCTTCACCCGCTGACCCTGACCCCAGACTCTGAGCAATGTGTTTCTGGCCCTCATCATGTGTTTGTGCTGCTGTCTCTTCTTTCTCTTGGCTGTTCTTGCTTCCTTTCAAATAGGAAGTGGGTACAGGTTCTTGGTTGCAGCTGCTGGGCTAGCCTGGTGGACAGGCCAAAACAGAACTTCTTCTGCTTATCTCAACAAGCTCCTTATGCTTTCTGCTTTCCTCCCTGACCATTGTCCCTTTTCTCTTTCCACTTTTTTGTATCTTCTGCTGTCCTTCCTCTCCCTCTTCTTTCTAGCTAAAGTAATTCTATGTTAGGTAATCCATTTATCCATTCATATATAAAATAAGAAATACTTGGTTTACATTAAATGTAAGTGTCCTCAAAAAGAATTATCAGCATCTTTGCTAAGGAAGATCCCTTTTTCCTACTTCGCTTATTGTAGGTATGTTCTTCACATCTCCTGATGGAGAAGTCTCCAGGAAGAAGCAGGGCTCTTTCATAGCCCCTTTCCCCATCTACAGCAGTCAAGTCTTGTGTTAGCTGGGGATTTTTACCTCTAACATTTTCCTAGAGAGGTACCAGAAGACCTCTCTTAGATGGGTGGCAGTTGACTGCCCTGCTGGGGCTTGGTGAGGCAGGGCATCATCTGAGCCTCTGGCCCCTTCTCTCCCTCGTCTTGCAGGTGCTTTTCACTCCAGCAACGCAGGCTGCACGCCAGGCAGCCTGTACCATTGTGGAAGCTCTAGCCACCATTCCCAGCCGCAAGCAGCAGGTCCTGGATCTGCTTACCAGGTACCATTTGGGAGTGGGCTCAGGGGCGTGGTTAGACTTCCTCTAGAGCCTTTTCATCTTCACCGGGGAAATCCATGGATCAGGGTAATGAAAGGCACACCTTCATTCCCTGTAGAAGACCCTGGAAACAACAAAGTGTTAAATAGCTGAATTTTAGTGGTAGTGGTGGTGGTGGTGGTGGTGTGGGTGTTAGCAGCAACAGCTAATATTTATTGAGATTGAGTGCTTAAATGCTTGGCATGCATTATCTTGTTTAATTCTCTCATAGCAATCAGTGCCAAAATGTGAATGCTTAAATTCTGTGGCATTCATGCCTAGGTGTGGGAAATTCCCACGTGGGAATTGGAGCTTTCTGGGATGTTCTTCATCCACCCTCTAGGAAGCGGGAGAGACAGACAGCAGAAGATAGGAAAGATTGGGAGGAGAAAGGGGATCCTCAGAGCCATTCAAATTGTTAGAGTTCTTGATTAGTAGTGCCCTGTCCCTCTTGGTGGCAGTTACCTGGACGAGCTGAGCATAGCTGGGGAGTGTGCGGCCGAGTACCTGGCTCTCTACCAGAAGCTCATCACTTCCGCACACTGGAAAGTCTACTTGGCAGCTCGGGGAGTCCTACCCTATGTGGGCAACCTCATCACTAAGGTATCCTACCCTATTGCCCAGGAGAGCCCCTTCCCTAATCCTCCTTTCATTGCACTTTGATGTCAACTTTACCATGCTGTTTTGTTTGTTTTTGCTGAGAAGAAATACTTGTTGAAGGTATTTGGAAATATTTTTGTGACTTTATTATATTTATCATATGGCTATATCAGTCTCTTGGGGGGCATTTCGACTGTTCTCAGTTTTTAAGCAATCCTTCACCAGCACTGGAACTGTTGTTGGCCTCCTGGAAAGGAGTTGCGCAAGGGCTCGAGGAAGAAGGTGTGACTACTGAGTGGTTGGTGCTGCCAGCTCCAGGGATGGTGGTGGAGGTAACTGGTATCCTTGGCAGTGACTGCACTTGTCATCCTGTTTAGGAAATAGCCCGTCTGCTGGCCCTGGAGGAGGCTACCCTGAGCACCGATCTGCAGCAGGGCTATGCTCTTAAAAGTCTCACAGGTAAAGAGAGCCACCTGGACCTTCTTCTAGGGCATCCTGAATCTGTTGTAGGGACAACCCTTAGTTCCTTGGGTGCTGAGGTTGACTCTTTCTCTCTCTCGTACTGACCTTAATGCAGATTTAAGCTCTGCATTTTTTTTCTGTATTGATATGTTTGTGATTTTGAGACTTTGTTTGCTATTGACCGCTTCTGCTCGTTGGACACCTGCTCTGTGCTGTGCACAAAAATAGATTTTCCCTGCTTTTTGAGCTACTCATTATCTTTTGAAGACACAGACCTTCCTTACATTTTCATCCAGAGCTCTCACAGCAACATTTTCCCATCTCCACAGGCCTTCTCTCCTCCTTTGTTGAGGTGGAATCCATCAAAAGACATTTTAAAAGTCGCTTGGTGGGTACTGTGCTGAATGGATACCTGTGCTTGCGAAAACTGGTGGTGCAGAGGACCAAGCTGATTGATGAGACACAGGACATGCTGCTGGAGATGCTGGAAGACATGACCACAGGTAGCACTGCCCAGTGGCCTGGAGCTTGAGGCACACTGTCCCTTCTGGGGCTGGCTAGGTGCATTTGACACATTTCCCTCAGTTCCACAGAGCCATAGGAGGTGGGCAAACATCTCCCTGCATTCAAAGAGAGACTCATTTCTTAACAAAGTGTTGGCTCTTGGACTTTTCAATACCAGAGCTGGGCTTTTCATGTTGAGCTTATCGAGCGGTACAAGGTCAAAGGCTCTCTGATTGATGTCTTTTCTCAGCCTGGAAAATTCGCAGCCATTGTCTCTTTAATCCCCTCTGCTGTGTTCTCTTTCCTTTCCTTGTGAAACTCCATTTTCACTGTCATCCATGTCTCTCTATCTCTCTTTCATAGTATTTATCTCATTGTATATTTGTGCTGCATTTTTGACAATTTCTTCAATTCATTTTTTCTTCACTATGTATAAATGTTTAATCTACCCATTGAATTCTTGTAGTTCTAGGCTTTATGGTCTCTTTTTTAAGATTCACATTTCCCTCCCTTATATGATCTATAAGCATATTAAACATTTGTGTCTGATAATTCTAAAATTTGAGGTGTTTATAGGCCTGATACTGCAGTTTGTTATTTTGGCTCTTGCTCATGGTATCTTAAAGCCTTGTTACACTGTGACCTCATATTTTTTAGCCTTATCTGTGGAAATTCTTTAGGACTGGACCAAAGGTGTGTTTCTCCAGAGAAGATAAATAACTGCTTCTGTGAGGCAGCTCAGGGCACTGCTGTCCCAGTTCTGAGCCTCAGGTTTTTCAGACCTCCTAGGTAGTGAGAGGTTTGAGCTGCAAACCCCTATGAGGAGACAGCTCATTATGAGTTTCAGAGGAGATTTTTTTCCCTGTTACTTGATGCTAAAGTTTAAGGAAAGACAATTTCCTCATTTACTTGATTGGGGGAAAGGTATAGTTGCACCCCCTTGGTGCAGAGATCTTTGGGGTACCAGTTTTGTGTTTGTGGGGCATGGGGTGGGGGATTCCTGCTAGACTCTTGGACTCAGTGGATTCGGGTCTTTATCCACCTCTCAAATCTGGTCAGGACATTGAAACCAAAGCTCAACGCAGAAACTGACTGGTGTTTTGCTTGTCTCTCTGGCTTCCCAATTTCTCTTAGTTTTTGACTTTTGGCCGTTCTTTGGTAGTGTGGCAGTTCAGTGATACATTTTTATTCAACACTTTAAATTGTTTTTTGGTGGTGGGGAGTGAGGAGCAGGTCAGGGAAACTTGTTTGCTTTATTGCCCGAAATGGAAGTCTTTCTGATGCCATTTTCATCATACCATTCTGACCTGGTTGGTGACTTTGTCAGGGCCCTTTACCCTTTTTTTTTTGCTACAGACCCACCCAGGAATGCGACAGTGTGACTTTTGTTTTGTTTTGTTTTGTTTTGTTTTGTTTTGTTTGAGACAAAGTCTAACTCTGTCACCCAGGCTGGAGTACCGTGGTATGATCTTGGCTCACTGTAACCTCTGTCTTCTGGGCTCAAGCCATCCTCCCATCTCAGCCTCCCGAGTAGCTGGGACTATAGGCGTGTGCCACCACGCCCAGCTAACTTTTGTGCTTTTTGTAGAGGTGGTGTTTCACCACATTCCTAGGCTGGTCTCGAACTTGAGTGCTCAAAGTGCTGAAATGGGACCTTTTTAAAGACCATATTTTCTCACCTTCACATTACTTTAAGCTGTCTTTTTTGCTTATAGAGGACATTCTGCCTAATCTTTTAGAATGAAGCTAAAAACTATAACTTCCATTTGATTTGACTGGAACACAGAATTATTTGACATTTTTTGAGTGCCTGTTTTGGTCAAGGAGATACTAGTTAAATAAGGCACAGCCCCTCTCCTTGAAGATGTTATATCCTGAGAGAGAGCAAGACATGTACACAGCCAGTCATGATAGAGTGCATTGACTTGGATGTTACGGGTTTCAAACTGAATGTGGTCTGAGGATAAAATCAATCAGCATAATATTTCCAATTTGAACTACCGATATTGCCATGTAGGGCGTTTAAAGACTTATCCAGGCAGAAATAATTTGTCAATGATGGTACTTCAACTAGAAGTCTCATTTCAGTTTGCATGGGTGAGGCTCCTTCCTAACTTGGCCGCTTTGATTTCTGGCAGGTACAGAATCAGAAACCAAGGCCTTCATGGCTGTGTGCATTGAGACAGCCAAGCGCTACAACCTGGATGACTACCGGACCCCGGTGTTCATCTTTGAGAGGCTCTGCAGCATCATTTATCCCGTAAGCAGTGCGGTGTTTCCCATGGCTCTCGTGTGTCAGCACGGGCCTCTTGGCCATGAAACCTCTTGGTGATTCATTCAAGTTATGGTGCATTATACCACTTAGCAGTTAAAGAAGATCCACCCCATAAAAGAGAAGCAACCTCATAATTTTTCTCTTGCTCACAATGGGACATTTAATGGCCTTCCTTGGTCTTAGTTTTCTGGATTCAAGTAAAGAATCATGTTTTTTTTAAAAACTAGGTTTAACCTCCATTACCAAAATCCCATTGCATTATCAATCCAGCATGCTGTGGAGAGGCAGCATTGAGCTACAATATAAAGTTATTTTCATTCTCTTCCTTCTTTTTCTGCCCTGTATTTTGTGCACACATGCAGCATGTGTTTTGCTTCCTGGACTGAGCTGTGTGGAAGCACAGTATGATCCAGAGCACCCTTCCTGCTGTTGAGGGTGGATGAACACTAGTATCGTCAGCTAGCAATGAGAACTCATTGTGGGTGTGCCTGAGTGTCATGTCCCATAGAGAAGCCCTTTCCTTGACTTCAGGGTCATCAGTGACAAAGTCCTCTGGCCCCAAATTGGTTAGCATCAAATGAGACCTGCGGGAGGAGGAAGGAAGGTCCCTTCTTGCACCCCTTCCCCCATTTCATTAACACATCTCTCATGTGTCACTCCTTGTCTGCTTGTTTTGTTGGGCTTTGTCTCCTAATCTGCCCTGGGGGTTCAGCGGAGATGCAGTCTTTTTACGTGTTTGGGGGACTTGCTGAGTGTGGTATGTTTTCCTCGAGTGTCCTGCCTCTGCCATCCCTTCTGATATACACTTCCCTTTGTCCTCCAGGAGGAGAATGAAGTCACTGAGTTCTTTGTGACCCTGGAGAAGGATCCCCAACAAGAAGACTTCTTACAGGGCAGGATGCCTGGGAACCCATATAGCAGCAATGAGCCAGGCATCGGGCCACTGATGAGGGATATAAAGAACAAGATTTGCCAGGACTGTGATTTGGTGGCCCTCCTGGAAGATGACAGTGGCATGGAGGTAATGAGCATAGGACAGCGGTGCCCACGTTTAAGAGCAGGGGCTGGGACCAAATCCAGGTGCTTCCTCCTGGTAGCTGATTAACCTGGGGCAGGTGGCCTTGAGTTTATTGCTCTATAAATTGGGTTTAATGATTTGCACCTTTCTACCTCACCTAGTGCTAAGATTAATAACCTGTAAAGGGCTCTGCCCAGGGCCTGGCAGGAAGTAAGCATATTGTTGTTGGCTGTTGGTTGTAGTAGTGGTAGGTGTTTATTATTGCTGCATCTGGCAGAGACTTCTCGGTGAGTCTGAGTTACCTGAGCCCCCTAAATATTGGTATTTTACCCCTTGCATAGGTGTATGGCCCTGCGTCAGTTACCTTCTGGCAGATCCAGGAGGGTCTGGCATTTTTACACAGTGAAAAGCCTTTTCTGGTTCTGAGCCTGTGGGGCAAGGTCCCCAGCGGTGTGTCTAAGCTGCAGCCCATGTGTGGGTTAGGGATGCTTGCAGCCCCTGAAATTGTGCACAAAATTCTGTGTGTTTTGCACACATGTGCTTTTTTTTTTTTTTTTTTTTTTTTTTTTTTTTGAGACGGAGTTTCACTCATGTTACCCAGGCTGGAGTGCAATGGCACCATCTCGGCTCACCGCAACCTCCGCCTCCTGGGTTCAGGCAATTCTCCTGCCTCAGCCTCCTGAGTAGCTGGGATTACAGGCACACGCCACCATGCCCAGCTAATTTTTTGTATTTTAAGTAGAGACGGGGTTTCACCATGTTGACCAGGATGGTCTCGATCTCTTGACCTCGTGATCCACCCGCCTCGGCCTCCCAAAGTGCTGGGATTACAGGCTTGAGCCACCGCGCCCGGCCATTTTTTTTTTTTTTTTAAGTGGGAGAGTTGATAGGTCCATGGCATACAAAAATGATGAATTATGAACCATTGCCATAAGGTGCCCTTTGCTCTTGGATTTTACTTGCCTTACAATTATTTAGAATAACAGCTTCACCTCCTTTTCTGTTCAGCTTCTAGTGAACAATAAAATCATTAGTTTGGACCTTCCTGTGGCTGAAGTTTACAAAAAAGTTTGGTGTACCACGAATGAGGTATGTGCCTGCTTTTTTGCTTGGAGGTGTGGTTTCCCTTTTCTGATTTGTGCTATGCAGACTTGTACCAGCAGGAGCCATTGTTCATCATCACTTACCCTGCTTGTAGCAGCGCTCTGAGGCTTTACTTTCCCTATTTGGGGTTGTGTGAAGAAAACCAATCATCCTGTTTTCCTTTGGAGGCATCTGACTAATGAAGGTTGAAGAGCCTCAGGAAAGCAAAAGCGTTTTGCTGGGCTGTGCAAGTTGTCAAACCCCAAGGACTGGAAGCCAGGGAGTGTCAAAGGAAGCTCTGTGTTGGGAATGCTTGCTGTTTTGTTCCCTTCAATATGGACACCTCTCAGCTGAGATTAGCCTGCTCACTTAATAGAACATTTTCCCAGTAGCTGTGTCAAGGAGCATCATTGCTGTTTTACTAGTTGGGGAATTGAGGCTCAAACAGGCATTTGTTCTTGAGGAGGGGAAAAGGGAAATGAAGGAAGTCCAGCGCTCTGTACCTTTTGACCATCATGAGTGATACTGTTTGTCCACTTGTGAAAGTATCAGATGGTCCCCTTCACCTTTCCCTCCTTTCTTAGTCTCTCTCTGTTCCTTCCTTCCCTCTCTTCCTGTTTCTTTTTCTTCCCCTCCATTTCTCTCTCCTCAGGGCATTTCTTCCCTCCTCTTGTTTCTATTGGGAGGAGAGGTCTTTAGTACATGTATCAGATAAGTAACTTAATTACAGCAAGCTAGTAGCAGGGACGCACAGCAAACTTCTATACTTGGTCCCAAACACTTCTGTAGAGTTTGAGAAACTAAATTGGCAGTATACTGTTTGTACATTTTGGCCTTTAATTTTTTACATATTTCCGCCTCTCTCCTTTCTTTTCTCCCACTGGGCTGGGAATCCTGGTCACTGTTTACTGTTGGTCTGCTGCCAGCTGGGTCGATGTTGCACTGTTGGCCGAGGGACTGGCAGAGAACTGTCCCAGTCAATACATCTTGTCACAGAGATTTCAGCATCGAAACAGAATGATACTGATTTAATCCCTGATGCACATAAAAATTTAAGACCAAGCTTCTCTGGGCACTCTTGTAAATGGCAGTAGTGAACCCAAAGAATGCACAAGGGTATCTATCTCCCTTGAATGGTGACGCAAGATAGACATTGAGAATCATTTGCCCCTCACATTGATGTGCTTAATCTAGTTAGAAGGTTTTCTGGCAAAGTCCAGAGTTTGTGATAGTATTTGTTCTGGGACTTCAGCTTCCTTCTCTACTTTGCCCTCCATTTCCCTGATAAGCAACCTACCTTTTTAGCTGCTGACTAGAACCTGCTCTGTGTTCAGTGTCTGTGGTGGTTCTCTCTCTGGGGAATCCTCACTGGGCTTCCGTAGCCGGAAACACTTCTACAACCGGCCTTTCTGGAGGGTTGTCTTCCTCCAGGGTTTCCTGTTCTGAAGCTAAGCCTATACTTGGAGGCAGGCTGTTTGTACATTTTGGCCTTTAATTTTTTACATATTTAGTGTGCTACCAAATCCCCCACTGGATTTCATTGAGGGTTACTTTGAGCTCCAATTTCTAATCTGCAAAATGAGAATAATAATATTATATGCACTCAGTGCCAGACATATAGTGAACTTTTCTGATCCTTCAATTTAGTGAAGTTGCTGTAATTTCATCATTTAAAAAAGCCTTGATTCTTATTCCAGTCAGATTATGGGTTTAGCTTAAAGAATTGTGGATGAACCCCCTCCTTGTATAGTTATATAAAGACATCCGAATCTCTATAGGCAAAGATTGATCTACTCTCTTTTCCTGTATTCCTGAGACTTGAGTCAAAGCTCTTTGATTTAAATGGCCTTGCTTGTCCTGGGTAGTAGTTCCTATTGATGGGAGAGAGTTTCTACTCCTGAGGAAGGTCCAGGCTTGGAATTAGACCTCCGCTTATAGCTTGGCAACCTTGAACAAGCTGTGTAACCTTGTGTAAAAGGATCATCTACAGTACTTAATTAGCACAGGACCTAGCACAGAGTAAAACATTCAATAAATATTAAGTAACTACATAGTGTTGTAATGAAATTGAAGGAGATAGTGTCTTTAAAATGTTTCATACCATGTCTAGCTTATAGTAGACACTAAATAAAACTAATATTCTTTCCCCTAAGTGAATTGCTATACAGTTGGATTCTAGATATTGTGGATGAGACCTTGTAGAAAAATAGAGGCTCTCCACATTGCTGTAGCTTTAAGCAAGACCAAGTATGGAGTTCTTTGCATTTGTGTGGGCTTGTTTTTAAATACCTTTCTCCAACTTTCTCTGCCCAGGGAGAGCCCATGAGGATTGTTTATCGTATGCGGGGGCTGCTGGGAGATGCCACAGAGGAGTTCATTGAGTCCCTGGACTCTACCACAGGTAGATCATAGACAATGCTGCACATTGGATTTGAGTTCGGGACTAAAGAGCGGCTCACATCCCAGGACATTGGGGTATACTCAGTAGGTTCTGTCTTGTACCTCTGCGTCGGAGTTGTGGGGAGATTGTTTCTTCAGTTGAGGAAAAATAGAAATGTCTATGGTATGATGCAGATACCACTGAGGATTAAAAAAAAAAAAAACACCAAACTTTTAGAGGAAGATGCAATTAACAATAAACTTGAATTCAGATTCATTTTTAACTTTCTCTTCCCCCCACCCCCTTGATGATATAAGTACTCATACTTTGACATTTGAGTAAGTAATTTTAATTGACTTGAAACTTAAAAAAAGCTTCTACTGAGGGTGGAATAGTTTCATATTGTCCATCATTGACCCTTTTTATTGGCTGTGTCTTTACTGGAGATGTGGAATAGGGCTGTCTTACTCTGGCCTAGCTTATTCCCATCTTCACCTTCCCCTCCATTTCTGCTGGCTTCCCTTCTCCCCTAGATGAAGAAGAAGATGAAGAAGAAGTGTACAAAATGGCTGGTGTGATGGCTCAGTGTGGGGGCCTGGAATGCATGCTTAACAGACTCGCCGGGATCCGAGATTTCAAGCAGGGACGCCACCTTCTAACGGTGAGTTAGGGGCAGCAAGGTATGGGGGCCAGCCTTTCTGCATTGGGAGAGACCCCTGTGAAAAGAAGCTATGGCCACTGTGTCATTTTACCCTAGAGGGCAGCATGGTGCTATGGAGCAGTGCGAGTTGGCGAAGGCAGTTAGGAACCCTCTACATTCTCGGGCACCCCTCTTCCCGACCTGCTGGCCCACTTCCCTTCTCCAGTACCTCTTTAGTTATCTGTAGAGCCAGCATCTGTCTTTACCCAAATAACTGTACTTGTTTTAACCATTATTATTATTGTTGTTTTTAAAATGGATTTTATAATGTAAATCATTTCTTGCATTGTAGGGTTTTGTTTGGGTATTTATCTAACTAATCTCCTTAGTAAGGATTAGAGCATTCCAGAGAGGCACCACAAATATTATACTATTATTTTCACTAGCCCCCACTCCCCCAGGGTTTATGAGAATATATATATATATTTTATTATTATTACTATTATTATTGTGCCTTTTTTTTTTNGTAGTTTTGATCTTGTCACCCAGGCTGGAGTGCAATGGTGCGATCTCGGCTCACTGCAACCTCTACCTCCTAGGTTCAAGCAATTCTCCTGCCTCAGCCTCCTGAGTAGCTGGGATTACAGCCATGCACCACCATGCTCGGCTGATTTTATATTTTTAGTAGAGATGGGGTTTCTCCGTGTTGGTCAGGCTGGTCTTGAACTCCCAACCTCAGGTGATCCACCTGCCTTGGCCTCCCAGAGTGCTGGGATTACAGACGTGAGCCACTGTGCCTAGCCTGTGCCTTTGTTTTAAATGACCTATGTGGTTCTGAGCTCTCACAGGCCAGAAGCTTTGGGATCATTCTATTTACTATTAGTTTAGCGTCTGAGTTAATGCTGGGATTTCTCTCAAGACAAGATCATCACCTCTTGCATTAGGAACTGGTGTCACTGCCATTGAGTTAGAGATGGTAGAGATATATCCAGCCTGTGGAACTACCAATTGTGAGAGCCCAGCTATCTTACCATGTCCCCTTAAGGGTCACTTCTCCCTCCTGTCCTCTTCATTTCAAAGGAACCCCTGCTGATGGTATAGGACGGACTCTGCTTAGACATCCCTTTCCTACTGCTCCCCGCACCTTACACTCTCATGTGGTCTCATGGGTTTTGACTGGCTTTTCTTGTCAGGTGCTACTGAAATTGTTCAGTTACTGCGTGAAGGTGAAAGTCAACCGGCAGCAACTGGTCAAACTGGAAATGAACACCTTGAATGTCATGCTGGGGACTTTAAACTTGGTAAAGAGCATGGGCTGCAAATGATGAAGAGTAAGCCTTGGAAGTCTGGGTGTGGGGAAGACATTTCAGTTCTAGGCTTAGATGAAATGGACTCATGGCTTCTTCAAGCTCTTCATCTCTCTGGCTGACTGGTGTAGAGGCTTGGATCATTCAGCTGCCCTTCTCCTCTGGTTGCCCCTCACCCCCCACCCATCCCCATGCTGCTGCCATGGCACCCAAGAACTTCCTCATTCCTTTCCTGAGTTCAAATCAGAGATGAGAGGAAGGCAGTCCCTTAAACAGTCTAACTACACACCAATGGGAAAGAAGTCCCCATCTCCTTGAGGCAGCCAAGAAAGAGATCTGGAACTTCACGTTCTCCCTGTCATCCAAAGCTCTCACACTTGTCTCCCTCTCAGAACATGCATATACACACACACATACATACACATAGTCATACACACACGGTCTCTGGGAAGTAAGGCCATGAGGGGATCCTTGAGAGCAAATGCTATCAGCAGTGAATGGCTGTGGTCTTGTTCTGAGAGCGACTGGGTCTCCTTCTCCTACAGGCGCTTGTAGCGGAACAAGAAAGCAAGGACAGTGGGGGCGCAGCTGTGGCTGAGCAGGTGCTTAGCATCATGGAGATCATTCTTGATGAGTCCAATGCTGAGCCTCTGAGTGAGGACAAGGTGAGTGGGGCCTGGCCCTCCCATCTGCAGGCACTGAGAGCCTGCACGGTCCCATTGCCCACAACAGGCCTGTGTCTGGCTTAGCCCACCTGAGAATGACAGAGCCTCCTTAAGCATTGGAATGTCAAGACTCAACTAATGGTGACATAATTGTATTGAAACCTGAAATCTTTGGATTCGGAGCAAGCAAGATTGCTAAGGATAGTCTTTTACTCGAAAGCTGCTCATTAATGGAATCCTGGCATGTCCCACTTGTTATAGACAGGGGCTTTAGTCCAATCTTGTGTTTCATAGTTCAGGAATTGAATAGTGCACTTCATTTCCGGGACTTGGCATTTCCTCAACTGTGGTATATAATTGGTTACTGGTGGAAATCAGGCCTAGAACCCAGGTCTCCAACTTCCAGAATTTCTCTCCACCTATAATTTTCTCCATTCTTATTGGCACTAATGATTTGGCCAGAGCTATGACCAAATGAATGCACAGCAGCCTGCATTCTGTTACAGGAAAGGAAGATTGTATTGGTATATTTTGACTACCTGGGACTAGTAACAGAACTGTCACAGGAATTTAGAAGCCACACTCTCAAGTGAAACGCATACTGTTTGTTATTCCCCAGGAAGTGCTGAAACACAGTTCTTCTAAGGCTACTCCTGATGACTCTGATAGAAATGGTGACCTTTGGGGCTCAGATGTGGCTGCAGCCACAGTCCTGGCGGCATTCATGGGACTCCCACCCTCTTTTCTGTTGCAGGGCAACCTCCTCCTGACAGGTGACAAGGATCAACTCGTGATGCTCTTGGACCAGATCAACAGCACCTTCGTCCGCTCCAACCCCAGCGTGCTCCAGGGCCTGCTTCGCATCATCCCGTACCTTTCCTTTGGAGAGGTGGAGAAAATGCAGATCTTGGTGGAGCGATTCAAACCATACTGCAACTTTGATAAGTATGTTATTTGGGTTTCATAAAGTGAAATGAGAGTCCCTACAAAAACCCTGAACTAGGCCTGTGAGATGAGGAAGAATCACTTGAATTTCTATTAGATTTTTGTGTCCTTGTTCTGGCTTTTAAGGAGTTCAGTCTAGTTGGGGAGTAAATAGTTACTGTATTGGAGTAGCAATTGGCTAGGCAGAGAAGGCAAAGTGGTTGGTGAGGTGGGAGGAATATGACGAGATGGAGTCACGTGTGCAGAAGTGTGAGTGCAAGAGAAAGCTGTGAGTGTGGGAGACATAGCAGGCAACAGAGAGAGTGGCAGGAGCCAGGGCAGAAGGGTCTTTGTGTCACATTAGGGAGTTTAGTCTTGATATTCTATAGGCTGTTGACAATTGTTAGCCAAGAGAGTGAATGATTGGGTTTTGCCCCACCTTTTGCACCCTCAGACTCTGCTCTTTCCTTCTAGGTATGATGAAGATCACAGTGGCGATGATAAAGTCTTCCTGGACTGCTTCTGTAAAATAGCTGCTGGCATCAAGAACAACAGCAATGGGCACCAGCTGAAGGATCTGATTCTCCAGAAGGGGATCACCCAGAATGCGCTTGACTACATGAAAAAGCACATCCCTAGCGCCAAGAAGTATGAAGCCCTCTCACAGAGGGGCTGCTTTGTCTCCCCTTTGCCCTTTCCTTTTCCTTCTCCGTCAGCATCTTGGCGTAAAGCTTCACGCGTGTGCCTTGCCCTCCTTGGGGCCTCCCAACCCTTTCTGGAAACTGTGTGGGTGACCATCCAACCACTGCAGAGCCCTTTGGGACTTATGGGAAAAGGATGGCAACTTTTTGGTTTCTGCTTAGAATACTCACTTCTACCTGGCTTTTCAGCTGAGCTGGGTGGTTCTATGTGATTCTTCATGACACTTGGAGAGGGTCACATTTAAACAGGCACCGGGGCTTTAAACAAGCCAGAGTCAACAACTGGTTTCTAGGTAGCCTTTGCTTCCCTGGCCTGCCAATAAGCCTTCATTTGCTTTGCAGCTTGGATGCCGACATCTGGAAAAAGTTTTTGTCTCGCCCAGCCTTGCCGTTTATCCTGAGGCTGCTTCGGGGCCTGGCCATCCAGCACCCTGCCACCCAGGTGGGTAGCCAGGATAAGTAGTGTGAGGGTGCAGGGGTACAAGTTTAACCGTGCTAGTTCACCCTGAGACATAACTTACCCTAATATATAAGACTCCTAGAGTGGAAGTGAGCCTCAGAGGTCATCGACTTCGTCTCTCTGTGTGCTGAGAGAAGTCAGTTGTATTTGTGATTCCCCCATTCAACTCATTCTTTAAGTGGGGCCTCATTGTCTCATGGGTCAGCTATGCAGCTGTTGAACTGTGAGGGTATGGCTGACCAGCGAGTAAAACACTTGGGTGTCAGGCCACAGTCATTGGGACACTTAGATTATCATCACCTCTGTTTTCTCTCTGCCTCAAGCAGCTGAACACTTTGTTCTTAGGGAGTCCCATCCATTCTACTCTGCAGCTCATTTCTGATTTCTCCCCATGGGACTGAGCGGTAACCCCTCATAGATCCAGTCCTATCTGGCCCTGGATAGATGGCCAGGGCTGGGTTTTTTTGTTTTTCTTTCTGATCGAAGTTTTAATTTGCAGATTGTTACAGATTCACATGCAGTTGTTAAATACAGAGAAATCATATGGATCCTTTTCCCACTGTACCCCAGGGGTAACATCATGTGGAACCTGAGCACACACCACAACCAGAATATAGACATCAGTGCCGTCAGGATGCAGGCAGTTTCCTCTGCACAAGGGCCCTCTGGGCCTTTTCCAGCCACATCCACCTTCCCCTGCTCCCCTGCCACAGCCTCTGGCACCCACCAATCTGTTCTCCATTTCTGTAATTTTGTCATTTCAAGAATGTTGTACAAATGTAGTTGTACGGCATGTGACCTTTTGGGATTGTCTTTTTTCTTTTTCTCAGCATGATTTTCTGGAGTTTCATCCAGGTTCATTCACGCACTAAAGGATACCTGGATTGTTGCCAGTTTTGGCTGTTACTTATAAAGCTGCCATGAACACTCGTGTGCAGGTTTTTATGTGAATATAAGTTTTCATTTCTCTGGGATAAATGCCCAAGAGTGCAGTTGCTGGGTTGTGTAGTAGTTGCATATTTTGTTTATTAGAAGCTGCCAAACTGACCGATCCAGTTTCTCTGTGTCTTTGCCAGCATTTGGTGACTGTTCGTTTTTGCTGTTCTGGTAGATGTGCAGGGGTCCCTTGTCGTTTGTTTTCCTAGTGGTTCATGATGTTGAACTTCTTTTCATGTGCCTTGTGTATCTTCTTCAGTGAAATGTCTGTTTATGTCTTTTGCCCGCTTTCTAACTGGAGTGTTTGTTTTTTAATGTTGAGTTTTGAGCGTCCTCAGCATTGGGTTTTTTCTGTTTGTAGTGTTCTATCGAAAATAGTTCCACTGTCTCCTTTCGTAATCTGTTCTGATAACTCATTCCAAAAACTTGGCGACTCGAATGCAGTGAAGATTCTTTACTGTGTCTCACTGAAATCCCTTTTCTAAACTTTTATTCAAGTCAGTGGAGTCATAATTAGTATATATTTGTGGAGATTGTTTTTTCTACATAGGAATTTTCACATATGTTCTTTTCCCTATCCTTGTAACATCTCTATTTTGTGTATGATAAATCAAGGAACCCAGCTGTGATATGGCCAAAGGGAACACCATGAGTTTGGAACTCAAAGTCAGCGGATTTCCAGGCTTTTTTTTTTTTTTTGAGATGGAGTTTCACTCCTGTTGCCCAGGCTGGAGTGCCATGGCACAATCTTGGCTCACTGCAACCTCTGCCTCCCAGTTCAAGCAGTTCTTCTGTCTCAGCCTCCAAAGTAGTTGGAACTACAGGTGCCAACCTGGCCATTTTTTTGCATTTTTAGTAGAAACATAATTTGATCATGTTGGCCAGGCTGGTCTCGAACCCCTGACCTCGGGTGATCCACCCACCTTGGCTTCCCAAAGTGCTGGGATTACAGGCATGAGTCACCACTCCTGGCCTTCCAGGCTTATTCTTAGTTACCAAATTGAATTACTTTATTTAGAATAAGGCTTTATCTAGTTAGATAGTTGGCATTTACGCTGTGACCATTCATTTTTCTTTCAATGCATATTTATTGAGTACCTGTTGTATACCTGGTCCTGTGCAAGGTAAGGAGACAATCACTGTCTGTGCCTTTTGGGAGCTTACTGTCTGGTGGAAGATAGAGCTTTTGTTTATTACTAAACAGCGAGATAGACACAGTGTGGAAGGGCCTAAGGAAAGAGGAGGGCATGTTTAGTAGAGGGCACCTGCAAAGGCTTAGGGGCTAAAGAGAGCTTAAAGCCTTCCAAAAATTGAAAGCAGCTGCAGTGGGAGGTGAGACATGGCACGAGCTGCCGATGAAGACCCGAGCAGGGGCAAGGCATGTTCTTTCTCCCAGAAGGGGAGTGTGGGTTTTCTCCTGAGGGCAGTGCCCCAGCCGTTTCATAGAGAGTGAATTGAAGGGAGTTGAGGTTGGAGGTAGGAAGAACAGGCTTTTATTGCAATCAAGGTGAGAGAAATCATGGCCTGAACTAGTTCATGGATACATTGAACAGAGATTGAGCTGGGAGGAAGAATAAATGGGATTTGGAGGAGCAAAGAAGCTGGATGAATCAAGAGCCCTGCTCAGTTGCTAGACTGGGTAATGAGGTGAATGGTGGCGCCACTGAGACGGAGAAGATCGGAGGTTTGCGAGTAAGGTGGAGGAGAGTTCATTAGACTATGCTATCAACATATGGTTTATCCTATTAATTACTAGAATGTAAGTTAAATGAGGGCAGAGTCTTTGTTTCCCCAGCACTGAAATCACACATGTGCAAGGATGCACACACTGTAAACAGCCAGAATGTTGAGTTTGGGGTACCTGTGGAAAAGCTCAGTCAGAGTTAAAATATGGGCTCAGCGTTTAGGAGCATGAGACATGAGAGAATATATAATTTTGCTGAGACACAGATTGGAAGCGGACTTGCTATGAGAACAGATTTATGAGCTACCGAGTGATGTGCTGGCTTTATTGTTTTCAGCTTGTCTCATATGTAATAATTGCTATCAAGTCACTTGTGACAGGGTGGTGAGGATTTCAGGGATGTGGTGATATTTCTCAGTGAGCTCACCTGGAGAGCTTTTTCCAGCTACACCTGCCTTTAGCCTTCTGATGTTCCCCACCCCTGTTGACCGTGCGGTGCCGTATGTAGTGACTGCCAGCTTTTTCTGGCACCGAGTTCTCTTGTTAATATCTTTTTTTGTTTGTTTGTTTAAGTTTTTAATCTCCATACCTGCTTGTTGTCATTGTACCTCTAGTATCCCTAGGCTGAGAAAACTGTGCTCCTAGGTTTGGTGGACCTGGGGGCTCCCAGGTGGAGAACTTAGGGTAGGCCCTTATGAACGTCCAGTGCCTGCTCTGGCTGGTGAGTTCATCACTCACGACTCATCAGGTGCTGCGGCTTCTCTTACCTGGATAAGTATCTTCTCCTGGCCCCTTTCCATGTCCCCTGTGATGGATGCTTTGCATGTTATCTAATTTCTGATCCTCACAGCAGCCCTGGCATTATCCCCATTTTATAGATGGAAATACTGAGCTTAGAACGTAGCAACTGGTCAGAGGCAGTGGCAGAGTCAAACCCTCTTCCATCTGTCTTTGTCTCTCAAAGTGTAGAATCAAAGGACATCATTGCAGCTGAGCAGGTGACATGAGGTGATGCACACTGGTTGAGTTTCTAAACCTTTAAGCTTCCAGAAAGGTTTGTCTACATAATTGGAGTTATGTGTCTCTCTGGTCTCTTATTGGCAGGTTCTGATTGGAACCGACTCCATCCCAAACCTGCATAAGCTGGAGCAGGTGTCCAGTGATGAGGGCATTGGGACTCTGGCAGAGAACCTGCTGGAAGCCCTGCGGGAACACCCTGATGTAAACAAGAAGATTGACGCGGCCCGCAGGGAGACCCGGGCGGAGAAGAAGCGCATGGCCATGGCAATGAGGCAGAAGGCTCTGGGCACCCTGGGCATGACGGTAAAGCCACCTCCCCGAGTCCCCATGTTTCTGCCCACACTGTTGAGGAGGAGGTGGCCATGGAGAAGGAGAAGGCTGGATAGAGGAGGAGGAAGGAACTAGGCATGGTAGGCCCTCTCAGAGGTGGGACCACTATTGTTCAATCATACAGGTGCGACTCAGGGTAAGTGACTTACGAAGTTTACTTAAACAGTAAACCAGTGATCACAGCCATTGTTTATTGAGGACTTATTTAAGCCCTGAAGTAGTTCTAGGAGGTTGATAACGGTTATACCCATTTTCCAGGTGAAGTAACTGAAACTTAGAAGTGAAGTAAATAGGCCAAGGCATATAACTAATAAGTGGTTGCCACAAAGAGCTCTGCTAACTGTCCCACCTTGGAGGAAGTACAGTCCTACAAGCTCCTTCTCCAAACCACAGACTTGAGTGTCAGCAGTTTAAAAACTCACATGAGAACAGTGAATGAATCACAGTGCAACAGCCCTTGGAAGCTGAGACTTGACATTGCTGGCACAAAGAAAGGGGGCTTTTCTGATGGCAGGTTGCACCTTGCCAGGGCTCCAGGTGGATGATTTCCTTTGCTTCAGTGGTTCCTGTAGGAAGAGAGACTAGTAGAGGGGCCTGGGTCTTTATCCTCATTAGAAGCCAGCTAAAGGGCTTTCCTCTAATGCAGCTGTCCTTTTAGTGGAGGTAGGAGGTTAGCCCTGTTCCTGAGCATCTCCAGGCTAGGGTGGGAGAGGGTGTGTGGAAATCCCCCTGACATGCCACCGGGGTTCCCCTACAGACAAATGAAAAGGGCCAGGTCGTAACCAAGACGGCACTCCTGAAGCAGATGGAAGAGCTGATCGAGGAACCTGGCCTCACATGCTGCATCTGCAGGGAGGGATACAAGTTCCAGGTACAGCTGCTGGGCCTGCAGTCAGTCCTGAGGGCCCAGCCTGGCCCCTTGCTCTAGGTAGCATCCCCTTCCTCCAGGCCATTTTGTTCCTAGCGAGGCAGGTTCAAGGCTTGCATCTTAGGAGGTTGACAAAAGGATTAGCTGTCCGGTTTAAAGGCAGGATGGCAAACTCATCCGAACTTTAGATTTCATTATCCTTGTCATCGTCATGACAAGTGCCGCTCATCGGATTCTTCCTGTATGTGAGGCCTCATGCTCAGAGCTTTGTGTAAACTGGATAATTTTATTTAAACCTGTGAAAAGTCCCAACTTGTGGTTAAGCAAACAAAGGTCACATGGCAGAGCCAGAATTTCAGCTGAGGCTTCTCAGACTCCAGACCTGGGCTTTTGAAAACGCACCATGCTGCTTCCATTGAGGGTAACTGGGGAGAAAATCGGAACTTTCTTGGCTCATCCAAACAAGATTCCACCTGAAAGGAGCAGAGCAGCCAGTGACCTACTGGCTCCCCTGAAGGCTCCAAGGTGGCCTCTTCTCTCCAGTTTGAACTTACTGCTCAGAACTCAGGCTGTGCAAGGGCAGGTGCCTGGGCCACAGGCCTCATTCGTCCTGCATAAGACAGGCTCCTCAGAGCTGCCGGCACATTTTGAAAAGCAAGTGAATATCAAGGAGATACTTCTGCATTTTCAGACAGACGAAGCACAAAGTAAAGGAAGATGGCCTGGGCTTGCTAACGGGTCTGCCTCAGCATCTATACCATGTCCCCCTCTTCTGGTTGCTCCCCTAATCCTCATTTCACTAGGGCTGCGCTAGCCAAGTGCTTCACCCACAGACTGAGGGGCAGGCCTCATCTGCTCTTCTGAACTTCTCTAGTGAGAGCAGCCTGAATCCTAAGGCATTGCCCAAGAAGGGAGACAGTTCCCCTCTCTTCTGCTTCACCTGGACCTGACTTGGAGTTTCCCCTCCTCTCTCCTCATGCTGTCTTTGCAGCCCACGAAGGTCCTGGGCATTTATACCTTCACAAAGCGGGTAGCCTTGGAGGAGATGGAGAATAAGCCCCGGAAACAGCAGGGCTACAGCACCGTGTCCCACTTCAACATCGTGCACTACGACTGCCACCTGGCTGCCGTCAGGTAGGCCCTGGCTGTTGCAGGGTGGCTCCTTCAGTAGGCCTGCCTGTGGGCCTGGAGCAGGTGGGACTGCCAACCTCGTGGTTTTAAATCTGCTCCTTAGTCTCTGGGAGGTAGGGTGTTCTGCCTGACACCACATAGGTCTCCGAGCAGTTATTTGAGTGATAGGAAAATATACTTTGGCCTGGGCCCAAGGCTGGGGAGAGCAGCCTTGCTTGCCTGAGTTAGCAAGGCCAGCATGTACCACATCGAGGCTACAAATGGCGAATTCTCTTTGCCGGGTCAGGAGCCTGGGCTGACTGACTTCTTAGCATTGGCACGCCCCCACCCCCGCCCCCGACCAGGTGCTTGGTTGCCACCTTAATTCTAGCAGTCGCTTGTCTCTGCTCTCCTCCCCATCCAGGTTGGCTCGAGGCCGGGAAGAGTGGGAAAGTGCCGCCCTTCAGAATGCCAACACCAAGTGCAATGGGCTCCTTCCGGTCTGGGGGCCTCACGTCCCTGAATCAGCTTTTGCCACTTGCTTGGCGAGGTGAGTGTTGAGTATTTTCCATGGTGGGAAGGAGATTTGCAGGGGATGGGACAAGACCTGCTATCAGCCCAATCCCTTGATGACATCATTTCCTGTTACATTCCTTGGGAGTCCATGTCTGTCTGCTCGCTGACTGGGAGCTGTCCAGAGCAGACAGAGTGGGGGATGGAAGCTTATTCGGGGGATGGAAGCTTATTCAGGAGATGACCTGACATGGCCCACCACAGGGTGAGAGGAACCAGCACCCTCAGCTTCCAGGGCACCATGTGAAATTTCTGGTTCTTCACTACTCCTTTGTTGATCTTATGATGTAAAATGTGGGACCCTGACTTGGTCCTTGAGGCCAGAATTTCTCAGAGTTCACTTCTATAGTGGTGGCTCTGAGGTTTAAATAATGAAAGGGGCTTAGTGGCAGCAGGAATGGTGGGCTCCTTGGAAGGCCTCCCTGGTCCTTTAGGACCCAGATTAGAATAGCTCAAGCATCTGTGAGGTCCTCATGTCTTGCTGATGCCATGTGGAGTGGTTCCCCACCCCAAGTCCTGTTTTAAAGCTTGGGGATAAAAAGATGTCTGTCATAAAACAGGCAGCTGGCAGTGATAAAGGGCAGCATACTGAAATGCGTAGCATCTATTCTTTTTTTTTTGAGACAGAGTTTTGCTCTTGTCACCCAGGCTGGAGTACAATGGCATGATCTCGGCTCACTGCAGCCTCCGCCTCCCAGGTTAAAGCGATTGTCCTGCCTCAGCCTCCTGAGTAGCTGGGATTTATAGGTGCCTGCCACCACATCTAGCTAAGTTTTATATTTTTAGTAGAGATGGGGTTTTGCCATGTTGGCCAGGCTGGTCTCAAACTCCTGACCTCAGGTGATCCGCCTGCCCCGGCCTCCCAAAGTGCTGGGATTACAGGTATGAGCCACCAGGCCTGGCCAGGTGTGTGTTCTTATACACATTGTACAGATGAGATGCAGAGAGTTTGAGCAACTTGCTTGAGGTTGTCCAGTTAATAAGAGGCACAGCCCAGATAGACGGGAATGTGTATTGACATAAGAAAAAAAAACCCTTCTATTTGGAGATTGAAGAGCTAATTCTTATAGACAGATCACTTTGTCAGTCAGAATGGATGAGTTCTACATTTCTTCCTCCGAAATGTGTTTCAGATACAGCCACAGTATGTCCTACGACATTGGTCCATTAAGAAATGGGCCCCCAAAAGTGGTGGGCTCTCATCAAAACTGGGAGAGTGTCACAGTAGGCCAGTGCAGAAATGAAAATGTCCTGTGGTCTTCTCATCCTGCTGGCCCAAGCCTTGGCCTCAACTCTCCCTTTTATTCTTATCTCCATTTGCAAACCTTTGCAGCCACCAGGCCCGGGAGTACTGGAAGGAGGTTCTATCTCCCAAACTGGGTTTTCACCAGGAACTCACTTCCAAGTCATTGTTTGTTCTGCTTCCCCTCTAGACACAACACTTACCTCCAGGAATGTACAGGCCAGCGGGAGCCCACGTACCAGCTCAACATCCATGACATCAAACTGCTCTTCCTGCGGTTCGCCATGGAGCAGTCATTCAGCGCAGATACCGGCGGGGGCGGCCGGGAGAGCAACATCCACCTGATCCCCTACATCATTCACACTGTGCTTTATGTCCTGAACACGTCAGTACCCTGTGTCCCAGGGGTGGCATCTTGCGGGCCCACCCTGCGTCCCTCTGCCCAAGATCCCTCAGCTTTTTCATAGCCTCTTGTGCTAATTCCAGAGCAAGGGTCTGGCCTAAGGCATCTTTTTTGCCGAGGTGGGGATGCTCATCTGCATTGTTTTAGGGCCACACAGAAAAACAATAAGGGGAACTTCCTTCCCCCAAACTACCCTGTCACTTACCATGGGCAGCCCAAGGCCGCAACCTTGGACCGACCTTCAGCTCACAGAGAAGCAGGAAATGCGAAAAGCCAGGCCACTAAAGTCTCTACTTCGATGCAGCTGCTACTTACTTTCCAGACTGTTCTCTTGAATGGGGGGAGGCCACAGTTTGGAGCGGCACCCACATCATTAGTCAAGGGCATATGGGCGTTACAGGTGAAGGTTTCCCATCAAGGGGATGCCACAGAACTAAGGACCCAGTTCATAAATGGAAAACTGGATTTGTTATCCCAGTTTTCTCTACAGTGAGTAATGCTTCTGGCAAGTGTGAAGGGAAAGGGAATGTTCGAGATTATCTGGGAAAGTCAACCAACAAGGAAGGCAGCCAGGAAAAAAAAGAGATTGGTAGTTTTATCCATATGCACATTATAGGAAAGTCAGGTTGGTACCTGAAAGTGTAATTTTAAAGAAGCACTTAGGCCAGGCACGGTGGGTCACCTGTATCCTCCCAGCACTTTGGGAGGCCAAGGTAGGAGGATTGCTTGAGCCCAGCCTAGGCATCATAGTAAGGCTGTCTTATTTTTTTAAAAAAATTGTTTTTAATTACCCAGGTGGGGTGGCACACACCTGTAGTCCCAGCTGTTCAGGAGGCTGAGGTAAGAGATGGCTTGAGCCAAGGAGGTTGTGGCTGCAGTGGATGGTGATCACACCACTGCCCTCCAGCCAAGCCAATAGCAAGACCAGGTCTCAAAGAGAAAAAGCAATTAGGAGATTGACTATCCTTTAGTTCTTCCATTTAATTCACTGTTTCATACTTGTAGGCCCCATCTCCTAGGAAGAGGCTTACGGTTCCCTGTTGAAAGGTTGTGTACGGCTCACCCCAGGTGGCTGCAGCACAGTTTAGGCAACAGGACAATCCTTCTCTTGTCTTTTCTGGTTCTTTCTCTTCAACAATGTTATTTTTTCCTTCCCTCCCATTTCCTTATGAGATAAAAGGCTGACCTCGAGACCATAGGCTTCATTGTTAAAACACGCAGGGGCAAGTTGACATCAGAGTGCATTACATCATCTGCTGAACTGCTTAGACTGGCGGCACAGACCTTCCCACTGTCCAAACTTTCTTCCTCTAATCAGTGTTCCTGGGGCCCTGGACAGAGCCCTTGGTGACTTTGTCAGTATGTTTCTGAAAAACCAGACATTGGTGATTAATGCTCAAGTTCCTTAATTGGAGAGGGAATTGGCTCTCTCGCAGTTACTTTGGTCAGCCAGAGGCTGACCCAGCAGCTTCACAGAGAGGCCCTGCTTCTCGGCCACAGACTGTTTTCCGATTGACAGCTAGCCAGTTGACATTGGTGGGAACCCGGTCACAGGGAGATTGAGTGCCTTTGGTGGAATATTGTGTATGGAGGCAAGCATGTCATAGCATGGCCACCGTAAGCCAGACTAGAGCCTGAGGAGGCCCTGCAGTGGCCAAAAGCCTCAGATTCCTCAGAGGGCTGGAAGATCAAGTTGAGTGTATCTATCCTTGCCCATCTGCAGGCAGCAGAAGCAGGCAAGGTGTCCTTGCACCCTTTCCTCCTGCTGTCCCAGAGTCCAGCCTCTGTGCCTGGGCCACCTGTAACCTGGTAACTTGGGTTCTAGTGTTGTGTTTGTCATCACCTCTCCCCACCATTGCCGCATGGAGTTAGGATAGGGCATCAAGCATTCACAGCATGAGAGCACTGTCCAGGTTCTAAGGACAGAGTGCACCCAGAAGTGTGTCATCACGAAGGACTTAAGTCACCTCTCAGAGCTGATTCCGTGACCTCTTGTCAAAGCGTGGAGAAGGAGGTAGGGTCAAGATGGACAGGCTTCCTGGCTTCAGAGCCCAGCTCTTTCCACATTGTGAGACTTTGGCAAAATCCTTGCCTCCTGTGTACTGCAGTTTCCCTTTTCTTTAAAATTGGGATAGTGGTGGTATCTGTCCCATAGAGTTTTTGTGAAGACCAAGTGAAATAATCCCGTAAAGTACTTCGAGCAGTGCCTGGCACTGAGTTTGCTGTGATCATCATCATCATCATCATCATCATCATTGCAACTTAGGATTCATGAGGACAAGAAGCAGTGCTCATCTGGAAGAAACTGTTTTAGCGGAGGTGGGAGGACCTAGAGCGTAAGAAGACGAACCGGAAGAGGGAACCTAGGAAAGGAACCACATGCAAATTTAGTGCAAACCATGTCAACATAACGAGAATGTGGAGCAAAGGAGTCAGGCTGTGGAACCGCCAGGGAATCTTGATTCATTTTTCGGCCTCGTCATGTACTAGCTTGGTGACTTTGGGCAAGTCACTTCACTCTTCTGGGCCTCTGGAGTTATTAGCACAGTTCCATGTTGGGGTGTTGTGAATGGCCGTGATATATGGTGCTCAGGAACCAGTAGTTGCCTGGAATTGTGTCGGACTGGAAGCAGGAGCCAGGGAAGAAGGGAAGATGCCACAAACAAGGGCCTGGAAGGGGGAAGAAGAGCATGGATTGTCAGAGAGTGGGAGGAGTAGTCAAGGATGGGGTGGGGAGTGTTCAGATGTCACAAGACAATGACAAATTGAGCAAATTCTTCCTACTCTTGCTGCCAGGCCCTGCTTCCACCCACCTCTTATTTTATCGTGCCCCTTTTCTCCTAGAACCCGAGCAACTTCCCGAGAAGAGAAGAACCTCCAAGGCTTTCTGGAGCAGCCCAAGGAGAAGTGGGTGGAGAGTGCCTTTGAAGTGGACGGGCCCCACTATTTCACAGTCCTAGCCCTTCACATCCTGCCCCCTGAGCAGTGGAGAGCCACACGTGTGGAAATCTTGCGGAGGCTGCTGGTGACCTCGCAGGCCCGGTCAGTGGCTCCAGGTGGAGCTACCAGGTCAGTACCTGCTTCGGGAAGCTGTTGCTGATTATTTCCGAGAATTGGTGTTGAAAAGCTGTGTAGCGGTACTCTTGTGCTAGGTGAGGGCATGCTTTGTGACTGCGGCAGTTAACACCAGCCTTCTCCCTTCTCAGTCAGTCACGTCGAGAGTCTAGGCTGATGGCCGGCAGTTGCCTGGTCACTTCTGGGTGTTGTGTTCAGCTACTAGCAAGGTAGAGCCAGGCTTACCTGCTGTAGAAAATGTTAGAGAGGAGGGCAGCCAGGCACAGGGTGACACAACCCATGACACGATCAGAGCTGGCGGGGCTAAGAATAGTAGTCAGGTTTCCGAATCTTGCTGGCCTTGGCGTAAACCAGGAAAGTTTCGGTGTGCCCACATGGAATAGTTTTCTAAGAATTAAAGCTCGTTGTCACTCTCTTTCCTTGATTACGTTCATATCCCATGCATCCCACATTCCATGAAGCTTCCTTCTTCTAGGCTATTCTCCTATACATGTGGACACTTCCCCAAGAAAGCGTGTCAGGAAGGAAGTGGTCTTTGTTTTATGACCCTGGGCTGTGATTTGGGTCAGACGGGAAGTGTCTTGAGAGAAACAGCTGTAAACAACCACCACAGCAGCCCTTTGAGGACCCACATGGATGGGGCAGAGGGGACCCCAAGGGCACCGCTTGGGCTGCCAGTGACCCCAGACAGTCTCTGCCTGTCCTGGAGAGCTACAGAGCAGACTCTGGGTTTGGCAGTTTGCTTCTGTACCTCGAGTGAAATGTTCCTCTGCTTCATTTCTGGAAAATCTGGAATCCTGCTTTAGTTCAGGATTCAAGGGATCATGTCTATATTTGTAGGCCAGCCAGAGAGCAGAGGGAAACTTTTGGGGCCCTGAAGACAGGCCAAGTGGAAATAGCGTGTGCCTTCACTGGCACACCTGGCGTCTTTACTTCCATTGCTCTGATTTATCAGGCATTACTGATCTGTGGGCACTTGCCGCCCCCAGAGAGCCTGGGTTGGAGCTGTACTGTTGCATCTGGCTTGTACCAGATTGTTTGTGGAGAGTGGGGGGGGCAAGTCTTGTTAGATTCCTAGGTAATCCCTGCCCCCATTCCTAACATACCCCTTTCCAGTATTTGCCAAGAGACTGAATTAATAGTTAACTAGCTGCCGGAAATCAGAAGTTAGATCTTGAGAATACTAAGTTGATAAGTCAGGCTCAGCCTGCATCCATTTGCTGCATCCACAGCAAATAGAGTGGCCGTTTATTGGGCAGTCTCTCCCTGGCAGGTGTGAAATCTGAACCCACAGGAGCTGTTTTGCTCTCAGTCAGGAGACTAGCATTCATTACTATCTTAGGCAGTTAAGGAAAAGCTGATTTGGTCACAGCTTAATTAGGAAATCCAGTGTGAGCTACATTCATGAGTTGCTGTTTTCTCTGTAGCAGTTTAGTCACCTTTACTAATTAGCTTTAAATAATTAAGTTGGGCAGGGTCACTCAAGATTGCTGCTTACCAAAGCAAAACAGCCACAGCACAGGGCCATACATGGCCATGGTCAGGCATCAGGCAGACTAGGAAAGGCACTGAGGGTTTCTCGATACTGGGAGGAGACCCATGGAGGAGAGCCCACAGCAGGAAGGGCGTTTAGAGGTATCATCCCAGCGCTGGGGCAGCCTCAGTGGCGGCAGTTTCTGTCCTAAGTCCTGTAAGTCATGGGGTGAAGGGCAGTAGCAGAGACACAGAAATGGAGCCCAGCAGAAGCTGACCTCCTCTGCACATTTGACATTCAGAAAAAAGATCCTCTGCCAGGAACTTGCAAGTGTGGAGACCTGGGACGTCCTCAGGCTTCTATCAGAACTTGATCTGTTCTCTTACCTGCCAGGGTGCAGAGGTGCAGAGAAATGTATTCTTGTCCTTATCCACAGGTCCACCTTCTAGGACTGTAGACTGCAGTATTGTCACATGAAAGCAGGAGAGAAAGTGGGGGCTTGGGAAGGTACTGGGGCAGAGGGAGGCCACAGGAAGTATATTTTAGTGGAGAGGGAATTGTCCTCACTTATTATTTGTTTTTTGTGAGTTAAACATTTATTGAATGCAGGTGTGGATGGCCTGTCTCATGCTAGGCAGTCCCTTCACTTGAGGCCCATAGTTTTAGCTTCTATAATAAATACCATCTGTGCTGTCTTGTTTTATGATTCTTATATATGCCCATGCATTTTAATACTAAACATTTTAATACATGTCCCTTTAGTGATGGATGAGTCCCAGTGTGTTCTGAGATGCAGAATACTCTGTGACAAGGATTCACCCAGGCTTTACTTGCTTATTACAGATGTGATGGCTGTTGGCAGACAAAACCTCCATCGAGCTTGGGTGGTAGAAACTGAATCCCAACACTGATATTTCACTGCCTGTGCCGAGGGGAGCCTGGTCTTTCTGTATTTCATACTAGCTCTACCTGGTGTAATCATCCCTCAAACCAAGAGTGCCTACTGAGAAGGCAGTGGACACTGTTAGAGGCAGTTCCCCACCTCCCCACCCCGCCGCCCCATATTCCAAGGAACTGGTTGGTCTTTAATCCTGAACTGAATCACTGGATTAAGTAGCAACGATACTGGTTAGAAATAATGGGGTGTGGTGAGCAGCTTGGATTATCCCAGGATTTGGGTGATGTCAGGGTAGCTGCATGCCCCATCTTACACATTACCATTGCTTCACACCAAGTTCCTAGCAGCTTGCTGCTGTGTAACACAGCACATGTTTGACAAGTTACTGTGTTTGACTGGTTTAATAAATGTCTGTGTTTGCTGGCTTTTAAGAAATGTCTCCTGGTGGGAATGCAAAGACTGACTTGGAACCTTGTTCCCTACCTCATTTATCAGGTTCCATCAAATTCCAAGAGCTTGTGGGGCCCAAACACAAGGGACACGTGGGACTCCTTTGCCTTTCTTTGAGTCAGTAGCCTCGTGTCTGTCACATCTGCCCTGGTTATGTCTCCCCCAGTTCCGTTTTACCCTGCTGGAAGATGAGCACTGAGAGACTCAGATGAATTTCATGGAGCTTTTTTATAATCAATAAACTTCTGGGTCACAGGGTTCCAGAGGTTCTTGCCCACAGTTGCTGTTTTCCAAGCAGAAGGCAAGTTGCTGGAACTATGAGATGCATAGACCACTGTGACTCTTCCCTTCCTCCCAGAATGCCTTGTGAGTATCCTCCTAGGGACTTGATGTGATGGAATTGGATTTTCTTTTCCAGGCTGACAGATAAGGCAGTGAAGGACTATTCTGCCTACCGTTCTTCCCTTCTCTTTTGGGCCCTCGTCGATCTCATTTACAACATGTTTAAGGTAAGGAGGCTGTCAGAGGCCCAGTAGCTTTCAGCAAGGGTGTAAAATGTCTGCACTCCTGTCCCTGACCCTGCCTCAGTGCCCACATGGCTGCTCCTCTGCTGGCTTAGGGGCACTTTGTTCCTAGAAACAAATAGCCCCAACTGTGGGAGGGATTGACACTGGCGCCTTGCGCCTTGCGCCTGTGAGGTACATTGTGAAGTACATTTGTTTTGTTGTTGTTGTTTTTGAGATGGAGTTTGCTTTTGTTGCCCAGGCTGGAGTGCAGTGGCATGATCTTGGCTCACTGCAATCTCCACCTCCCAGGTTCAATTGATTCTCTTGCCTCAGCCTCAAGTAGCTGGGATTACAGGTGTGAACCACCACACCTGGCTAATTTTGTATTTTTAGTGGAGACAGGGTTTCACCATGTTGGCCAGGCTGGTCTCGAACTCCTGACTTCAAGTGACCCATCCACCTCAGCCTCCCAAAGTGCTGCTGTTACCGTGCTCAGCCCACATTTGTAGCTGAGATCACTCCCGTCACCTGCTCCTGAGTCTGCTCCAGGCTCACCTGTGCAGGAGGATCTTCCCTCCTGGGTCTCTCTTTGCTGCTGTTGCCATGCCATCGGGATAAGCTCTGTTGCCCTGAGTGAGTCTGACTTACCACAGCCAGCTTATATAACAGGACCCTCCTCTCTGCCTTGAGAGAATCTGAGTTTTTGAGTTGGTTCCTTTCATCATCGAAATGAAACAGCTCTTGGAAGCACATCGACAAGTTCCTTTGTTCTGGGGGATGCAGATGGGAAGTGTACGGGAGGGAATGCAGCCACTTGTTGGAGCCTGTAGGTTCAGGTGACACAGCGCCTAATAAGGGAGCCCTAGGAGGAATGAAGTGAAATTCTGTTGTTCCTGGAGACAAAACACACGCTCCAGGGTGTATGTTAGTATGCTCTGACATAGGCTGGGAGCACTGTCCTTCGAGGGGCTGAAATGGCCTGCCTGGCTTGAGGCGAAAGATGAGGCAGCAGTAGGTAACCTACCTCCCTGTCTCCTGTTGATTCTCGTAGAAGGTGCCTACCAGTAATACAGAGGGAGGCTGGTCCTGCTCTCTCGCTGAGTACATCCGCCACAATGACATGCCTATTTACGAAGCTGCCGACAAAGCCCTGAAAACCTTCCAGGAGGAGTTCATGCCGGTGGAAACCTTCTCAGAGTTCCTCGACGTGGCTGGTCAGTGTCAAGGTTTTATCTTTTAAAGATCCTCCGCGGCAAACCCCCATGTCTTCCTCAGTATGAGCCAGCCTGTCAGCTGCCACCAAAAGCCCTGGGAAAGATGTGTACATAGCAAGTCGCCAGTAACAAGAACAGCAGCACGTGTACTGAGCACTCCCTCTTTCCCAGGGTGGTGCTGTTCACTGGACGTGATCTCAGCCCTTGAGGCAACCCTATATGAGGCAGGAGCTTTGCTTATCCCCATTTTATAGATGCGGTAAATGAGGCTTTGGGTGTCAAATACGTGGCCAAGGGAGCATAGCTAAAAAGGGACCCTTTTTGAGTCTGTTTTTTAATGGCAGTTCAGAGAATTCACATGCAAATGGGAATACCCTTGTCTTCCTCCTGAGTCTGTTGTTACAGCTGCCCCAGGGAGACAAGGGAAACCAAGCAGGGCCTCTCTGAACCGTGGGTGTGGGAGACGTGGTCAGACAGTTCCTTATCCTACTGCTAGTAAAATTGAAATCTTTGTGTAACAAATTTGTCATTCTGATTGCAAACAAACACATTAGAGTTGGTTTGGATTTCATAACCAAGCACCAAGTGACAGCAGGGGAGGTGACCTGGCCCATGCCTGGGAAATCCACGTAGGGCTAAAAAAGACAGTGCCCTCTCCGGGTGTGGGCGCTGTGGCCCCTGTCAGAGCGCCCTCCCTGTGAAGGTCAGCTCCCCAGAGCCAAAGCACAGGTAACCAAACCTGCCAGCTTTTTTTTTTTTTTTTTGCCAGCTCTTTTTTGTGAACTTGTTTCACTTTCTTCTGGTGTTCATTGTGGGAATTTTGTAAAGTATAAAGAAGCAGGAAGACAAACTCCCCCCATATCCTACTCTTAGGATAATGCCTCTGCTAACGTTTTCTCTGTCTTGTTATCCTCTGGGAATGAGACCCACTAAAGGGTCAGAGTGTAGCTCAGTATGAAATCCTCTTTCTTCCCAGCTCAGAGCCAGCTGACCGATTCTCCCAAAAAGCCCTGTCCGTCTGCATTGGCCACCCCTTGCAGTGGCCTCAGTGGAGGCTCTGTGCTGGGATGGCCTTTGTCAGCTTGGTGCCTGCCTCTACGTCTGGGTGGCCTGTGCTAACGCTGCTCACCGCCGTGTGTGTGTTAACCCTACCACCTCCACCTCTTTACAGCTCTGCTGGCACGGTTTCAGTCTAGACGTTTAACCAGCATGATACCTTAGCAGATGCCTTGTGTTCTTCCCAGAAAGTCAGCCCTGGGAACAAGTGGGCTGCCAAAGTCGTCAGTGCTGGGCCCTGTGCCTGTTGCATGAGCATGTGTCCGTGAATGTGTGGAAGTTGGAGCCAGTGAGAGGAGGAGGAGGTGGGCAGGGGAAGGAGGGTCCCCTGGGCTCAAGCTCCATGCCAGCCCTGAGCTGGTGGCAGCACCCCTGGCCTGCAGCCAGGGAGAGCCAGAGCCCTTGCCAGGCAGTGAGCCTCTGTGCCTTCCCCTCCTAGGTCAGGTTTTGACAGCACCACTTTATTACTTTGTTTAAGCTGTTAGAAAATTTGAGAACAGCAGACACACCCAATTCAAACGTGAGAACAAAAACACCTTCCAAAGCCAACTGGGGATGATCTGAGCCGCTCTCCTTCCTTGAGCCCAGATGCCTGGGCGCCGACTTCAGTTCAGAGGCTGCCAGGCCTTTGGGGTTAGCAGCTCTGTGGCTGTTTTACGAGAGGCTTCTGTGTCTCCTGTCCTCTGATCGGTGACGGAGGTGTGGGGCTACCAAGGCCTTGGTGCAGCTCGAGCACCTTCTGTGTGTGAGGCACTTGCACACGCAGGGCCTCATTTAATCCCCGCAGTGGGGCTGCAGGGCTTCTCCCTGTCTCTATTTGATGGTTGAGGGATTGGAGCTCCTGAGCTTTGACAACCTGCTCCGGAGCCCAGGACCCACCATCGGATCAGAGCTCAGAAGAAGCTGGGGTCCTGCTACCCTGCTGTACTCCTCCCAGCCCGGAAGGGCAGGGCTTTCTTTGGTCCTAGCTCCCTTTGAGAAGATGGTTAAGACTGCGGGCACTCTCCCTTCAGAACCTGCCTTCCCTTTCGCACTGGGGGTCAGTGGATTTGCACAGCCCTGGTGTCCCTGAGCCAGGTGTGGCCTCTGCCACTTCACCCCCAGCAGCAGTGCCTGCTTCTGGAATAGGACTCCTACGGAACAGGGTTTTGCTTGATGACTGTCTCCCCGGTCATGCTGGTATCCAGTGAGCAGCTGGGCCAGAGCTTGTTGGGGCACAGTGGTGTGTGCTCTGCTAGATGCGGCAGCTGTGACTCAGGGGGAATGAGGGCTGCACGCCCGCACCTGACGCACCTCTGCCTGCTGTGCTTTGCAGGTCTTTTATCAGAAATAACTGATCCCGAGAGCTTCCTGAAGGACCTGTTGAACTCAGTCCCCTGACCACCACACAGAAGCTGCAGTGGCGAAGATAGAAGCTGGCCTGCCTTCCAACCTCTTCTCCCTCCTCGTGCGTTGAGCTCCCCCCGAGGGATGCTACATTGTGACCCTGCCCTCCCCTCTCTCATTTTTCTTGGCGTGGCTTGGGGTTTTTAGGCTTCCTGTTTTATCCTGTGTGTGTGGTGCACTAGCTCTGAAGTTGTCTGTAACCCACGCCATCAGCCGGCCTGTACATACCGAGGAGCCGTGAGTTGCCCTGGCCAGCCTCATACGTGAGTGTGCACATCTTGAGGAATAAACAAACGACTTAACACACATGAAAAAGAAGGTGTTGCCTGCTGCTTCAGCTCATCCTCAGTGGCACTGGCCACATGGTTTCCCTTGAATGCACAGCCATTTCCTGCATCAGCACGGGAAGACTCATGTCAGAGTCGGTCTCCAGGCCTGCTCTCAGCGCCAAATGGAACCTGTCTATTTTTGGCCAGCGAGTTGGGGCACCACATTTGATGGTTATGGTTTTTCCCAAAACAAAGCCCATGCCTTGCTCTTAATTTTTGGCTTTAAGAGCTGGAACCCAAAGACACGTGGAGCCCAGTGGTTTTTAGCCCTGGGCCAAAGGGAGGCTCCATGGAGCAGGGCACACTCTTGTTGGACCACAAAGGCCTTGGGAGAATTTGACATTCTCATGCTAGCCACGAATCAGGAATCCCTTGGTGACTTCTCTTCAGGACTGTCATATTAAGAGAGGCCTGGGGCAGAATTAGGATCAGAATAAAGAGCATGGCTGCTATTTACATTGCCAGGCACCCAGTATGTCTTAATTCTAATCTCTTCAAGAAAAAGGGCCCATGAGCTAGAGCTGCCCGCCCAAGGGCTCCCAGCCAGGAGTTGTGGAGTTGTCAGGTTTGTGCCTCTGAAGCTGTGTCCTGACCGCTGTGGCTGCTGCTCCTGGAGGCCTCTGAGACCTGCTCCCCTACATTCATTGGCAGCAGGATTCCCCAGAGCCTCTCCCCAGCCTTCTGGAAAAGGTTCACCCAGACATTGTCTCGTGGGAGGGAGAGCTCGCTAATGTCTGTCTCTTGTTCTTTGCGGGCCACTCAGCCAACTGACATCGGCCTCCCCTGTCTAGATGGTCAGTCAGTTTCTGTGGCTCATTCCTCAAGGCAGATCATCTGGGACTCGGGGGTGGTTGGGGGCGGGGGGTGGTGGCGGGGGTGGACAGCGGCCTCTAGGCTCCTGTAGACTTACACAGCCAGGACTTCTCGTCCCTCCCCAGAGCTCTTGACTGGGCAGCCACAAGCAGGCATGAGTGTCGTGCCTGGACTAAGCTGGAGAGACAGGCCATTTGTGGCAAGGGCCCAGCTGGAAACCGTGGCAGACCATGCATGTGCTGGCTTGCATGAGCACACTTCAGTGTTTGTGTTGGGGACACTGGGCTTCTGAGAGACTGGCGTGGCTCCAGGGAGGGGAGCAGCATGGTTGAAGCGCAGCCGGGCACTCACTCCTTTGTTCTGATCCCAGCTCCACTGCCTGCTGTGTCTCCAGACTCCTCACCTGTAAAATGGGATTTTGGTGTCTTTGTGGCAGAAGGGTGCTGAGGTTTCCATGAGCCAATCTGCCTGCCATGTAGTAACTAGTAGCTTCTCTCACTGTTAGTGAACTTGTTTTAGTCCAAAGGAAGGCACCCATACCTCAGGTGAAGTCCAGGTGAGTTCAGTGAGGACGATGGAGACCCTGGTCTGGGCACCTTCCACCTCACACTGGGAATGCCACAGGCTCGCTCCCGCTCCGTGTCTATGGTCGCCCACTTTCTGGTGGTCTCCGAGACCGATTCAGGTGTTAGGAGTCTGTGATCGTTGTTACATAACCTCCTTGTGAGGAATAAAGTGGAGCAGCCTCATCCGGGACAGCGAAGCAAGGAGGGAGCATGGGGAGCAGCCTCGTGAGCAGGTGGCATGAGGCCTGCGTGGCAGAAGCCGGGCTCACTGCCTTATGTGGCACAGGAAGGCTCAGCGTGTCTGTCATCACACCTCAGGGCAGTGAGTGTGGACCTGGTGCCTTCAGAAGCCCGCCCAAGGCCTGATGCTCTGGCCCAAAGAGGTGGAGTCACCAAAGCTCATTCATTACAAGGTGTTTACTTATTTTTGTCTGCCCTGCATTTGTTTTATTTCCTGCAAAGCCCTCAGAGGATGTTGGCCCCAGCCCAAACACATCTTGTTTTCACTGTTAGAGCTTTTCAGGGTGCTTCCAGTGTCTCTGCCAAGCTCCAGACAAGCTGCTGACACAGCAGCCATGAGGTCTGTGACAGGTTCCAGGGGGTGCTTTCTGCCTGCCCCAGCAGGAGGGGAGACTGGTCTGGGGAGAGAGCCGCACCCCTCCAGGCCCAGGTCTCACGACAGGAGCATTGAAGGGCGCTGAGCAAAACGCCACTTAGCCCACCCCTGTCCTGCACCATTATCTGGGCCCATTGCTTCTTGGGTCCCTGCCTTTCTCAAAAGGCAGCCCCAGTTGGGGAGTAAAGTTGATTCTGGACTGGCTATGCCTAATGATGGCTGCAATTTTAATCCCATAAAGTTCGAGTTCAGCGATCGAGTTGGGGCGGCAGCCTCAACACTTTCCTTGTAGAACGGCTGGAGCCTCTGGTGTGCCTCAGTCAGCAGCCGCCCTGGTGCCTGGCTGTCCACGTGTGTTGATTTAGAGGTGAAAAGGGAGGCCCCTGCTTGCACCTCCCCTCCCCAGGGGTGTTTGTTGGGACACCAGGGGCTGTGCTGGCTTCTCTGCATTTCACTCTTGCATCACCTCTGTATGTTAGGTGGTGGAATTTCTGCCTCACCGATAGGGAGGCGGCCCCCAGAGGAGGTAACTCGCCTGCTAGGGAGTCGGGAGCTGAGAGGTCTGTGGGATTCCAAAGATGACTCTATGTCATGCGACTTCATTTGTTCCTTCCAGCATGTAGCAAGTGTCTCCTCGGTGCCAGGGACTTACCAGAGGCCGAGGGCACAGCGTGCATCAAACAGGCTCTGTCCTCATGGAGAGGAGAGAGTCAGAACTGAGGGGTTCCACGGATATAAGGTGTGAGGTGGCTGTGTGGAGTGCAGACAGCAGGGACAGACTGGCTGGCGTGCAGCTCGTGTGGGGTGGCTGCGTTGGTCCGCCACCAGCTCCAACCTGCCCATGGCCAGATTCTCACACCTGATGGCAGTGGGCATCCTCTGGTCACTTAGCAAACCTCAGCTGGGTACCTAGTCTGTGCTTGGCTGTTAGCATGGGGTTCCCTTGGGGGACTGGGAGAAGCCAGAAAAGAGACTTACTTTGCTCTCTAGACTGCAGAATATAGCCCAGAGCCAGCCACTTCCCACCACCTTTGCACCCAGACCCAGCTCCTGGATCTCCCCTTCCTTCCCCACTGCAGTCCATTCTCCAGCACCCAGAGCAGTCACTTACAAACACGGTGCAGGCGGTTGCCCCTGAAACTCTTTTTCCTCCCAGACCCTCTCCCGCCTCCCTCCTCCCCACTCCCTCTCAGCCCCACTCCACACACTTGCTCCCTGCTTCACGCTTTGTCCCGTTAGCCCAGATGTCTGTGTGGCTCCTCTCCTCCCTCCACTCAGGTCTCAGAGATGCTCCGGAGCCCCTGTCTGTGAGAGCAGTGCCCTCCGGGGCCCTCTGCCCCTGCCTACCCCGTTTCAGTCCTTTCTACCAGCCTTGTGCCGCTGTGGTCAGCTCACACGTTCATGTGCATGTCCTGCTCATCATCTCTCTCAGCTGCGTCCTGCTCGTGGCTTTTATTTCCTGCTGCATCTGCGGGGCCTAGAACAGTGCTTGGTGCATAGAGGACACTCGGGGAGTGTTTAACTGAATGATGGGACTATGTCAGGATCTCCCAGGGAACGGTCAGCCATCCCCACAAGCCTATGCCTGACTCTGGAATGGTGGGCAGTAAATCCAAACCTGATTCCAGTGACAGGCTGGAGCCAGTGGGCCCGTGAGGGTCCTCCCACACCTTCCCCTGCCTGTCGTTGTTCTGCAGCAAGTCTGGGCTGAGCCCCTGGAACATGCTGGAGGCAGAGCTGGCTCAGACCCAGGCTGGAGTGCCCAAGTCAGGGCTCCCACCGGGCTCCTGCTCCAGGCTGTACCCCTTCCTCCTCTTGCCACAGATCAGCTTGGCAGGGCCATTCCTCTGCCTGGAGCTAGGTCTGGTCTCCCACACCATAGCAAGTCCTTTTCAAGCTGGAGTGGTTCCCAGCAGCACCAACAGGATGGCAGAGATGGACAAGGTAAGTCCCCAGACTGAGCTCCCTGGAGCTGGCTGCTGACACCTACCTGGGGTGAGGCCCTGGGCGAATCCCCTGCCTTCTCTTGGTGCCCTTGGTCTTCTTTCTGCCCCCAGCCTGGCTGGTGGCTCAGATGCAATAGGGGCAGAGCAGCCTCTGAGCAGGAAGGGAGCTGAGGACTGGCCTTTATTCAGGGCCTGCATGAAGCTGATGCTTCACTTGCGGCACGTCCTTCCACCCTTGGGCACGTCCTTCCACCTTTGTGGCACGTCCTTCCACCCTTACGGCTGTCCAGAGCAGCAGGTGGATCCCCTTCTCCACACAAACAGGTGCAGAAAGGCTGATGACCCACCCAGGCTCACACAGCGAAGGGTGGAGCCATGATGAGAACTCACGTGTGTTTGGCTCTGAAAGCCCCTCTTCAGAGAGAGCGTTGCTGATGGTGGAGGAGGGGGAGAACTGGCTGCTGTTAATGCTGGGGTGCGAGGACCAGGAGGAAGAGGGTGAAGGCTGACTTGGGGAGTGTGACCCAGTTTCCTCCCTCCTGTCCCCATGACCATCAGGGGCAGCCTCAGGGCCCTGTACCCGAGGATGCAGCTGAGAGGTACATATCCTAGAGCTGCATTGCACGGGCTCTGAATTTGGGATGCCACTCCCCATCAGAGGGCAAGGGCCACATGGTGTAGAGGCAAGACCAAGGGCTCAGAGGGAGCCCAGCTCTGCTGTGGGACTGTAGCAAGCTTCCTACCCTGTCTGTGCGGGTGAGGATTCGAGGAACAGATGCAGAAGGTCCTAGAACCTGGCACAGCCCAGGCACAGCTGGCTTTAGCTGTGACCGTCAGTGTTACTGTATCAGTGTGTCAAGGAATCAGAGATGACAGGGCTTGGTGGCTCACGCCTATAATCCCAGCACTTTGGGAGACCAAGGCAGGCAGATCACTTGAGGCCAGGAGTTTGAGACCAACCTGGTCAATGTGGTGAAACTCCATCTCTACTAAAAATACAAAAGTTAGCCTGGCATGGTGGTGGGTGCCTGTAATCCCAGCTACTCGGGAGGCTGAGGCAGGAGAATTGTTTGAACCCTGGGAGGCAGAGGTTGTAGTGAGCCGAGATCATGCTACTGCACTCCAGCCTGGGTGATAGAGCAAGATTCCATCTCAAAACAACAACTAGAATCACAGAATGTCTGGAGGAGGATCCCTTGATCTCCACATCACCCCTCTCCTTGTCTTATGGGTGTTAGGACAGATGCCCACCCTGACACACACACACACACACACACACACACACACACACACACACACACGCCTTCCAGGCATGCACGAGTTCTGTTGCTTTGGTTACATCTGTTTGCTTTCCATGGTTTATTTCTGTCTCTCTGCTCTGTGTTTCCTGCCCTGGGGGTGGGGGGAGCTACTCCCTTCCTACCCTTCCTTATCTATTGCTCAGTCTTGGAGCTTGGCCTGGTCCCCGTGTATTGCCAACTCACCCCCTTGGCCTCCTTGACAAGCTGGGAGAAGCTGAGCAAGGCATGTGCAGAGGCAAAGCCGTCTCTACTGCCGCCGGGCTGTGTCAGAGGGACCCCACCCTCCAGAGCATCAGGACCCCAGCCTGGGAAGGGCAGGCTGCCAGCTGCCATCTGCCCTGGTAGCTGCCCCTGGCCAAGGTGGCTGGGATCAGCGCCCACTGCATTTCACTCTGTGCCCCTTTGCCCTGACTTCAGAGCTTGAAGGTGAACTCTGACCCCTTCACTCTAGGGTTGGGGACAGTGGGCACAGAGAGCAGGAGGGGACTTGCCTGAAGCCCCCTATTTGTAGTCCATAACTCTTTCCCACATGGCACACAGGCCAACAGGATCCTGGGCATGTGGGGCCTGGCAGCATTCCAGGTGGGCACCCAGAGGTATGATGACTTCCTGGAGGAAAGAGTGGGATGGGAGGTGCCCGGCTTGAAGTGTGGAGGGAGCTGGTGCTCCGGTTTAGGCGTCAAAGTGATGGATGGGGTATGAAGACAAGTGTCCCGCCAGCCCACCTCTTCTGGCTACTCCGGGCTCTAAGTTGCTGCTGACCACAGGCCACAGGCTTCCTCCCGAGGGATGTGGGGGTTCCGCTCTCTGGAAGCCTCCTGGGACATTGCCAGAGGTTGGCCAGGCCTCTCAGGAGCAGAGAGATGAGCTCCTGGGCACTGGGGTGAGGAAGCCGTGGGGAGAGGTATCTAAGGCCAACACCTCTGACAGTGGTAGGGCCCACAGGGGGCATGGGGCAGCAGAATCTGTGCTTTGTTGGGTTTCTGAGTCCAGGGGCCTGGGGACAGGACCAGAATTAGCCCCAGGTGCCAAGTTTACAGGGGGAAATCACCCAGAGCCCCAAATTCTCACACAGGGTGGGAAGCAGGGGTGTTCTGGGCATGGGCAGGAGTGAAGGGCATAGGGTCTTAGGCTCGTTGTTCTTTGGACTCTGTCCCTTAGGTCCCTCTGCTGCCTTTGCCCAATGACCTTGCCACCCCTTGTGTCCATAAGCCAGCTTGGTCCCTACAAGAGGTCCTGGCTGGACTCCTAGTTAGGCTGTTCTGGCTTCAGAGATCTGGGAACGACTCCACAGTCACATTTACTGAGTATGCACTCCCACAGAATCACCATGCCTCGTGTGATCTCGAGTACCTGGTACTATTGTTCTTCCTGTTTTACAGATGAGGAACCTTAGACTCAGAGGCAAACTCACCTGCCCAAGGCAGCACAGCCCGTAAGTGAGATGGAGCCCCAATCTGCCCAGCCAGCCTGAGCCCTGCTGCTTCACCTGGTCCTGCTCCCCATCTGGTCTGGACATGGATTGGGTTAGATCATCCCAGCTCCCAGCAAGAGAGCACAGCTCTGGGAGCCAGGGCTTAGCCAGGTGCCCGGCAGGCAAGCAGGGCAGCGCAGCCAAGGGTTAGCTGGCCTCAGGCTGGGAACCATGCTTGGGGCCCTGTGGACAAGGTACAAGGCCCTGGGGACCAGCTCCAGGCTGGGATGACAGTGAGCTCTGTGGGCTCTCATGCCAGAACAAACAGGGCAATTAGGAGGTGGCTTTTGTTTGGCAGGGCCTGAATGCTGGGCTTGGAGCTGCGGCCGCTTCAGCCTCGACCCCCTCATGTGGCAAGAATCTGCTCCTTCACAGGGACAAGGTCACATGTGTAGTGTGACAGCAGACAACAGGACAATGCCACTCTGTTTTCTCACCCAGCTTCAGAAGTGGTGGCTGGAGGGCTGCCGCTTTTCACAACACAGTGTGACCCCCTCCCTCCCCTCCTCTTCCGGCAGCCAGAAGGCTCCAGCCACCTCAAAAGTGATCACAGGGGTGGCCCAGGCCACCAGGCGCAGGGGCCCAGCACCTTCTCATTTCTCTCCCTCTGGTTCCTGCCTCGGGGCCCCACATGGAACCCACTGTGCAGGGCTGCATTCCGTCCCCTGTGGTCGTGCCCCGTGTCACCTCTCTCTGAGGCAGGCACTATTAATCCCATTCCAATGAGGGGATAGGGGCTCAAGGCTGAGGCCACCTCACCCAAAGGAGGGGCTCAGGTTAGAGGTGCTGGGTGAAATACAAGGTGCCAAGTTCAATCTGAATTTCACATCAACAACAAACACATGTAAGCCTCCGATGGTGGTGGGGCCCACTGCGGGTATTGGGCAGTGGGATCTGTGCTTTGCTGGGTTTCTGAGTCTGGTGGGCTGGGACAGGTCCAGAATTAGCCCCAGGTGCCAAGTTTACAGGGGGTCAGCCAGAGCCCTGAATTACTACAGGCTTTTTTTTTTTTTTTTTTGAGACAGAGTCTTGCTCTTGTCCCCCAGGCTGGAGTGCAGTGGCACAATCTTGGCTCACTGCAACCTCCGCCTCCCGGGTTCAAGGTTCAAGCAATTCTCCTGCCTCAGCCTCCTGAGTAGCTGGGACTACAGGCATGTGCCACCACGCCCAGCTTAACTTTTGTATTATTAGTAGAGACGGGGTTTCACCATGTTGGCCAGGATGGTCTCGATCTTTTGACCTCACGATCTGCCTACCTTGGCCTCCCAAGGTGTTGGGATTACAGGTATGAGCCACCCCACCCAGCCATTATTACAGTCTATAATATGGACTATACTAAAAAAAACTATTCACCATTTCTCTGAAATTCAAGCTTACCCAGGCAGCCTGTATTTTTATTGACTGAATCCGGGAGTCCCAGCACAGGCGCTCACTGGACGCTCTGAATAAAGCTAGATGAGGCCCTGACCTCGGGGTGAGGCAGGAGTGGCCACAAGAAACAGACCTCTTGGACACTGAACTAGAAAGGAAGAGGTGTTCATTATGACACCTGGGAGCAACGCTTGATGTGTCCAAATGGCCAAGCTCCCCTAACAAAGAGCAGCTCTGCCTTTATATAGGCTTACACTCTAGATATTACACGTGTAGGTTTACAGCCTTAGAAATTACATGTGAAAGGGTCTTGGTTTTACAGCTTTAGGGATTACATGTGAAAGGGTCTTGGGTTTACAGCTTTAGAAATCACCTATGAAAGGGTTCTCGTTCTCCAGATGGAGGAGTGGGGTGGGGATTTGATCTTGTTTAAGTAAAAACAGTGTCTTCCGGAGAGAGTCCCCAATACCACACCTGCAATCTTATAGGAAGGGGATTTAGGAGGCACCAGTCGGCCAACCTTTTCTTCTATTGAACTGCAGTGTGGAGGCCAAGGAGGAGGTGATCCTAGATGCCGGGGTCTCCTTCCTCAGGGGAGCCCCCTCTGCTTCAGCGAGAGAGAGAAGTCCTAGACACAGGTCTCCACGTGGAGGCCAACGGAGCAGCTTCGCATGTCTGGAAACTTCCAGGTCCACAGGCCTGGAGTGTCAGGAGTGGGAACATCGAGGGGCCTATCTGAGGGCCACGAGGGCCCTGAAGTGCTATGAGCAGGGGAAGCAGGTTCCAGAAGCCTTGGTCCCTGCCTTTCTGCAGGGCTCCCCTCCACGGGACTAGGCGGCCACAGGACTGCTCCAGGTGGCTCCCAGCCCCGCCCTGCCTCCTCTCTCTGATGCCACTCCCTGCTCTGCCCACCACATCTGCCAGCTCTGCATGGAGCCCTGAAGCCAGGGCTGGGTGGCACAGTGGTTGAGGTTGGAGTCTGGAGCCAGATTGGGTTCGGGGCTGGCTGTACAGCAGTGCTTTACCTGGCCAGGCCTTTGGTTTCATGTGTAAGGTGAACATGCCTCATTGGGTTCACCAAGAGCCTTGCACAGAGGCGGCCCTGGAAGGGTGTCATTGGGTTATGAAGGACCTACTCCTGCGAAGAGCCTTCACAGAAGTGGCTTTAGTTCCGTCTAAGGAAAACACAGCTGACAGAGGGCTCCCACAGTGACAAGAGCTGTTTGTAGGTAGTGAGTCCCCTGTCATTGGAGGTATTCAAGAAGAGAGGCCTGTATACTGGCCACGCCTCAGATGTGTCACTTGGGAGGTGACCATGTCAACAGTCATTTACAACTCTATGAGCTGGGTGGCAGGTGGAACGTTCAAGGGCTTTGGTGTCAGACAGTCCTGGGTTCTAATTCTGGCCATGCGACCTTGGACAAGCTGCTTCCCCAGCAACCTCAGTTTTGTCCCTTGTAAAAGGCAGTCAGCAGCCTTGCCTCCCAGGACATGTGACCGTGTTCGCAAAGTGCCCGGCTCTGAGCAGGTGCCAAGGAGTTGTGGGTTCTAAGACGCATCTCCCTGATGTGGGAACAGAGGCTTCTGAGAAGCCTTCCAGGGCCCAGCTGGGAGCCACCCCGTCCCCCTCCCCAGTTACCCTGGCTGGTGCCCCAGCCACAGGGTTGGACTGCGGTAAGAACGGCAGACAGGTTTCTCAGAATCCAAAGAGGACCTGGGGACAGCAGCAGCTCAGAGGGGAGAGCCCTCTGCCCCCCTGGGGCTTGACATTCCAGGGTGGGGATTGTGGGACCCAGAGCCTGGGCTGCGCTTGCCTTCCTGCCACGGAGGGTAAGGCAGCCTTGAACCTGAGGCAGGGATGGCCTCAGGCTGGGCTTTCCTCCCTGCCATGTCGTGCTGCTCTGAGCACTGCACAGGGTCTCTTCTGGCCTGGGAGGGCCGTCAGCACCAGGCAACTGGCACGCACATGACAATTTTCATTCCATTAACTCCTGAAGGGTGGCAGGCCTTCAGGGGTCAGGTCCAATCAACCTCAGACAGGGAAACTGAGGCCCAGGAGGGACAGGACCTTGCACGAGCTCATGGTATCAGGCATTACCAGGCCCACAGCCTCATCAGAAGTGGGCGTAGGTGCTGTTCAGACCAGGGCTGGGCCGCCAGGTGCTTCCCACACCACAATTACCTGCCAAGGTGTGCCTCGCTGCGTGGGAAGTGCTTATGGGGAGTTTCATCGTATAACCACCCCATGAGGCTGGCACTATTGTCTCCATCTTACAGACGAGGAAACTGAGGCCACCCCGTCTGAAGTGACACAGCAGGGATTTAAGTCCAAATCCGTGAGCAGCCCCTCTGCCACCTCATCCTCATCCTCAGCCCAGCTGGACACTACCTGGGAAATATACAGACTTGACTGGCCAGGACTGTGGGGACAAACACGAAGAACTTACTGTCCCAGAGGCGGACCTGGCCGAAAGTGGCAGATCAATTCCAGCAGGGCTTACTGGGTGGCAAATCTGGCCTGCTTTTGGACAGCCAGCAAGGAAGAATGGTTTTTACATTTGTAAAGGGCTGAGGGAATATGCGACAGACACCACAGGTGGCCCTCAAAGCCTAAGGCATTTCCTACTTGGCCGTTTCCAGGAAAAATTGCTATGCCCTGGTTGAGATAAAGGCTGACCCAGGGATCTATGGAGGATTACAGGAGAGAGACAGGCCTGGGAATCCCTGCCTCGCCCCTGTCCCAGCGGCCATCCTCCAAGACACCTGCCTATCTCTCCACCAACACCAGGGAGGGAGGCAGCTCAGAGGGAGGAGACCGGCCTTGGGAGTCAGACAGACAGGGTTCCAGGTGGAGTTCTGCCTCTTGCTGACTGTGTGGCCTTGGGCACATGAATTCACCACTCTGAACCTCTGTTTCCTCATCTGTAAAACGGAGATGATAATACTTACCTCTAAGAGTTGGCAGGGCGCAATAGCTCATGCCTGTAATCCCAGCACTTTGGGAGGTTAAGATGGGTGGATCTGTTGGGTCTGACCTGCAGAACCTGACCCAGTGACGGATAAACAAATGTACTCAGATGCAGATATCCAGTGAAAGCGTGGGCTAGGGGTCCAGGCCACTCATAGACACCAAGGAGGGTGCTGTAAAGAGTCAGCAGCTGTGGCCCTTACAAGCTAGCACTGCAGGCATTTATTCAGTATAGATTTAATGACAAAGGCTTTGAGTCCACACACTTGTGGATAATTAACATGGTTGCCCTTTCAAAGAGAGCAGTCCAACAGATGATCAAAGGCCAGGTTCCGAGGCTTAAGTAAACTAACTTATCTAGATCAGTTTCTTTACATCCCTTAGTTATCTACCTTAAGCTTTCAGGCACCAGATGAGATAAGCTGGCTGCCTTCAGCCAAATCCTTTTCCAAGGCTTTTGCAAGACCCTCTGGCCTTCCAAGAAGGTTTGTGCCCATTTTACAATTTTTCCCACCTCCCTGACTGAACTCCTCTTACATGGATCACCTGAGGCCAGGAGTTCAAGACCAGCCTAGCCAACGTGACAAAACCCTGTCTCTACTAAAAATATAAAAATTACCCAGGTGCGGTGGTGCACACCTGTATTCCCAGCTACTTCAGAGGCTGAGGCAGGAGAATTGCTTGAACCTGGGAGGTGGAGATTGCAGTGAGCCAAGATGGTGTCACTGCATCCAGCCTGGGTGACAGAGCAAGACTCAGTCTCAAAAACAACAACAACAAAAGAGTTGTAAGAATAGAGATGTTGGCCGGGCGCGGTGGCTCAAGCCTGTAATCCCAGCACTTTGGGAGGCCGAGGCGGGTGGATCACGAGGTCAAGAGATCGAGACCATCCTGGTCAACACGGTGAAACCCCGTC